>NC_081763.1:21491471-21821471 GCF_963082965.1 Carassius carassius | reverse complement strand
GAAATGCATCTTAATATTTACAAGTAAAGCTTAAATTTTGTTTAGGCCGCTTTCTATCCGACTCCCCGTTACATCTTGTTTGGACATCCATTGGGGGGTTCAAGCCTTCTTTAGGGACCTCCCCAAACATTATTTCTGCATTGCCTAGACTGTGTTTAAAAAAATTATATATAAATGTCTTTACAAGCACAGAAATGCCACAAGCGGTTCCTCTGCTGTTCACTGAAGCAAATAAAAGGAGATAATAAGATCAGGGAGAATATTTCTCTGATGGAGAGGGTGACTGCACTAAGTGAATGAAGACTGCATGCCTGAACAGTAAAGATAAAGAGAGGGAGCCATCCAACAATTCTTCCCTGCACATCTTTCCCTCTTGAAGCATTTCACCTAAAGCTTTTCAGAATTGTTAAGCATTTTTTATAGCATGTACCATGTAGTCAACATGAACTCTCACTCACAACCCAATTCTGTGAGATCATATTTTTCAAAGAAAGGAGGCCAAATTATCAGGACTTTATCCAATAAGGATTTGAACAGGATGGCAAAAAGTGGGTGTTACCTACCAGAATGGAGCCTTAACACAAGTTTGCATGAATTCTTAAATAGCAATTTTTTGGCTATTTACTATTATTATTTTATCAACAGAAAAGAGAGGTCATTTCAGAGGAAGACCATGTTATTAAATTTGATTAAAGGCAAACAATTTTCTTTGTAATAAGTTATAACTGCACAAATGAATAACTCATAGTAAGACCAGGATATGCATTAAGTAAGTAAATAGGGTCCATTTTGAACTTGTGTTGACTTTATTATCTCAAATTTCAAAGTGTGTATTAACAGCACAAGGCTTCCCAAGTTAGGCTCAGGTTGGCCCTGAGAAAAGTCTTAAAGTGGGTGGTTGATCAGTTTTTTTCGAAGGCTTGATTGTGTTTATAGGAGTGCAGTGGAAAGTGTTCATGCTTTGTTTAAAAAAAGAAAGAAAGAAAAAAAAAGTGATGTCACAAACCTGGGAAGAAGCTTATTGTAGTCCATAACAGCCGTTTTTTTGTAAAAAAATCTCCCTTTGCATTGAACCTTGAGTGCCGAAAGTTTGCAGACGGTGTTTATGATCTAACCAGCAACATTACACTTAACTAAAATTTCAAAAGTGAAATCATAATCAACCACCCCTTTAAGACATAAACAAGAAATCATACCACAGTAAGGCCAGGCCCAATAAACCGGTTTGGGAACATAACATGTAAGTTGGCTTAAATATGACATTTTAATAAATAATAATAATAATCATAATAATAATAATAATAATAATAATACATTTTCTTTTAAATCTTTTAATAAAACTAGAATTGAATCTCAGCGTCATGATTAATATAATACTAATATTAGAATGTTATAACTAATATTAATATTACACTAACATATAAAACGTATACAGACAGAGCAAATTATACAATAATGTGCATGGCAGTGTCTGTTTTAGTGCTACATAGTTATAGGAGGAGGTGGAAGACAACATGCAACATACTTAGGACACAGAAATACATTGCAAACTGATTTCTGCTTAACAATCAAACATGGTAACTATTACAAGATTAAACGTAATTTCCCCGTCAATAACAAAGTAATTGACAAAGTGTGTGCACACAGCATTGTCTTCACAGTAGCACCAATACAGCCAGAGCTCAGTCTAAATATAGGCACCCAGTTTCTTATCTTAAACTAAAGGGGCTAAAGTCTGAAACACAGAGACATGTATGCATCCAGATAAAACAAGAAAGGCTTATACAAGATCCTGAAAACCATCATGAATATTGTAACCGTTTCAACTAAAAGCGCTAGATTGTAAACACAGCCCGAGCAGAGATAAATCCGTGAAGATAAAGCTCATCCACTCACCAGAACATGACATTGGCGGCCGTGTAAAGCAGGACGCTGTGAAAGGGTCTCTCCCACAATAGGACAGACTGCAGGTATGTGAGCAGGCGCTCGTGCGGTCCCAACCGCTCAAGCAGCGCTGCTTTCACCGCGCGAAGCTGCTCCTGACTCTCAGCTGAGCACGAGCCGCTCCGGAGGCCGAGGCGGGAGCGCAGTTGCCCCGTGCTGCCGCTCCCTCCACCCGCGACTTCCGCTCCACCCGTGTGAGCCATACTTACGTGTTCGGAAAAACAAAAATACCGAGACAATCTAGAGTAATATAATGCTTCAAATAAATCCCGTGCTTTGGAAGTGATCTGGATGTATGTAGCGCGCTAGCTTAGCCTGAAGCCGCTCAGGGCAGAACAGCAGTAGGCAAGAGGCGGCCGCCGTTGATACAGAGAAAATGTGAGATAAAGCCCATTATTGGGTCCAATTTGACATATGTATGGGTTTAAGTGTCTTTCTGGGTGCTCTTTAATGTTGTCACCGTGCTGCTGTCATGTCCAGTCGCTGTTTTTGTCGCGGGAGCAACAGTGTGAGAGCCGGGGAGGACGGGCTTGATCTGTGGCCAATGAGATCAGGATTACATCAGAGAGAGCACCTCTCAGTCAACTCTCTCTTCACGTGCCTTCACAGATCACTCGTTGAGTAAGCCTAGTTTCAAAACTTCCCAAACAAACCTACGTTTGTTTGTTATAAAGGTGTTTCATTGTGGTAGTTTAATGTAAATTACTAATAAGTCAAATAAGTAATCTGTATTATTGGCATAGTATCCAGGAAGATGAAGAGTTTACGGTATGGTTTATGAAACAGCTGGACATAACATCCCATATATATTTTATAGTTAATATATATATATATATGTATATATATATATATATATATATATATATATATATATATATATATATAAATTACTAAAGACATTTTTTTTATATATCTAATACTTCAGTACAGAGGTGCCCAGACTTTTCACGATGAAGGATCAAAAATCCAACTTGACTGAGGGCAGAGGGCCAAACGTGAATGTTGCAATATATCGAAATTCATAATAAAAAAAAAAGTATATTGAAAAATGCAAAAACAGAACAAAATCTCTTAAATTAGAAATTAGAAAGCTGAATTAGAAATTAAGATATGCTCCAATGGCATGTTTTCCCCTATTTTTATGCCAATAAATGGTATGGTGGGCCCTATATATATATATATATATATACACACACACACACACACACACACACACACACACATATGTGTGTGTATGTGTTTGTAAAATGTTATGTATGTATATACAATTTTAGAAATTGTTTTTATTTTAAACCAAATCTCTTACTACATATTTACAGAATGTATAAATCCATGTTATAAAGACTCTTGGTTGGAGCTGAACTCTGCAGGACAGCGGCTCTCCAGGACAGAGTTTGGTGACCCCTGATTTATTGCAATGTAATTTTGCCTACGGTAATTTAGTGACTACAATTATCACACTATGTTAAATTAGGCAATTCATGAAATAATTTAACTTCGTTAATATTTGTTGCTATACATTGAGACATTTAACAAATAACTTGCAGTTGAAACTTTTTGAATTACCTCTGTTTGCGCAACTGACGCGCAGCTTTGATGTAAACGCATACGTCTTACGTCATGCATTACGTCAGTGATGCGCTCTATGTCTGTTCTTTCTGCCTGTTTGTATATTTATCTTCGGCTTATTTCGATAAAGAGTTCTTTTGGTACATTTCAACAATTATTGATCGCTTCACGTTTGCTGGCCTTCACATTGTGAAAGCATAGCGTGGCCGAAGTCTGCGCATGCGCAGTGCGTGTTCGTTAGGCCCTTGCTGTTGGAGCGGGAACACGCATAGTGATTGACTGACTGCAGAACATCTCTCAGCTTTACTGGTCGAACAGCTGAAATAACAGGACAGCATGCCTCGAGAAATTATCACCCTGCAACTCGGGCAATGCGGGAATCAGAGTGAGCCATTCGTTGTATAACGTATTGTTTGATCATCTCTATATAAACAGTTAGCTAACGTTAGCTAGCTAGCTATCACACTGGATACCTTTGGAATGACACAATGAATATAACTTAGTAACGATATGGTTTTGATTATTCATATGAGCCTTTCATCAGCAAGAAGCCAAACACTTATTCATTAGTTTCCACTTAACTACTCTTTTGTATGCACATAATTCTAAACGTTGCTTTGTATTATTTACAGTCATGTTTGACAGTTTTATCTATAGTGATTTGCATTGTTTTCATCTTTTACTTTGAGAAATATGGGGTTCATATAACAGTTACCCGAGTCTGAGTCTCGTGAGCTGAAGGAGACTGTGTTAGACTTGGTCATTAAAGGCAGATGATCACTGAGTGCAAGATTTGATGTGGCATAAACAATAGCCATTAGTTTAATAATCTTCAATCACATCAGTGTATAATGGCATATGACAATAGTTTACAGACTTCTTACAAGTGTTGTTAAGAATCCAGCATTAATGGACTGATTTGTGTGTTTATTCTCTCTCTGCAGTTGGTTTTGAGTTTTGGAAACAGTTGTGTGCTGAGCATGGCATCAGCCCGGAGGGCATCGTAGAGGAGTTTGCCACTGAGGGTACAGACCGGAAAGATGTCTTCTTCTATCAGGTACACAAATACAGACTAAGAAGGCATTTAGAGCTAATCAATCACAAACCATAATCACAGCACATTCGGATTGCTGCTCTAAAGTATATTCTATTATATATTATATTATATACAGTAATATAAACCACTGGAATAAAGTTCCGATATTCATCGGCATAATTGTGTTTGCATATAATATTGCCAAAGTAGTTATAAAAAAGTAGAAATAAATACTACAAGGACAAATATCAATACAAATACTATTAAAGCAGTGTTTTTAAAATAACATAACATGTCAATAGCTATATTTCTATCCAAAGATGTGTTTAACTTCTCGGCAAAACTGGAATATCGCATAAAACATTTACGAATAAAGCACCGTTTCCATCCAACGAGTCAAAGAAAACAAAATCGTCACTAGGGCTGTGACGGTGGCTGATTTTTACCACCGCGGTAGTCATGGACCAACAACCGCCGGTGGCGCGGTGTTTGAAAGAAAAAAAAAAAAAAATTATATATATATTAGTGTCAAAATTTGCTCGTTAACCAAGGCGATAATTTTTTTCCAGTTTAACTTATTCAAATTATTTTACGTAGGGGCGGGGATGGCCACCCACTAACAACTGCTGCTTCTGTCACTTTTTCTCATGACAAGAAGTGAATTTATTCAGTCGCAGACTCGCAGAATGACTGAACAGGAAACGTTTCAGACACGCGCTCCACTTCACTTTATTATCAGGTGCAAGTTAAGCGAGTGCGCGGTGCGCGCTTCCTTTGTGCGTATCCTTTCATATCAAACTGTAAAATAAACTATGTGCAAGCAGTGTCGTGGTCAGTTAATTCATGGAATTACCAAAAAAGGTGATTAAAGCTGACTTAAACTGTGCATGCATGTGATATATTTTATATATATATTATATACAGGATATATTTATATGCACGTCTAGAAATCAGCCCAGCACTGTCTCACTCATCTAACACATCCTATTTAACTTGTCAGTTCGTGTTTATTTGAGCACTTCTGTCAGTGAACGCTGCCTGCAAAACACTAAAATAAATATCAAAGAAATAATGTTTATTTAGGCTACAAGAAAGTAGCCTAAATAAGAAAGTTAAATACACCCTAACGGACGCGAGCGACGCAACACGAGAAAATACTCATTATAATCAGTGATGCTACACTGGATGCAGCACAACACGACATGATAAATCCCCGTCCGGTCTGTGATGTAGGCTACTGACACAGAGTTCAAATGTCCTGTATAGATACTAGACAGACTAAACCTGTCGCAACGCGGTTGTTGCGTCTGGTTTACTTTTCCGCCACCAAGCAAGCTCAGTAACTCCTCATCTGCACGTGCTCTCTTTGAAATAGGAATCGTTGCCATATTTCTTGTTACCATCTTTTATTTATCGCTGTCTCGTTTGTATTTGGCCAGTTTGGAGAAAGCCTCACCAAACCTTACCAGCCAGCGTTTGCGATCACGAGAACTTGTGTAAACGCTGATGGGTGACATGAATGCAGATGACTCCAGATCGGTGAGGTGGTATTTGCTTTCCCAACAAGATCCATCGCCCAACACTAAATTAATTTGTTGAATGTATAAACTGTATTTTCCCGCGCTCAAATCTGCCAATCTAAAGGAAACGCTGTGTTTGAGGTAATTTGTTAATTACCATAGACTTAGAATTTGCAACTATTACAGTTATTACACTTATATACAAAACTTTGTATTATGTTTGTGACGTCACATGCACTACCGCCGGTGGCAGTAGACAACCGCGGTAGCAACCGACCACCGCGGTGACGCGGTTGTCACGGCAACCGTCACAGCCCTAATCGTCACTTGATAAACTGCCACTAAACATCTCTAAGAAAACTAGGAGAAGCCACTGAATATAATAATTTTCATATGTAATATTTTACTTGCGCTTCAGTGAGAGCAGATGTAACATAACACAATAAATGCAGTCATTGCTTTTAGAGTTGCATGCCTGCTGTTTGGGAACCCAGTCATGTAAGACAGTAATTATACAGAAATACTTTGATGACAGACCTACCTCACAGGCATTTCAGAACGACCAAAACAACATATAGATGCTGTGAACGAGATCGGTCCGCTCGTTAGTCAAGTTATCCCATCCCATAGCGAAAGTCACTCGACTTTTTCAATGTGCATGGTGGAATTTTTTCGGTAAATGTGTTTCCATCGTAGTTTATGCACGTTTTTCATAAAAAAGTTTTACCTCTTCAAGTTTTTTATGCACATTTTTGGAATTTATATGCATCTTGGCATCTCCATCCAGCAGTTTTTTTATGTGATAATCCAAAATGTGCATAAAAATAGGTGGATGGAAAAGCTAATAAGATTCTTCATTGCCAGTTAGGAGTTCACATATTTGACCACCAGGTGGAGAACGGTTCACATATATCCAGCTGAAGTCATTATGTGGAGCCCTTTTCACAATCTGATGGAAAATTAATTTGAAATAAATGGCACAGCTTCTAGTTCAGTTTTTTCAAACCAAAAAAACTATTCCATTTAAAGACCAAAATTTGTTATTTCACAGAAACTGTAGTGAAGTCCTAATGTTTTCAAAGGGACTGCTTATATTTCTTCTGAAATGAGGCATTCAGTGTTAAAACTGTCCTCTGATGTGAAAAGATTGTGTGAGTCACAGTATTATAGTAATTTCCTCTGTATTATGGCTAGTTGTGTGGTATGTAAACTAGGGATCGACTGATATGGATTTTTTGATGGTGTTGCCAATATTTTAGAGAGCAGGGTGACTGATAAAAATATGCACACTTCTAACTATCCAATTGCTAGATTCACAAACTTTTGTGGTTGGTGAAGTTAAATATTTATTAGATATTCAAAGACTTTAAATGATGTGTATTTGCTGGGATATGAAAGAGTAATATTGCATTTGCCTTTCTATGAAAACTTTGACTTTCTCAGCACTGTGAAAATAAAGTTAAAGTGAAAGGTAAGTGACGTGTGGCCAAGTATGGTGTCCCATACTTGTGTACACACACAGCTGTGAACACACACACACACACACCTGGAGCAGTGGGCAGCCAATGCTGTGGTGACCGAGGAGCAGTTGGGGGTTCGGTGCTTGCTCGAGGGTCTCACCTCCTTGGTATTGAAGGTGGAGAGAGCGCTGGTTATTCACTCCCCCCATCTACAATCCCTGCCGGACCTGAGACTCAAATCCACAACTTTCGGGTTATAAGTCCGACTCTCTAATCGTTGACGAAAAGTAAAAGATGCCAACTAGAAAAAGATGCCGGTATTTCAGCCTTGTCTGTACATTGTTCAACCATAATGTTAAGCAGCAGTAGTCAGTCTAGTGCTGATGTCATACATTGAAAGATTTATTCTCTATCATTTTGCAGTCTCAAGCTGCACGAGTAATCATAAGCATCTTAAGTAGCCCTGAGTTGCTTCTCATTTGTGAAATTGAGCATCCTTTAGTTTTTTCCTTGTAAGGAGTATTGAGAAGCACTTATGGAAATGTGATTTCCATTGATCTTTTTCTCCTCTGTTTCACCCCCTTCAGGCAGATGACGAGCACTACATCCCTCGTGCTGTGCTGTTGGACCTGGAGCCCCGAGTCATCCACACCATCCTGAACTCCCCTTATGCCAACCTGTACAACCCGGAGAACATCTACCTGTCAGAGCATGGCGGTGGAGCCGGTAACAACTGGGCCAGTGGCTTCTCTCAGGTACACTGAGTGATGTTAGATATCAGACAATTGCTGACTTTTATTTTAGATTAAATTTATGTTATGGTTTAGGTGATATAACTGGTCATTATTTCTTTTAAGTTTCCACTGTTTAATCATTTTTTTTACAGTTCACATAGTATGACAAATGACAATGTAATTTTAAAACAGATATTAATACTGACTATTAAGAGATACTTAATCCAGTCACTTGGGCCCTGAATATTGGTGTGTGATTGCCTAACTGCTGGACATAATTTTTCCTCCATCTTTGTAGTTTTGTGTGTAATGCTATGAGAGTCTGAAGGCTGATTATTAAACAGCGTCCATTCCTGTTAGACTCAGTGATACCAGTTATACTTGCTAAAATTGCAATTTCTCATAGTTCCTATTTTAATAGTCAAATGAACAGTACATCCTCGTCCAATCCAATAATTTGTCAGAGATTTATCTTTATCGATGCATTAAAAACTAGCAGCACATACAGAAGATGATATTGATGAACAACTCAAAATTAAAGGGGTCCATGAACTGCCTCTTAATTATTTTATACTGTTCTCTGAGGCCCACTTATCCCCCCATCTTATCAAGGTTTTTTTTTTTACATCAAAAAACATAATTTAAAAGTAATAGACTATTTTCTGTCCTGTTTTGACCCCCTCTTCAGAACGCTCTGTTTGAATAGGTGTGGCGGATTTTGGACTCAGATGTAAACAGTAGTGTATGTTTGACACTAGGGCTGCACAATTAGTCGAAATTCAATCGTAAAGGCAATAAATCGGCAGAAGCTGTGTTTGTCATGCGTATCTTTCAGTGAACCACGGTTCTGTGATCAGTCGTAGATCTCCATCCAAAGGCCAGAGGGCGCTCTCACACTGAAACTCCAAATACACCCCTCAGAAGAAATCCAGGAACTGCCTATTGCTGCAGCTGAATAAACAGTAGATTTAACTGCTTTCGTGACTAAACACATGACTATGACAATAAATGGCTTATCTAAGTTTGTCTTATTATAATTTTTGTTATAAAGTATATAATAATGCTATGCTGATCGAAATAACCTTTATCACTGCTTAATATACAATTAAATATGTTGCATGCCTTATTCTGTGGAAGAAGCCTCATCATCTCACAGAAGGATTTATTTCAAACACTCAACTGACATTATGAAGTGAGTTTGGAGTAAAAACATGTTATTAAATGTGGTATTTTCACATGATTTCAGATGGAACAGCATTTACTACACAGAGCCGTAGTTCACTGAGAAGCTTTCATAATTGCAGAACGATTTCTTTGATTACATAATCCTGTGCTTAAATGGTTTGTGATTTATGAATACGGTTTTGCGTAGCTTGTCAGTGAACTATGACTGTGTAGTAAATGCTGCTCCATCTGAAAGCACATGCTGGAGAATTACTACTATTCACAGAACCGGCTTTACTGATAAGATATGGATGACAATCACATTTGATTAATCATGCAGGCCTACTTGGCACTGACTAGCCATTTAGGCTAAAACGCATTAACACTCTGTACATATCAAATGATCTTTAATAACAGACAGAGCAGTAGTGACCATGTCAGATCCAATATAGTCGCCACAGCATCGTCCCAAAATCCTGCGTTGAATTGTGCCTAGTTTGTAAATGAATCCACTGTAAATGAAGTGAACAAAGGACCAAGTTCTTACTGACGAGGTCTGGATCTTCATTAAAAATAAAGGTCATCCACTCTTTCCTAATGTTGGGATCAGAAGGAAGGCGATGCAAATCATTTGTTTTTTGCATTGAACTTCATTTGCCTCTCTTGTTATTTACACTACATGCGTGAATCAGTGGGCGGGGCTAAACAGGCAGCGATGTAGAAGCAGGCGTTTGTCTTCTGCGGAGGCGGTGCTTAGCAACACTATTACATCATAAAGTGACTCATTCCACAACCTGTCGTTTCTGGCAGACTGGCTTCAATATGAGCTGTTTTTAGACTAACGAGAAAGTTTTGAGTTCTGAAACTTGCAGGATGTTTTTACAGTAAAGTAACCTCTTATATGTCAAAAGATCGAGGTTATTTTGATTTCTCAGTTCATAACCCCTTTAAATCTGACTGCACTTTATTTTTCCAGTTACTTTATTTAAATTCAATTAAAAGTTTAAAATCAAATGCCTTTTTGTGGTGTTGGCAGTTGCACAATGAAAGTTACCCCATTCCATAATTTAGCTAAAGTTGTACACTTTCAAATTTTAGTATCTTTTAAGTGAGGTAACTGTAATTTCTAAAATTGTCTGCGATGTTACGATAAGATCATAAAAATGCATATATAAAAAAATTGTACAAGAATTCATGTTCATGTTTGACAACTTTATCTTGTTTTCTAATTAAACTGTGGTCAACATGTTTGTTAATTTCAGGGAGAAAAAATCCATGAGGACATCTTTGACATCATTGACAGAGAGGCAGATGGCAGTGACAGTCTGGAGGTATGACTCTCAGTGACTGTACACATCTCTGTCTAAAAGAAGTGGTTTAGCTAACAATATCAAATTCAGTTAGAAATAAAAGCAGAAAAAGTAACTTATTATGAATGAGTTGGTTGTGTGTCATTCATTAGGTTTTCTCTGACTTTTGGAGAATATTTGGGGTTTTTAAACCGATTCAGATTATTAAACTAAGTAAAACACTTTCTCCATCTCCTGATGGTAAAGTGATGACCATTTTATGTGTTTCCATTTTCCCCCGTTGCTTTTGTTGCTCCTCTACCCCTTTCAACAGTGCTCTGTCTGTTCTTTTTTTAGTTTGCTAACATACACAGAACTACTGTATGTATTTATATAGTTACATTTATGTACGTGATTGCCCACACATGGTTATACAAAAGTGCTATTTTAGGCATTCTTGCACACTTAATTTACAAGATACAGATGTTCCTCCCATTAAATCAACAGACTCAGCCCTCCCTGTGTAATCTGTGTCGTTCACTTTATTACCCACAATTACTGGTGTGCGTGCACATGTATAACTTGTGTGTAAGTGGAGGTTATTGGTTTGGGGGATGATGTTAGCAGTCAGTTAGTTGCATGCATAACCGCTGAAAGGTGAGTGACCATGAACCAAATTAATTGGGTTTGAGGCAAAAAAAACTGCCCAGATATGTAAATGTGGGGGCCAAAAAAAAAAACTCCCTCAAATTACCCAATGTGATGTATTCATGTTGTTCTGAGAGGGAGATTGTGATAGAATTGACCATATTTTTTTTTTTGGCTTAATTATAGCTTTAAAACAGTGTTTCTATTGCTGAACAAAAATGTGTTTAAAAAATATTCAGTCAAATAATTCAGTTCAATTATTTGATTTAAATTAACTTAAAAAATAAATTTGGGGACAGTAAGATTTAATGTCTTTTATGTTCACCCAGGCTGTATTCATTAGGTCAAAAATACAATAAAAACAGTAATATATTGTGACATTAGAATTTAAAATAACTGCTCTGAATGTTTATTTAAATTAAAATGTAATTCATTCCTGTGATGCAAAGCTTAATTTTCAACAGTCATTACTAAACTTTTGAACAGTAGTGTAAGCATTAGTTATAATTAGATCAATATTTCCTGTTGATGCATCTTAGTACTCATATACATGTGTTTTGTATGTTAAACATTCTATTTTTGCTTTTTTAGGGGTTTGTGCTTTGCCACTCTATTGCGGGGGGAACTGGATCTGGTCTCGGGTCCTACCTACTGGAGCGACTGAACGACAGGTGCCAAAACACAATTCACTGATATAGGACTCAAAACAACTTTGAATCCCCCTGCTCTGACTGATTTTTGCAGTCCACACTCCCTTTCCTGAAGCACAGATCCACGCCCTCTGCATTGTTCGTCTAGACTTTCAGTCATGAAGCGTTTGGGTGGTAGTCAGTGTAATTAGAGGGAGATGCAGGCAGCAGCCATCACCAGGTGTAATTAGCTCTCTTTAGGGGTGTCTTTAATATCATTGTGTGTGCAACCTCAAGTTCAACCTCGTTCAGCTGGGTGTGTGTTCTTGTGCCTCAAACATTCTTCTGTCTTTTTTAGGTATCCTAAAAAACTGGTTCAGACCTACTCTGTCTTTCCTAACCAAGATGAGATGAGTGATGTTGTCGTACAGCCATATAATTCTCTTCTGACGCTAAAGAGACTGACCCAGAATGCAGACTGTGTGGTGAGTGAATGAACACACACTTTACATACTATCTGCTAAACTTTTCAGCTGGCCTAGAATTCGGGAGGCTGTTATACACCGGTACACACACACACACATTACAGGGTTGTGGATCTCAAATGAATGTGTTTCTATATGAAACCGAGCCCCTCTCATACACAGCCTGCAACTCAGTTACACAATCCACCTTCCCAAACAGACCTTCTTTCTTTCTCTCCTGCTTTCGTTTCCCAAACAGCAGCCGATGGAGAAAAGAGGGTCAGTCCTGTGTTTGATAATGCACTTCTATCCTTTCATTTCCTCCTCATTACACACAATAGCTTGGTCCCTGGGCTCATTTCATAAACCATGCAGAGTGCTGTCATATCTGTACTTCTGGACTGGAGGTTTATGGATATGTCAAAGCTTGCTATTTTACTTTCATACTGATATCAATCAGAAAATGATTGGATAGATATTTATCCAACAAACACATCCAATGTACTCTCTGTGGAGCCAGTAATTGTGTTTGTATATCATCCTTATATAGGTTTGATCACCAACCATAGCAAAAGACTAAAGCATAACATTATTATTTATATCTCCAGCAAATCTCCATGTGTGAGGGCTGTGGATTAAAATAGATTAAGCTTTAGTGGAGTGAATGTCATTAGTAAAGGGTAAGATCTGTTTTATGCGAATTGCGTTTCTTGCAGCTGTCTGCTAGCTTTATTATAGTCTCTGGCTGATCTGATCAGATCAGATCAGAGAGTCAGCACAAAAGATGAGGAGGTTAATAGAGGTAGATGACTTTGTTTTTCTTTGAGAATACAGATCTAGACTTAAGTCTGAGGCATATAACTCTTATTTGAAAAGAAATACATTTCTGTCATAATTTATTCACCACCATGTTGTTGCAAACCCATTGTTCGTCTTAGAAAAACAAATTTAAAGGAAATCAAGCAGGATTTCAGTTCTTTAAAAAGTAAATTTGATGCAAACATTCCAGCTTATATACAAAAATATTGTACATATACAATATATATTGTATAAATATAATACAAAGTTTGTTTTAAGATTCAGTTGTCTTTCAGTTCATTAGCTGAAATTTGAATTAGATTGGCCAAGACACATCAAGTTGAACAAGACAAAAAGAAACTCAAAATAATTACAATAAAATAATCATCAGTACATTCAAAAAATGTGACATCAAAAGAGATTATATTTTTTCCATACCACATTATATTAGCCACATTGTTTTCAGATGACTTCAATAAAAATAATTATTATTAAATTTTAACAATCTCTAATAAAAAAACGTACCATTAGGTACAGGTATTTAAAAAACTGTGCCATTTTACCAACATATATTATATACTGTATTTATATGGCAGTCTGGTGAGTAAACTAAAAAAAATTACTAGCCAATGGCGATTCAACTGCCAAGGTGTCCGTAGAGGGTTGTAGGACCCCAGAAGACCCTGACATGTAGTTAAAAACCTCTTTCATTTCATTCTCTCTCCATGTCTCTTTCAGGTGGTGCTGGACAATACAGCTTTGAATAGAATCGCCACAGACCGACTGCACATTCAGAACCCCTCGTTCTCTCAGATCAACCAACTGGTGAGTTTAAAAGTCTGTCATTTACACGTTGACATGTGAAAATACAGGGCCCTATTCATCTGTCTTGAGCTGATGCATCCAACCTAGTGTCCTTTTTGTTTCAAAGCCCATCCCTGCAGCACATAGAGGGACTGACCCAGTGTGCTTCATGAAGGGACAGTAGAGTCACTCCATATTAATCACAGTTGGGCGCTTGCAGCTCTCCTTTGATAAGATTAACGTTAACATATTTAAGACAATCAGAAAACCAACCTAACTTTAAAGCCAACTGTGAGTATGTTTGGCCATGAGACAAATGAGAGAATGATTTCAGTATATGTAGAGAAAATGTATAAGCTAAACCACAAGGTGTCAGAAGGCAGCTGGTGGCCTATCGCAGCTGTATTATATTAATGGCTGTGTAAATTTGAAATAGCACAGTCTGTTAGTTTCGGGAGGATGAAGCATGGATCCGAAAGTTGTAATCAGCAGTCTGACATGCTGTTGTATCACATTTTAATTAGGTGGTGATCAATAACCAACTCATCTATGCTTTCCTCTTGTACACCCATTGTACACCCATTCTTACAGCACCCTGCTCCGAGGTGAATAGTTGACTTTGTCAGTTAATCCATCACTGTCTTCATCACCTCTAATAGACTCATAAGTCATATAAAATGGTCAACTTTAACAACACAGTGCATAGGTTTCTGTAAAGGATGACCAGAGTGCGAATAGAAAATCATGTTCTTAAACAACAGCTGCTTTTACACATACAACACATTTCAAGTGTACCATTAGCACATCCAAATAATTAAGACAACACAATAATATAAAATAAAAATAAAGGTTTTGACTTCAATGTCAAAAGATGCATGTGCCTTTCTTTAACAGGTGTCCACTATAATGTCAGCAAGCACGACAACCCTCCGTTACCCTGGATATATGAACAATGATCTGATTGGTCTGATCGCGTCACTCATTCCCACTCCCCGCCTCCACTTCCTCATGACTGGATACACGCCGCTGACCACTGATCAGGCCGTAAGTTGGTCAAACATGGGGATTTGCCTTAAGATACTTAGCAGAAATACAAAGGAGTTTACTTTTTCTTTACTTTGTAGATTTGTTCTGAAAGTCTAGTAAGCTGCTTTCTGCAGTTTATATAGCCAACTATCTAGTCTAGTTTTAATATTTTTCTTAAAAATGAACATCTTTTCAGGTGGCAAGTGTGAGGAAAACGACGGTTCTTGATGTGATGAGGAGACTCCTGCAGCCCAAGAATGTAATGGTGTCCACAGGCCGAGACCGTCAGACCAATCACTGCTACATTGCCATTCTCAACATCATTCAGGGAGAGGTGGACCCCACACAGGTGTGAGCAAATTAGATAAACACAGCACATTTTAAGTTATATGTGCAAGTCCTCATGTTTTTATGCTTCTTTGCAGGTACATAAGAGTCTGCAGAGAATCAGGGAGAGGAAGTTAGCTAATTTCATCCCTTGGGGTCCAGCTAGTATTCAAGTGGCACTGTCCCGCCGGTCTCCATACCTGCCTTCAGCTCATCGTGTCAGTGGACTTATGATGGCTAATCACACCAGCATCTCTTCAGTAAGACCTCACCCTCATTTCTCCATGTCTACTGCTCAAAAATGGGTTAAACTAGGTACTGTATAGAATTAATCTCAATAAATTAGAACGTCGTGGAAAACTTGTCCTCTCCTTCACTCCTAGCTGTTTGAGCGCACCTGTCGTCAGTATGATAAGCTGAGGAAGAGGGAGGCCTTCCTCGAGCAGTTCAGGAAGGAGGACATATTCAAGGACAACTTTGACGAGCTGGATAACTCTCGCGAGGTGGTTCAGCAGCTCGTGGACGAATACAGCGCCGCCACGCGTCCCGACTACATCTCCTGGGGCACACAAGAGCAGTGAAAACCCCGTCACTCACTTCCTAAAGACAGGCTCTGAACTCATCCTATAAAATACAGTAGCGAATTTCAGTAGTGAATGCACCTCCAGAGACTCGTGTCCACAAACCTTTCATTGCTCACCATACAGTTCTGTCAGAGCTTTCTCTGCATTACGCTGTGGTAAGAACCACTCACATATGTATAAATACGTCATCTGTCATCTTTACGGACCTATAGTTCTTCAGTTCTTCATAACCTGGTGCCTCTGTCCTGAGCTGTAACTTCTCTCTCGTCCCATTTTCCTTGATTTCTTTGATCAGAGAATTTATGGCTCCATCTTAATCTATTTTTGTACTGCACAAAATCTACATCAAGGTGGCCTGCACACAACCTTTCCTGACCACACACACGTTAGAGGTCTACACCGATAAGACTGGGTGGTCTTAGATGAATGTAACCATAGGAGGGAGTGTGAAAGATTAAGCCTTTTAGAAGAGATCAGACTAGAAGCAGCTTATGAATACACCATCTCACTCCCTCACGTTCACACATGCATGCTTTTAGACAATAGGGGCTTACTTTCAGGGGATAGACTGTGATTGTGTGATTGAATCAGTTTTCCTCTCTGTCTTGTTGTTACAGATTACTCTCGAAGATTATCTTCGAGTTTTGAGAGACGATCAGTAAAGTCAAGTGTAATGCTGTTCCTCAATCCATCCAATCAGTGAACCCTCGTCAGGTTCATTTTCTAGTCAATCAAATCAGTGAAGTTACCTCATAGTCTGGCAGAATCAATCATACACCAATTCCAATGCATCACATTTCCTCATTTGAATAATTTATTCTTCTGCTCCATTCTTGTGTGTGTGTGTGTGTGTGTGTGTAACTTTCATGCCAAATTTCATGGCAGTGCTTTTGTTTGCCTGGTTAGCACATGTTTTTCTTATATTATACTGTGTGTATATAGTTTGCCGTCAGACTTGATGCATTTACTTGTTCATGAGATTGAATAAATGTTTTTCTACAAGAATATTTCAATAGTGGGCAAATACTGATTACCCTCAAAACCATCTGTGCTCTTATCAGTCACTCACATGGGTAATTTGGCTTTAAAACACATGGAATAGCTCATAAATTAATGCCTTTACCTTTTATTACCTCTCGGGTCTTAGTCTCTTATATTCAAAATCCAATACTTACCAACAGATACCATTAAGTTGAATCAAGGGCATACTGTACATCAGCTGTGTCCTGCTCCTGAAGGGCCTTTTTTTAGCTGGTTCAGGTGTGTTTAATTGTAGGGTCTTAATGTCTGATTTAATTTCATGCATTTTTGAAAAAATCTTTGACAAAATTGAAAACAGGCAAAACAATATTGATTTTGACCATATAGATTCCTTGTAATATTTTTCTATAAATCTGCTTTAAAATAGTATTGTGTGAAAAACACTATATAAATATTATATAATTCTATAATATATACAGTAGAGTAATCTTTGGTGAATGATTTCATGATTTCATAAGTATGTCATATACTAATAATACATTTTTTATTTTTCACATATACTGTATAACTGACACTCCAGTGATGTTGTAATGGTGCTGCTTTATTACATACAGTATTCATCATTTTGCATTATTGCACATTTAAGTTAGCTATACAAACAATAGTGCAATTGACTATTACAGGTGTAACATAATTAAGGTACCATGCAGCATACAAACCGTCTAAAGCATCAGAGGTTGTCGTTCGAGTTGTGTTACATGTATGACAGTGGGCGGAGCTGCCTGCAGCTAAACACGTGACATGAAGAGAACACAAAAGCATGTGAAAACCGCTACTGCCATCACTGGGGCTGTAGGTGGAACGCAGTGTGGGCAAAAAACACTGCTTATAACAAAAACCAAAATAAACATTGAAGATGTGATTGCATTTCACCTCTACATTTCAATGAGCTGGTAACCTTTTTTCAGTTTTGTATTCATGTAGACAAGGTGCACTATAGCAAAGATAGTGCACAACCGAAACAAATACTATGAATACAGAAAAAGCTTAGCCTGATTATGGAGTATGGGTGAATTAAAGATTGTACAGACTGTTTGACAGGCACTAGTGGCTCCTCTTTAGGCAACCTAAAGCCCCATACTGAAAATGGGCTCATACTCAGGAAGACTGGGCAGGCTTTATTGCTTCAGTAATAGTTTGGCAGTCATACAAGGAGAGAAAAAAAAACAAGGGAAAAATGACCACAACCACTAGATATTTGGTCCATGTGAATTTAAAAAGGGGGAATTACTCTTATTTTGGGTTATGACAAACAGTAAATAATCCTACTGGATCTACAAAAAGAGATTATAAACAAGTTATTTGCCATATGTAGACCTCTCATGACGGGGGAAATAAATGACAAATAACCAAAAAAGTAAATAAACCTCATGACATCATATTTTAACTATGACATCATCTGCTCTTTTGTAATTATTCCAATGCAAGCACTAAAATACAAATACAGGTCTTTATGAAAGATATATAAAACAAAAGTAAAAAGGACAATAAAAACTCACTTCCACAGAATGTATACAACAGACAGCCATAAATAAAACTAGTAGGAAGTAACACATTAAAGAAGGACAATATGAACTCTCAGCAGATAAAAAAGCACAGCTTTTGATGAAAGCACAGCTGACAGAGGCTACAGATTACGCTCAAAGGGATAGTCCACACAAACATTATAATTCTGTCATCATTTACACAGTTTCATATTGTTCTAAACCTGTATGACGTTCTTTATTGTGTGGAACATTGAAGCAGTCTTGGTGTTTTTACTTTTTTCTTTTCATACAATAAAAGTCAAAGGGATGCAAATTAATGTTGTTTTGGACCCCATTTACTTTCATAATTTTGTGTTCATCAAGATGAAAGAGAAACAGGCTTGGAACAACATGAGAGTGAGTGAATTAATTTTCATTTTTGGGTGAACTACAGAAATGTCTTTACCATATGGGATGGACAATGTTGCATATTAATAGTGTTGATTATTTGTCTATTTTCAGTGTTTGAAAATGTGCTGAGAGGTCTTGGAAACATGGTTTCAACCAAAATTGTCTGGGGGGTTTTTTGTTGTTGAATGTCATTTACCTTCACATGCACCAGACTGCAAATGTGTGTCTTAGTTGGTTTTAACCGGATCTAAAGATCTGAGGCTCTCAATGGTTAAAGGACGCACAATGCAGAGTTACTGTAAGCTAACAGCACAGTCAAGCAGCACCAGGTCAGGCTCAAAGCATTTCACAATTACACTCATATCATAGAGACGAGCTAAAGGTCCTTTGGTTTCTACAGCTTAAAATGTTCAAGTCTGTCTCGCACACACATACACACCACTGTCGGTTCAGTAATGGACAGTTTTGAAGGTCGACATGAAAGTGACTTGCACCTGATTTCATTTTAAGGTCATGTATGGTTTGATGAATGAGTTTAATGGCGATCCAGGCAGGAGTCTGGAAAGGAACGTTTAAAGCAGAGCAAGTGTTTTCTTGTGAGTACAACGGCAGCGTATTTGTGTCTTGTCTTCCTGTAGTGCAATATAAAGACATCGCTGCAAAATAAAATCTGTATTTTTGTCATATTTTACAATAAAAAATAAAAAACATCCTTTAAACAAGGTACATTTACATGAGAAGCAAAATAAGAAAATGTAACTAAATTTGAGATAAATTCTTTGAAGTTAATCTTAAAATTAGTCATAATACTTGATGAATTTGAGGATTATTAAATGTATCTTAATTGTTCAAAATAAGTACAAATAAATTAATGTTGTTTTAAGGATGTTTAAATATTTTAACACTAATAAAACAAGGCAAAAATACTACTTCAGAAAATTATTTTTGTCTGTCTGAAGTCAGGCTATTACCGTATTTTCCGGACTATAAGTCGCACTTTTTTTCATAGTTTGGCTGGTCCTGCGACTTATAGTCAGGTGCGACTTATTTATCAAAATTAATTTAACATGCACCGAGAGAAATGAACCAAGAGAAAACATTACCGTCTACAGCCGCCAGAGGGCGCTCTATGCTGCTCAGTGCTCCTGTAGTCTACACTGAAAACATAGAGCGCCCCCTTGTGGCTGGAGACAGTAATGTTTTCTCTTGGTTCTAAATAAATGCGACTTATAGTCTGGTGCGACTTATATATGTTTTTTCCCTCATCATGACCTATTTGTGGACTGATGCGACATATGCTCAGGTGCGACTTATAGTCCGAAAAATACGGTATGCTCTCTGTGATTTTGGAGTAATCAGGGCCAGCGGAGGGCCCCGTGTTCTTTCTGGATTCGGCTGGTGGTGTAGCGAGTGAGTTCCAGAACCTGCTCTCCTGTTTGTGGCTCCCTGGACACCTTCCACTCCTCTTCTATTTCCACAGCATCTGCTCCTTTCCGTTCTAATCTGAGCTCCACACAGGGAAGCAATCGATCAGGACTGCATATGCATGTGTACATCAGTCAGAGTCAGTGTGTGCGTGTGGGTGAGCGCGAGTCCATCTCTCTTCACACCGGGTGAGAGGGGAGCTCAAGTAGGGAGGGGTGGAGCTTAGGGTTTGTCTCCATGGAGATGCAGTCATCCTTGCCCAGCTGGTGACGGGTGGCACTGAAGTAAGCATTCATCAGCTGCATGATCTCAGTCAGCTAGGAGAGAGAGAGAGAGAGAGAGAGAGAGAGAGAGAGAGATAACTCGAGTCCACGGTTGAATATGTGCTAAGCATTTTAGAACAGTACAATGACTTGGTTTCAATTTTTAGGTCAGCATGGCTCTTGATTTGTTTTTAAAAGAAGTCTTTTTTTATTCCTGTCGCAAAAAACAGGATATGCAGGTTAGGTATGTTTTGAAGCATGGCAGCTAATTTGAGCTGGTCTTTAGTTGGTTCTGGGCAGGAGCTAGTTGCTTAGGACCAGCAGATGACCAGCTTAAACCAGCTACCATGCTTCAAAACATAACTATGCCGTTTTTTTCAACAGGGATGTTCACCAAGGTTGCACATACATGCATATATATATTTTAGTTTATGACCATAATCAAACACCAAATGAAATCCACTGACAGATGCACTTGTTTGTCATTTTTAATTAGTTATTTTACAGTTACATTTACAGAACATACATGTCATGTATTTTGTATTTTGGTCTAAAACTCAGTGTGGGTATATGCTTCCCCATTATACCTGGGGTGTTTTGGCCAAATACTATGCATGCATGATGCTAACATGAAGGCCAAGTTGCATCTCTCCATTATCGCTAGAGTGAAACTATGATAGGTAGAGCTAGCAGCTGTGTATGTAAAATGGTATGGCAATAGTATCATACTTTAAATGTTTTAGATTTACTGAAAAACAATTTTCAAAGTGTGATGCAAATGTGGTATTTTGTGGCTGCTAGTATTTCAGTATTATTTATATATTATTATAGCACTTTGAATTGTTATATTTGCAGTTTTCATTTTAATAAAAAAAATAATATATATACACATTAACCCTAATCTTTATTTTTACTTTAGTTTTAGTCACTTTGGTACATTAGTTGTGGTTGTGGAAAGTGATGATATAATGACTATGCCTCCTGCTCACCTTGGAGGTCTCGAAGAGCAGATCTCTGTCTCCTGCAGTGATCCTGAATGTGTTGCTATCAGAGACGCCATAGGAACAGATCTGACCAATCGGCAGAGACTCCAATGCTTCAGCGTCACCCTGACGATACAAAGACACACAGGAAGCCGCCACGCCCAGCCACAACTTCTGAGAGAAGCTTCCTGTCGAGCTCTACAAGACACAGGTAAATGATAGGCACAGCTCTGATTCTCTGGCAAAATGATCCTGGGGTACAAATGTTTAAAACTTCAATTGTCAATGCTTTACAAGAAGTTTCTTAAGCTTATCAAGGCTGCATTTATTTGGTGAAAAATACAGTAAAAATAGTTTTGTTTTCTATTTTAATTTTGCATTTCTCCAGTCTTCAGTGTCACATGATCTTTCAGAAATCATCCTAATATGCTCACTTGTCACTCAAGAAACATTTCTTGTTATTATCAATGTTGAAACCGTTATATTGTGGGAACCACTCACGATGTAGAAGTCCACTTCATAGAGCGTACAGCCAAACCCCGACCACTGCCGAGCGATGGTGAGATAGGCGGCCATGCTGTCCCTGTGACTGTATCCCGTCAGGGCTTTCCAGCGCTCCAAAATGGCCGACATCACCACGGCTCCCTCTTCCCTTAGTCTGGCCCGCAGTCTTTGGTCCTGTTCCTGACGCCGCTTGTGTCCCCACAGTGTCCCAGCCAGCAGGCCCCCAGGGAAGGAAGGGCAGCCAGGGGGATCGACGGGGGCCAGTAGTGCCCGGGCCTCCACCACTTCAGCTGGAAAGAGCTGCTCCAAGGGTGGGTACGGCGAGAGGGCACTGAAATCTCCCAGTAGACACTGCAGTCTCAACGCTGCCAGGGAAAGAAGGTCGTCCTCACAGGCTGGCAGCTGTCCCCGCACCACCATCTCATGACACTGAGACCGAGAGAGGGAGGAAGTCAAACAAGGGAAAGTTTACAGAGTTCATTAGTGTTTGTATGCTTGCTTTTCACTTGACTGATAAAGATGTTATGCACACATCTATTCACACAAGTGTGAAGCTAGTTCGCATTTAACACAAACAGAGAGGAACAATTGGAAATCCAGTTTTTTTGTTTAGTCATTATATATATATATATACAACCCGAATTCCGGAAAAGTTGGGACGTTTTTTAAATTTTAATAAAATGAAAACTAAAAGACTTTCAAATCACATGAGCCAATATTTTATTCACAATAGAACATAGATAACATAGCAAATGTTTAAACTGAGAAAGTTTACAATTTTATGCACAAAATGAGCTCATTTCAATTTTGATTTCTGCTACAGGTCTCAAAATAGTTGGGACGGGGCATGTTTACCATGGTGTAGCATCTCCTTTTCTTTTCAAAACAGTTTGAAGACGTCTGGGCATTGAGGCTATGAGTTGCTGGAGTTTTGCTGTTGGAATTTGGTCCCATTCTTGCCTTATATAGATTTCCAGCTGCTGAAGAGTTCGTGGTCGTCTTTGACGTATTTTTCGTTTAATGATGCGCCAAATGTTCTCTATAGGTGAAAGATCTGGACTGCAGGCAGGCCAGGTTAGCACCCGGACTCTTCTACGACGAAGCCATGCTGTTGTTATAGCTGCAGTATGTGGTTTTGCATTGTCCTGCTGAAATAAACAAGGCCTTCCCTGAAATAGACGTTGTTTGGAGGGAAGCATATGTTGCTCTAAAACCTTTATATACCTTTCAGCATTCACAGAGCCTTCCAAAACATGCAAGCTGCCCATACCGTATGCACTTATGCACCCCCATACCATCAGAGATGCTGGCTTTTGAACTGAACGCTGATAACATGCTGGAAGGTCTCCCTCCTCTTTAGCCCAGAGGACACGGCGTCCGTGATTTCCAACAAGAATGTCAAATTTGGACTCGTCTGACCATAAAACACTATTCCACTTTGAAATAGTCCATTTTAAATGAGCCTTGGCCCACAGGACACGATGGCGCTTCTGGACCATGTTCACATATGGCTTCCTTTTTGCATGATAGAGCTTTAGTTGGCATCTGCTGATGGCACAGCGGATTGTGTTTACCGACAGTGGTTTCTGAATGTATTCCTGGGCCCATTTAGTAATGTCATTGACACAATCATGCCGATGAGTGATGCAGTGTCGTCTGAGAGCCCGAAGACCACGGGCATCCAATAAAGGTCTCCGGCCTTGTCCCTTACGCACAGAGATTTCTCCAGTTTCTCTGAATCTTTTGATGATGTTATGCACTGTAGATGATGAGATTTGCAAAGCCTTTGCAATTTGACGTTGAGGAACATTGTTTTTAAAGTTTTCCACAATTTTTTTACGCAGTCTTTCACAGATTGGAGAGCCTCTGCCCATCTTTACTTCTGAGAGACTCTGCTTCTCTAAGACAAAGCTTTTATAGCTAATCATGTTACAGACCTGATATCAATTAACTTAATTAATCACTAGATGTTCTCCCAGCTGAATCTTTTCAAAACTGCTTGCTTTTTTAGCCATTTGTTGCCCCCGTGCCAACTTTTTTGAGACCTGTAGCAGGCATTAAATTTTAAATGAGCTAATTAAGTGGATAAAAGTGTAAAATTTCTCAGTTTAAACATTTGCTACGTTATCTATGTTCTATTGTGAATAAAATATTGGCTCATGTGATTTGAAATTCCTTTAGTTTTCATTTTATTAAAATTTAAAAAACGTCCCAACTTTTCCGGAATTCGGGTTGTATATACACACACACACATACATACAGTACATACATACATACATATACACATATATGTGTATATATATTTATATATATATGTGTGTGTGTGTGTGTGTCTTAAATGGGTGTCTGCAGACAGATCCAAACTTGTAATATAAATGTTCAGAGGAAGATATCCATTATTAGCCTTTTATAAAACACAAAAAAGGCCATTTCTCTTTTAGTCTTCCATCAGCCTTTTTGCTGTATATTTTATACTCAACAGTCAAGTCATATTTAGTTTTATAGCACTTTAGTTTTACAGTAGAGATCGTTTCAAAGCTACTTCACAGCATTGAACCGGAAAGTAACAACATCAATGACGCAAACTTCAAAAAATGAGGCAAATCCAAAAATCTGACAATAGTGTCATTATTCCGCTCTAGTCAGTTCAGTGTTGATTCAGTTCAGTTCAGTAACAGTAAAGGTCATTCGTCATTGAAACAAGTTAAACTCTGTGATAAGCAGCTCTACTGAAGACAGTAGTGGCATTATTCAGCTCGAGTCAGTTCAACGCTGATTCAATTTAGTTCATTAACAGTGTGAATGTTGCAAAATTCACGACCTTCAATAATCTACATTCAGCTTTCTCCTTTCTGCTCATCCCCACCCGTCTCTTGCCGGATTACCTTCTCATAGAGGAAGAGGTACTCAATGCTGTCTGTACTGATGTTTTCTGTGTCCAGCAGACAATACAGTTTGAAGCAGAGTCTGCACTTGCAGTCAGAGTCTGGATCTTTTGCTGACAAACTGGAAGACAGACAGAGATTTGTTAATGGAAAATGCATATGAATCAAATGAATGAATCAGGCCCCTGGTTGAGAGCCTCTGTGTTATAAACTTTTTTTATTTAACCCCTTCTAAAGCACACTCAAAGTATGTCTTTGTCTTAAACTATGTCTAAGTCTTCAAGTAGCTAAGGAGAGAAATTTGCAGATGCTTACTAAACACACTACTAAAGTCATGACATTATTCTGAACCATGTGACTCACCCCGATTAGCTAAGCTTTTTCTGCTGATTGTGCATTTTTCCTCAAGCGGGTTTGTTTGTGTGTGTGTGTGTGTGTGTGTGTGTACACATAATACGAGTGTGAGAGAAAGACTAGGCGTGTGTCCATGAACCTACTTCTGGGAAGAGTTGGCACTGAGATGTGCAAAAACACACGCAAACACAAACACACTTCCCAGAATAAAGTGGATGCCTTGAATTCTGGCTGGCTTGGGTTATCTCTCCTTCAGTTTGCTTTCCACATCAGTTAATGCTCATGACATCAGTCTCACCCTGAGATCCCTACTGGAACACTGAATACTAATAAAGAGCTGCTTGTCTATTCCCACAGTGTGTGTGTGTGTATGCGTGTGTGTGCGTGTGTGTGTGTGTGTGTGTTTGTGTAAGAGAGAGCATCAGGGGGGTTGAGTTAAACTTTGCTAAAGTGCTGGGAAAGTGAATAAATCGATGAAAATACAGATCTACACTGTACTGCTTAACTGCTTAACATAGTACTTAAAAAATACCATAGTATTACCGTGGTTCAAAAACATGGTATTGCCATGGCACCATATCCAGCAAACTATAGTGCCATGATACTTTTGGTTCAGTATATTGCTATATTACACTAGGTGGAAGAGATTTTTTTTTTTAAATATCTACTTTTCAAATCTGGTGATGACATCGGCGATTATGGTGCTGCCTCCGATAGCTTTTTCCCAGCATGTGTTCTGCTCAAAAAGAGCAAATGTGTTTCGGCTGTCCTGCAGCCCAAGACGTTCCACCATCTTCCTCACGACCTGGAGAGAGAAAATGAGAATGCGAAACAGTGTTATTGTAGTATTATTTATGTACTATTATAGTATTTAATCAATTTGAATTCACTTTTATTTTTTCCGTTTTAATTTTAGTTGACGTTTTTACTAATTTTTGCTACTAAGTTTATTCGTTTATATTTCTGTTCAGCTTTTATTTCTATTTTAATTCTAGTTTAGTTTTACTCATTTTAGTACCTAAACTTCAGTCACTTAGTTTAATTTTTTCATCTAATATTTATATTTTAGCTTTAGTTCAATTAACAAAAACCACTTTGATTTAAAAGTAATTATTTTAGTTTACAACAACAACAACTGATTGAAAGACAGAAAAAATGTGTGCAAAAGTAGCAGAGCAAATGAATAAATTAATACATATTCTTACATTTTTGTGTACGGATAATTGCAAAAACAGAATTCAACATTACTAAAATCAATACACTTATAAATAAATACATCTCTCTGGTTCTTATTACTTGCGTGCTAATGCTTAATCCTTTGTGTGGCTTAAGCTCCCCAACCCCTGCTATAGAAGAAACAGTTGATGCAATACCTCATTAGCTGTGGTGTGTGAGGTGATCGGTATCTGGCAGCAGCCCGGTCCAGGGTAGTGCACAGTACACAGTATCTCCTGCCTTCCCATCAGCCCCTGGATCTCCTCCCATGAGGGCACACACTCACGGCCGCGTGTCTTCTCCAGAGCCTGGGCTATGAAGGACGCGTAGCTCTCCACCTCTGGGTCCACACTCAAACTCTGAACCCTGACAGCAAAAGAAAGGGATTTTAAAAACTTCACATTTACAGAATTTCACATTCAAACCACAACACATTTCCCTCCCAAAAAAAAGTGTGTGGCCCCTCTGTTTAGTTTATCTATTTGCGATATAAAGTATCAGCCACTTAGTAATTACACGCATGGCAGAGGCCCTATTTGTGTCAAGTAAACACATGCGGGAAACATCTGGGCGCCTCAGGAGAACAGAGTCTTGTCCGTCTCCATCACACCAGCCGCTTCTGTAATCAAAGCCCTGTGGTCAACGCACCATTTCCCCACGGCACACTTGTTTATTTAGCCATTCTCTTATTTTCTGTCTATCCTCCAGACCTAGCAGTAATTTAAGAGTCAATTAGCCATGGGACGCAGAAAGCATCATGCCGTTTCCCAGCCTCTCGAAGAGAGGAAAAGAACATGTGAACAGGAAGTGCACTTTCCAATCCAGTCAACCTCAGGCAGCCCATGTTTCCTACACACTCGCCCACAGAACCGGAGGCATGTTCATACTCAAGCACTTTTAGGTAATGTTTATGCGTGTATGTTGAGATCCGGCTGGTGGGTTGGTTTGTGAGTGTGCGCATCCAGTGCACTGTACAGATGTGATGTGCATAACCCACCTCTTCAGGTGAAAGCGCAGGTATCTGAGTATGCTGGAGCTGGGCAGAAAGGTGCAGCTCATGCAGGTAAGCAGCTGCCAGTATCTGAGCTGCGGATTCGGCTGCGTCTGGACAAGTGAGCTGAGGACGCTGGTCTGTTTGATAAGCTGGCAGTAGAGTTCATCTCGGAGCGGCCGGAGGTCGAGGCAGGTCTGGAGGATCCCCTGTATGAGAGGAATGGGCTCGCGGGCCGACTCTAACTGCTGAAGGCAGTTAAAAAGCCTCACCGCCTCTTCACAGATGGATGTGTAGCCTTTACCTTTCATATCTAAGAGGAAAAGCAAAAGGAGGTGTGTTAACTGTATACATGTATACAGTGGGTATAGAAAAGAATCATCCCACTTTTTTGTTTTATTCAGCTGTATTTACTCAGCATCCAATAGTTATAGCATCCAAGTAAAAGATATAATGCCAACATACTATATAACTATACTATATAAAAAAATGTATAGGATTTATAGGGACTTGATTTTGTCTATTGGAAATTGATTTGGAATTTATTGATTTTTCGGAAACCTCAGGTCAGCAAATTTTTCGAGGTGAAAGGTAATCAGAGAAGACCGATAAATCATTTCTTATTTAACACTGCTTTGCCTTTGCTTTACTTCTACCAGACAGGTAGCTGGGTGACCATGGAAACACCAAAACGGCAGAGCTGTAGAAAGACGGGGTGTGTCTAATCTGATTGGTTCATTGACATGCTCTTCATGTGAGCAGTGGTGTTTATATGTGATATATGCCATGTGAGTATGTGTGTGGTTGACTCACGTGTGTGGTGGAGGCTGCCGTAGGGGAAAGGCAGCAGTGGGGCGTAGAGGGGGCTCTGCGTGTACCTCAGGATGGGATTATGCTCATAGATGTGCTCCACAACCTCTGGATTGAATTTATTCTCCTATACAAAAACAGCGCACATAAACACACCGAGCAATGCAAGGCCAATGAAACACCCTTAAATAAATAAACGACACATTTATCTGCTGTGTATCATTATGTCCCCATAAATATTTGACCTATTTGTTATGGGGTCCATAATGAAATGACGAAATTATGTTTTATATGAAAATGCGATGTTTGGGAAAATGGCTTGTGGGGGAATGAATGAAAAGGAAACCGATTTCAGCTGGATTTGGCAATCCTGGTCAAGGTCTGCTCTGTTTATGTATGTATAATGAACGCTGCTGTGTTCATTCAAGGGTGAATAAGGACACTTGATGTTTGTTGTGGAGTATTTGCTTATAGCAGACATGATCATCCAAACTAAGAGCAGTTAAATGTGATCTCCTGCCATAACCACTATGTACTGTATGTTTGAGTTTGAGAGTGGTGAAATAAATAGTACAAACTGATATTAACTTAACTACGTCGTCTAACTGAAACCTAACACAATGCTTCATGAATATTTTATGGTACAGTTATATATATTTTTTTTTTTAGCAATAAGGCAAAATATAGTAGTGTCTTTTAGCCAAGAATTTATTGAGAACAGCCTTCCTTATATTTTTGATTATTTAATATGCATACATATCTTATCTATAAGAGATCTATAGCAATCAGCAAGGTCATTTAGGGGTCTGGGCACTTAACATTTTCAACCACTGTGGTTTTCACGCCTGTCAGTCTGCTTGCCTGTTTATCTCATCCTCAATGGGATTCCAGGGAGTTCTGTGGGCTAGCAACTAGCATCCTATTAATACAGATCTTTCCAAGAGTGCCGGCATTACATCATAACAACACGGTTATTCTCAAGAGCTACTCGCTGCCTTCAAAACTATTTCCAGAGACACAGGATACTGATGAGCACATCTATAAGTGTAAAATCACTAGCCAACAAACTAATATTAATATACTTGGGCAGAGAGATGACAGTGGGTGGGGTTTAAATGGTTTACACACCGTGTCTCTATATGTTTGCCATCTTGAAAATTTCTTTCGTAGCTTATCTGCCATATATATATATATATAAATACACACACACGTATATACTGTGGTGACATCATTACTTATCAATGTTGAAAATAGTTGTCCTGCTTAATATTTTGTGGTATGTTTGTTGATACACTGTATGTTGATACGCTGTCGTGTTCATCTCCGCTGCTGCTTGTTCTCTCACCTCAATGTCTTGTATGAGGAGCTGTGTTGGCGTCTCGACCGGTGCTTTGCTGTCTATGAGTTTCTGCACAGCACACGCCCAGTGCACCGCCTCATTGTAGTGCTTTGTGAAGAGTCTGTAGCAATGTTTGCGGCCATACACTGTCAGACTCCAGTAACCTGCCACACATACACATTAAAGAAGACCATATTTAGTGCTACTCTTCAATACAAAAATAGCATCTCCTAACAATTAGGAGAGTACATATATAAAGAACAGTAAACAAATGTAATAAGGCATACATATGCTTATACTGTTTTTGATTAAAGACTAATGTGCTAGAGCGCCAGCATTATGATGACAACATCATATTTCATGTGATCAGATGTTCTGAGAGAGCTGGATCTAGAGCTTTTATGAGGATCTTACTAAGATCTCGTTTCTCCCCTTTTGTTAACATTGGCAGTATTTATTTTAAAAACTGAGTATTTAAAAAAAATCTAATTTCCATAAAGCCCACCAATCTCTCTAGACTGTTTGGGGGAAAGTTTTCGCTCTACACAAGCACTCACAAAAAGTAAAATTAAATATTTTGCAGCAGAACAATGTACATTCACTGTGGAAATGAATTTCTATGACTATTTCATGGTTACATTCCTTGATATTTCCAGATTTTCAGAACCAGTGGGTGTGCTAAAATTTACAGGCCAAAATATTTGGTGTCCACTGTAAAAACATCTCCAATTTCTTAGCCACAAAACTGTACATTATTTATTAATTTCATTAAAATATATGTTTTACTCTGTGGATGAGCCATAGCATTAGCAATGATATTATATGACAACTTGTTTATAAAAAAAAAAAACATTTCCATCATGTCAACTGTGCTGAATAATGACTTTTGACCAACCACTGCTCTTGTACACACACACAAAAGCTTTACTTTCAGATATGCATACACACTTTTATCTAGGAAAGTCCCTAAAGCTAATCTGGGAAAAGCTCTGGGTTTTGTGGACTGTACTGGTTGAAAGTTTGTGTGTGTGTGATTCAGAGCTCCAGCAGAACATGTGCCATGTGAACACACACACACACACACACACACATACATACAGTATGACTAAGCCTCTGAGTCTGTCTGGTCATTCCCTACCATCTTCCCAGACAACAATGCCTCTCGTTTGTCTGCCTTCGTTTCTCTTTTGGTCTTCTCAAACAATCCTGCATTTCATTTCCTCAATCAAAGTCTTTCCACAAGAAAGAATTCACACCAGTGCCGACAAGAGGTCTCACGGCTGCTCCGATCTGACCAAAAGATCAGCTCTCTCCGAAAAAAAAGCATTTCACTGTGAGTACAAACTCTAAAATAGTGAGTGAAGTAGTGTTTTTATTTTCCACTGAACACTGAGAGCTTGGCTCACACCATCACACCACTAACCAGACACGACAAAAAGTGACAAACGACAAAAGTCATCCAGGGTTTCTGGAGGTTTATGAAGACTTTAAAAACATTTTTAAGACAAAGTAAAGAAAGTTTAAGGAATACATTGAAGAGAACAATACATCAATATGTTCTATAATTTCTATAAATGTCTAGGGAACACAAAATGAACTTCCAATTCTCCATCACTGAAAAAAATAAAATAATGTATAGATTTAGTTACAAACTAGCTAGTAGTTACTAAGCCTCCAGTGTAGACTTAACTTTTAATTTAAGAACTTGCAAATGGCTGGTGTGACAAGCTGTTGAACCCTTAAATCTTGCACACTTTCTCTGAGAGCATGTACAATGAAAAGTGGTGGTGACTGAGGCTGCCCTAGTTTAACTGCAGGTGTGTTACCTGTCTGTTTGTAGGTGTGTTTATCCGGCCACAGCACTGAACAGAGGGATGTGAGTACAAGCGTGCCCAGTCTGCGAGCATCTCTTTCTGGACCACTGTAATAGTCAAGAGAGTCTGTTGTCAGCACAAACCAGAACCTCCTCTGCCGGAGCCAACCTCCCTGCACCTCCCGCAGGAGCCAGCCTGAAAAACAAAACAGAGAAGAAGACCCATATTACACATGATGAATACTGTAACAGACCAATCATATGAGAATATGGTGATTCCATTTCAAAACCTGACAGAAATGAATCATGTGTCATTTGAAACATCATTCTTTGAGAGCTAGTTCACGGTGCTCGTGCAGAGTCAGACTGAGGGATCATGGAAAAAAGCAGAACAGCACAAACCAGCCCATCCACATTCAAACCACCGCTCACCCAGCTTAATAGAGGGTTGTGTTAAGGTCACACTGGGGATAAAATCTCCCGCCAAACCTTCACAAAGTTTGTCTATGCAAAAATGTGTATCAGAGCCAATAATCAAGAAACATTTCATGGGAAAAGCACTTTTTTTTGTAAACCCTCATGACACCCGGACCATGTTACCTTTTTTCCACTGCTGCTTGCAGATGCATTGCACCTGCTACCTTTCCCTTTGAATATTTGTGTGTGTGTGTGTGTGTGTGTGTGTGTGTGTGTGTGTGTGTGTGTTCTTGTTTTTGTGACATATCAGGACACAACTTTGTATAATGACATGGGTATGACACAGGAATTACAAGGAGAGAGTGACTTATGAGGACATAACCCATGTCCCCATTTTTCAAAACGCTTATAAATCATACAGAATTCGTTTTTTTGAGAAAGTAAAAATGCACAAAGTTTCCTGTGTGGGTTAGGGTTGTTGTAGGGCCATAGAATATACAGTTTGTACAGTATAAAAACTATTATGCCTATGGGATGTCCCCACTTTTCACATAAACAAACGTGTGTGTGTGTGTGTGTGTGTGTGTGTGAGAGTGTGAGTCAGCCACATTTACACACTCTGAAATCATAGATGACTCTGAATAACACACTGAAAACTGTGGTCAGCAGCTTTAGTGTTGGTTAACGCTGTCTAACGGTCTCAACTGGTGTGAAGTGTGTCAGCCAATTCATGTGTCACTGATAAAACCACAAGCTATAGCAGATGCGTGTGTGTGTGTGTGTGTGTGTGTACTGGGGACTATCCCGAAAGAGAGTTAAGCCTAACAAAAACTTCCTTTTAAGTATATACTTTCTAAAAAAGTATACATATTTAGAAATTAAAGTTTACAAGTCATTTTTAGGGCGAATTATTATATTTTTTCTTTTTTTGGGTGTTATATCTTTGACTTGGATGTTTTAAGTTACACGGAGTAAACACAGCTAGATTAAACAAACATCTGTGTCCATCTTCATTTCAGGCTGCAAAGCAACAAAACGTGATTCTTTTTTATACCCACTGTACTATTACAGACTGTTTTTAAGTGTACAATGACCGATGTATTGTCAACCGATAAATATGGTTTAGTTTTCTGACATAGTATTACTTGGGAATGTAAATTCTGAATATGTTACAAAAGATTTCTATTTCAAATAAAAGTTCTTTAAAAGATAAAAGATCAAAGGATCTTGATTTTCACAAAAATATTAAGCAGCAAAAATGTTTTAAAATTGATCATGAGAAATGAATAAATTACACAAACAAAATATATTAAAATATAAATAGTTTAATAAATACTTTTCTATTTTATAATATTTCATATTTTTACTGCTTCATAATATTTTTTATATTTTTTATCGTGAGTATGAGACATCTTTCAAAAACATTAAAATACTAACTTTTCAACAAAGTTGAAAAGAAGCGCTGTTTCCGGGTCCAGGCCTCAATTCGCTTCACTTGAGAATACGACCTCAGCAGCCGTTTATGAGCACTGTTTATTCATATTAATAATTTAAGTGAAACGCTTTCAAACTTACGGTATACACTACAGTCTCGGTGCTCACAGCGTCCCAAACACAAATAATTTTTATTTTTATTTTTTTTATATTTATATTTTTATTGTCTGGCTATCTGGGACTTCTGTATGGAGTTAAAGGTTAAGATTATAACTTTTTCGCTAGTATTCTATCACATTGTGAATTTATATTAGCACCTTTTGTTGTTTTCTCGTGGTAACTGATAGAGTGTTTGGACACGGAAGCGCTGCTATGTGACGTCAGACTTAACAAGCGAATAATGACATGGGTATGACACAGGTATTACAAGGAGAGTGTAATACCTGTGTGTGTGTGTGTGTGTGTGTGTGTGTGTGTGTGTGTGTGTACTGTTTAGCCGGCTACACCCTGGTAGAGAAAGTTATGAGTCAGATTTGAGATTAACTCACTAAAGATCACAAAGTTTAAACACCTTTTAACCTTTGAAACTGTAATCTATAAGCTTTAAAACTTCAGATAAACGATTCCAAGTTACCAGCAAAATAAAACAAGAGAGACATAATACACACACATGCAACAATGCACGCAAACAATACATTTAGTTTTATAATCATAATGACAAATATGACTTGATCTGGTCAATAAAAGTCAATAAAAGTCCTCACCCTTCACAAGCACCTCATTGTCTTCGTCCATCGTCATCTTACTCTTCTTTGTGATGAGACTTCTCTTCTCCTCAAGAACTCCTGACAGACTGAACATGAAACACAACAGACATAAGCAATGTGCCAACTGTAACCTAGTAAGTACTGTACAACCCCCTCCCATATCCCCCCAAAGACACACACACACACACACACACACATATATAAAAAATGCACACTTATTCCTTGAGGGAAGCTGGGGTCAACGTCACACCTCTGCTGCTAAAACAGACCCCAACATAGCACAAAAGCACTCCACATATGCAGACATTTCACATCACACACACACACACACACACACACACACACGCACATCCCTCCACCCTCCACCACCATGGCCAGGCAGGCAGAGCTTTATCGGTCTGGCAGCCAGGGAAAAGACTGAAAATAAATGTGAATAAGAGATGCCAAGGACACTCGCACGCAAAGAGAGAACTACGAAGAGACTAGGAGAACATAAAGGTCCTATAAAGGACCTTAGTGGGACACTCCTCATCACTTTAAACTGTTCCTTTGGGAATTTGCTGCTATTGCTAATTTTAACCATGTAATATCTAGCAGGGATGAAATTTCACTAATTGCTAATGTTGTTTTGTTGCTGGTTTGATTCCTGCAAAAGAAATTGATTAATAAAAAAAAGTCTTATCACCATGAACATGGATAAAAATCAAGGTCTAGTGAATGGCTAATTGTATACTGTACCTGGACTAAAAGACTATTGTTAAGAACAGAATAGCAGCTTGTAATGAGCTGGTAAAAGATTAGTCTGAGGACGTCATTAGCTAACAAATGATAGATGATTTGAGGAATGCTGGGAGCACAAGCACCTTGAAGCTGACAGTGACAAACAGATAATCACTCTGAAACACTGGCACTAACACACACACACACACACACACTTTGAGCCGCATCAGAGGAATTGAATGTGACTGCGTGTTGGTTAATCAAACAAGACATTCCTGAACCTCCTGTTATTTGAAGTCAGAATTTCATTTGGCACTAATTATCTGGACTTGCTAGTTTCTCACCCAAATTAGCCATTTGTTAAGTCAATCAAATGGAGGGTCCTGAAAACTCATTTCCTCATGCTGATGATCTGGAAAAATAGAGATTGTAACCAGAGATCATATGATCTCTGACTGGCCCAGTGTCTCTGATAAGGGAGTCCGATTACACGCATGTGTGTGCATGACGTACCGATATCAATATTTTGGCTGATACCATTATCATGATATGACCTATAACAAATTGCTTCCAGTAAAATTATAAAAGTGACGTGACATACAGCCAAGTATGGTGACCCATACTCAGAATTTGTGCTCTGCATTTAACCCATCCAAAGTGCACACACACAAACCGTGAACACACACCCGGAGCAGTGCACAGCCATTTACAAAAAAAAAATGGAGATAAATATACAATTAGATATCTGCTCTACATTCTGGCTCCAGTCTTTCTAATGCTGTATTTTAAAGCCTGCCAATCTAAGAGTCTACGAGTTGCCTCTTCATTGACCTCAGATACGATAGCTGTGTGTCTGAATATTTTTGTCTTCTTTGAATATCTTGAACCATATCAATGTTCTGTACATTTATTTACAGGTCTGTTTACAAGTGTATGCGTTTAATGGAGATGCAGTGGTAGATACATCTCTGCGGATTTGCATCACTCTCTAATTTAAGTTGAAGCTCAGACGGAGTCAAGAGTTTACAGAGAATGAGAGAATGAGAGAGAGAGAGAGAGAGCGCAAGAGAGCAAATGAGAGAGGAAGCCTCCAATCACAGGAGCTGTGAGAGCTGGAATCAGCCAGTCAGAACCTGCCAGAACCGGTTCATGGATCCGAGCAGAATCAAGATCAACAACCCGGTTTTAACAAAAAAAAAAAAACCTTCTCTGTCCCGCAGGCATGAGAATAACCCTCATTCTAATCTAGACAACATTAACACACACACACACACACACACATATAAGATGAGCTGAGGTCTATCTCTGCAAGAGGCCGCTGGAATGAGACCAGCACGCAGATACAGATACAGATAAACATGCTCTGCTATCTAGAGACTTTAGAGGGCAGTAAGATATCTTATGGATGGATATGGGGTATAAATTTGGAGATGAGCTTTATGACTCATATCTCAGGGGCTAGAACGGTTTTCTTATCTGTCTAGACTATCAGTAAAAAAACATTTTTTTTTTTTAATATGGGGTTGAGAAAGGTCTGTGATGGTGACCTAAAAGGACAGATATTTGGTGCTAAACAGAAAAATCGGAGCAGCAGACGACAACTGATCCAGGTCGACGCACGCCTGATTTCACTTAAAAGCTATAGAGAGATACGAAACACTGACTCATTGAATTATCTCTTACCTCTGTTCAGGACAAGACAGTACAGGAGCCTGTAATACTCAACAGAGAGTGTGCACTACAAAATAGCAACTCACAATCTAAGGCCTGTTTCCAACAGCAAGCACATGCAGTGGCACTGCAGCGTAACTGCTAAGACAGACTCACAAAATGCACTGGCAATGTTTTTGCTGCATATGCGCCGTGGCTCAATATAGAAAGTAAAGTGATTTCTAGGTTATACTGGAGAATTTTCAATTTATAAATTGAGGTTGGGCAAAAGATAATTATTATACACTTGATTGCTATGAAATTCAATGTACATGAGAAGGACTGCACTTACATGTAAATCTATGTGATGATAGACAGACTAATAAACAGACAGAACCTTAGTTAAGCAATAGGCAGATTAATAGACAGAACGATAGATGGAAATAAAAATCTATGGATAACTTAAGATAAGAACCACACCATATCCAATTTAAGATGCCTACACTGTGAAGAATGGCTCTTGATAACAGAATGGTTTCTAATGGGGCTGAAGAACCTTTATTGTTAAAAGTGCAGGCATGAATGAAAAATCTTGTTATCATCCCTTTTCTCTGGGAAAATATAGTTAGTGACTAAAGAAAGCAATGAGAAAAGCAGGAAGTGAGGGTTACAGTAGTTGGCCTTTGGCTGTCTAAACAGCGGTGCCCTTCTAAGTGAATGAGCCAATCTAGATCAATATGAGCACCTTGGACCCTGGGAGCCAGATAACGTAACACAATTATGTTGTTGACTACCTAACAATACCAGCTCCCAATCAACATGAAGCAGGTCACGTCTCATTCAAAAGTATATGTGTAAATATGTGCAGTAGTGAAAATACACACACACACACACAGACACACACACACACACACACACATCCGGCTTACTATCCTTTTGGGGACTCTCCATAATGGTGGTGTAGTGATTTTTATACTGTACAAATTGTATATTCTATCACCCTACACCTCACAGGAAAACTTTATGTATTTTTACATTCTCAAATCGGTGTGTATTCAAGTAGAACCCACCGGGATAGAAAACCATGTATACACACACACACACACTCACACACGTGTCAGTGCACTTCTCGTGTGTCTGAACTTGAAATGCCACACCTACACACAAAGGCACTGATAAAGCACAGGGTTTGGCGTGGTGTGACTGTTTGATCCATTATATAGGATAAGAGTGGTGCACAGTGACATCAGCATGGCATTAAGCCAAACCTTAGTGCTCAGACTCAGCCATCCTGTCAGAGGATGAAGAAAGTAATACTTGCTCTATAGAAAAAGGCAAGAAATAAAATGAGACACTGCCATTCTGACTGAAAGGATGGTTTTAAATGATGATGATGTGATCCTATCATGATGAAATTATGAATGTTTACAGACTGTGTGGATATGTTTGCCCAAATGAATATTTTATTGCTCAGACACTGATCTTTGATCGCTCTAGAGACTTTATGGAGTTCTCATTTGTGTTTCATATAAAGTATCAACTTTGTCCCAGAAGTTTCTCCTGCAATTTATTTAGAGAAATAAAAATGTAATTCTAGAACTATAAAATGCATGTAAATAGCACAGCTCAAACACTGTAATTCAATATTGGGCAAATTAAAATTCATAGTGAAATTCATATGAAATTTTTCAAGATGTGAAGATTATTTGCAAAATGCTAGAAAAAGGATGTGCTCACATGAGGTGGATACAGTTTTTATCTGGTAAGAAGACATGTACAGAAACTGCAATGGAAGCACATTTACCAAATAATTTCTTTGTCTCAACATGCCAAGTGACTGAACAATTCACATCTCAAATTTTACTACCAAAATGACTGGCTCATTTACTGTTGCTCCCTAAAGTATCTACAGTCAATCACCTTTGCTCTTAAACAATACATTTATTACATTTAATAAAAGAACCATAGTTTCCAGTATACCACTTCCATTTCTATTTCCATTTCATATTCTATTTTTACAATGTTTGCAAAAAACTAATTATCATCCACAACTTGGATGAAAACTCAGCTATGATGAGATCTGTTATTTAAAGAAATGTCATTTTGCTTGTTATGTGAGACATTTAGAGGTCTCGTTTGTAATTTTCCTTCCAATGTGAGACTGTGGATTGAAATTTATAGACAGATTTGTGTTGTGTGATCATATGAGTGAGTATGTGTTAGACGTCGAGGCACGTTTGAAGTGTCTGTTAACTGTAAAGTAGAGGTTTATTCAACACTAACAGCTGGAATGCAGGTTTGGACTAGTGTAGTAGATCTGTAAAGAGGTGAGGGTCATGAGAGAAGTGTGTGTGTGTGTGTGTGTGTGTGTGTGTGTGTGTGTGCGCGCCCACAGCTTTCCAATCAAACCCATCCCAACCCAACCCACTGCTGCCTACTCTTTTCCCAGAGTCCACAGCAGTGCCCCCCAAGAGGGGCCTACAAGTCGACTTCCTGTAAGAAGGAGAGCAGAGCAGGAAGCAATTTGTCACACAGGATTAAACGACAGGAATAATAAAATGAGGCGAGGAAAATGAGTGCGCCTTTCTCCAAATCTAGACATGAGAGCCCTGAGAGAGAAACAGAAAGAGGGAAATACAAATAAACGGAAATATAAGAATAAGAAACCTAGACAAAATATTAAACCAAACTGTCAGTCAAGTGGCATGACACATGAACGAGGGATAGAGACAAGACATTAATTCGACTCATTCTAAGACAAGGTAAAGAAATTGAGAGAGTGGAAGAAAGAACAGGAAGGACGATTTGGAAAGGAAAGTGGAAAGTGTTGTTGTGAATGTAGCTGTTGTTTGGTGATGGATGAAAAATTAAACACCCTGAGTTAGCACTGATTTGATGAGGAGGAAGAAAGGAAAATAAGCAAATTGTGCTTGTTTACAGAAGTGAAAGCAAATTCACCCTCACAAAGCTATGCAAAAAATACAGAAATAAATGAAATAAAAGTCTTCTCTCTCCTTGAGTCACAAGTACAAAACTGTGGCTGGACATTAACAGTCTCAAACTCAAATGACCTGAAAACCAGCTGAGTAACTGAAGTACTTCTATAATCACAATTAAAACAACCAAATGTTATTTTAATAGTTAGGATCATAAGATACATTTGAAAATAAGTAATACTTCAAGTATGCATTAAATTGATCAGTGACAGTAAAATTACATTAAAAGATTACTATTTCTAATTAATGCTGTATTTTAAACTTTACAGTAGTTAAAGAATCCTGAAAAAAGGTCACAGTTTCACCAAAAGTATTAAGCAACACAACTGAGTGATTTCAACATCTATAATATTAAGACATGTTTCTTGAGCAGCAAATCAGCATACATATGCCATCAAAGGAATAAAATGCTTTAAACCGTATTAATATTTCACAATATTACAGTTTTTAATGCATTTTTTATCAAAAGCATATAAACACTAAAATACATGAAAATCAATTGACAATTTTATGTCACACAGTTTTATGCTTTTTGGTTGGCACAACAGTGCTCTGGGCAATCTGAGGGGTTTTTCTGAACCCGTTTCCCTCTCCACAGACTTCCTGTCTTTACTTTGACTATCTAATCATAATAAAAGGCATAAAAATTTTACATAAAATTGCATAATTTTATTTCAGTTTCAGATGTGGTGTAGTTATACATATGTGATTAATAATACAAAACTAAAAAGAAAACAATAATAAAATTAAAAGCCAAAAAAGACGGTGAAAACTGATTTGCAGATTTAAATGTGTGAGGGGGGCGTATGAAAGCATCTCGTCATTGGAGATGTGAATTCGAATGTTTTGAATGGTTTCAGAGAATAGCGTCATGGAACGGGAAACTCTGGTTGGCAATACTGCCAGGCAGAATTGTTAATATAAAGGCAAAGTAGCCCTGTGCGTGTAACCTTCCCTCTCTGACGCTCTCTGTGGCATAAGTTTACTAACTCAAACCATCTGTGTGGCCCACACTGACAGGAAACTGCTAAAAGGTAAAAAGAAGGGAAACATATTTTATGCGTCCCTCTATAAATGTCCACTGAATCAAGGGGACTTTTTTTGTGTGTGTGTGTGTGTGTGTGTGTGTGTGTGTGTGTGTGTGTGCGCATGTGCAACTTACAGTAAAAGACATCAATAGCCTGTTTAATAGATGGTTAACACAATCATAATAAAAGCTAATATAACCCATCCATTATACACTCACACACGATTTCCAGATTTAAATACATCATTGGTTTGTCACAAGAATACAATAATCTGTTTTTAGGCAGCTCTGAGAGGAAAAGGCTAATTGCTAACTACCCAATGTCACAACATTATTAAGACATGACAGACAAAAAGAAGTAGGTGTTCTTGATTCTTTGTTACACTTTATGAGTGTATACTTCTCTCTGTAGTACACTTAATCTCTGTAACACACTATTCTCTATAGTACACTTACTGTAAGTGGTATGTTGAACTCAGCAGATGATTGATTTTAATCCAATTAAAATGCAGTGCTGCTTATTTATTAACTAAATAAGCAATGTCCTTGCTGGAAGGCTTGCACACACTGGAGTAAATGTGTTTATATCTGTGTGTACTTAGCCATGATTGTAGGCAAAATTATCCCTACAAGAAAGAAAATGTGACAAAAAAAATGCCCTCTGGGGACATTCTGGTATGCTCTCATTTTGAATTATATATATATATATATATATATTTTTTTTTTTTATGTTTTCATTCATTTTTGGGTTAAAATGTTAACATGTTAAAATGTTGGGAAACACATAAGCACCAAGCTGTGACCCATGAGGATGACCCATTAATGGACTGACAGTGCAGAACAGCTGGTGAACAGGACAAAGACCTGAAACCTACAACCAAAAATGAACAAAATGTTTCTTTTGATTGAAATTTTTTAAAAGGCAGAAAGAGGGCATAAACCAAGAGTGACAGATACAAAGACAATGCTTTCTTTCAGATTTGGTGGTTGATGAGTATGATGGAGTGAGTCTTTCTGACCTCTGCTAAAATAATATGGTTTACTCAAGAATACTACCAAGAAATTCCCCGTCCAGCCAGCTGAGCGAGACAGAAATCACTCAGGATGACAGTGCGTGTGTGTCTAATCCGTGATGAGACTGAACGACCTCTACATGCGATAAAAAAGACTGAGTCACTGTCTGGCTGAAGGTTTCGTGCAAATCTCAGCATGCTAACACACACAAACACTTACACTTCCTCTAGATTCAGGGCTTCAATCTTGATAATACAATGAAATTAATGCTCATTTACACTGAGTTTTTGACGATTAATGGTACACATTTTCTGTGTGTGCTTGATACTTTGTGCTGCGACACAGCCGAAGACAGTTGTCTTATTGCGTGTCATGCTGCAACAGCTTGAGGCGGTCTACACTGAACGCGGCAAATTTAATGTTGCAAATCATTTGAAATTTGAGTCAGTACATCATAAAAGAATGAGGCGTCAGTTTACAGTGGGGATTTATCTTGTCGCGCTGCATCCAGTGTAGACAGCATCACTGATTATAATGGGTTCTGTAGTTTTTTATCACGTCACGCCGTTTTCGACATTGATAATAAGAAATGTTTCTTGTGCACTAATCAGCATATTAGAATTATTTCTGAAGAATCAAGTGACACTGAAGACCGGAATAAAATTTTTTGAGTGGATTATATTAAAACATATATATTAAAATAGAACACTTACTATAGAACAAATAATTTAATATTTTATAATATGTAAATGATTTATTGCATTTTTGATCAAATAAATGTAGCCTTGGTGTGCTTAAGAGCTCATTCTGTATGCTGTTTTTTTATTAAAATAAGATATATTATGATCTAATACAATCACTGTACCACCACAGTACTTTTTTGTAAGGATATGTACTTTACGCACTGATGAATCCATCTGTCCAGGATGTGAGGGAGATGTAGGACACACACACACACACACACACACACACACACACACGCACATCCTATTAAACATCATTATTGGCTGAACTCACCAGGGTGTGCCATTGGCTGTGCGAGTGGGCTGAGACAGAGTGACCTCTAGTCGCCCCTGTAAAAGAGAAAAGACAAAACACATTGGGCATCTGGCAGGTATTGATCTCTCACTTCCCTTCCAGTAAACTCTGCTAGATATTCTCGAAGGATGTACAGTACATGGAGAAAATTCAGTCTCTTTCACTTCTTTTGTTTTAAATATGTTCAACAAACACCATACGGTTCCATTTGGTTCTTCAGTTTTATATTGCCATGATATCAAAATTTCAGTTGTTGATACCAACTGTAAAAAAAAAAAAAAAATGATATACAGTAAACACTTGTTAATTGGTTAACTATAAGTTACATTACCATATATGGTGAAAATTGTAAATGGTTTAGCATCACACTGTGAGACATTATTGTAAAATTATCTCAAATACATGGTTTTGCAAGTAAAAACTATGAATTACTGAATAATTTACTGTGAGAAAGAGTAAAAGGACATTACCAGAAGTCCTTGTGCGACACATCACATATTTTATATAAAGTTAGTCTCTTCTCATTTGTGTCATCAGTAATGTATACTTCAGAGTGTTTTGTGTTACATTTTCTATACACATTAGCAGTTGGGTAAAACACCTTTCTGTAATCTAACTACTTTTTTAGGTAACGCAGTAAAGTAATGTGTTACATTTAAATTTTTTGTAATTTGATAAGTTACTTAAGTTACAAATGCAGTGTTAAAAATTATGAAGTAAAAATCATGTTTTGCGTGTCAGTATGCCCTTGAGAATGTGAGTTAAAATGCAGACGAGTCCTACATTGGGAGTGTAGGCTATAAAAATAATAGGCTACTTTTTTTTAGGGGTGCGTGATAAATATCGTCCTACACAGAGCCGTTGTTAACTGACTAGCTGCGCAAATAAACCCTGATAATGAACGTGGATTTGCGCAGATGGAATTTACCGCTGATTAGAGAACCGGCTTTACTGACGAGATGCGCATTAATTATCGGACGATATTTATAGCGCACCCCTACTTTTTTTCTGTCATTATAAAATTAATGAAAGAACTATGAGTTTCTCTTTGAAGTGTATTTTCTAGGTTTGATAACTTGAAAAGTAAAGTAAACTTGAAAGTAACTTGAAAAGTAAAGTAATTAGTAATCTGATTACTTTTTAAATGCAGTCATCAGTAAAGTAATCAAATTACAATTTTAAAGAAGTAATTACTAACACAAACCATCCACAATGTGTAAGCAGTGGCCTCAGAAACTAGCTGTCTGAGATATTTTGGCCGTTGACACCTGATGATTGGGCTATGGTTCGAGGGATGTCCAGATTCTTTAGTACATTCCTCAGGTCTGGCTTACCCTTCCCCATCTCAGAGCTCATATTAAAGAAGGGAAGACAGAACGAGAAAAGAGCTCTGGACTGCAGCAGGGTCCATGAAAGGTAAATCTGAATGCCCTGGAAGCCCTTTGATGTGGTACACAAAATGGCTATAACCAAAAGAAAAAGTAGCAATTGGTCAAAATGGCAGTTAGCCGACTGTATGGTGTTTCATCAGTCATAATTGTGAACTAATGAGGAGTTACGTCATGTAATTTGTATGGTAATTGTCAAACAACTGTATAAATACCCAGTCTATGATATGAGTCATGAGGTCATTTACTGGATTCTAAAAGACTCCCTTGGTTAAAGAAAACCCCATGGGCTCTGAAGATATAAAGCGGAACAATACAAAACAGACGACACTTTCTACTTGCTACATGATACAAAGTAATGTTCTAGGTTAGGTATTTGAACGAACCCTGAGGTATTAAACTAGACTTGTTATACAGCTTATCAGGAAAGGGGGTGCCATTTCATATAATTGGACTTACAATTTCATATAATTGGACTTACAATTTCATATAAGTGGACTTACAATTTCATATAAGTGGACTTACAATTTCATATAAGTGGACTTACAATTTCATATAAGTGGACTTACAATTTTTACCTAGCATCAATGCAGTAATAAAAAATAAATAAATTAAAAAAACACACACACACACAAGTACTGCATAGCAATGTGCTAAAATCACACTCATAACATAACCACCCTAGCAACTAGTAGTCGACCGATATTGTTTTTTTTTTTTCAAAGCCGATGCCGATATTTTGGAAAGCAGGGTAGCCGATAGCCGGTATAAAGCCGATATAATTTTTTTTACAATTAATATTTAAGAAATTTGAAGTAATTTTACAATGGATTAAAAAAAATAAATGTGTAAAATAAACATTCTTATACTTTAGATCAGCGGTTCTCAATTCCAGTCCTCGCGCCCCACTGCTCTGCATATTTTGCACGTTTCTCTTTGTTAACACACCTGATTCAGATAATCAGCTCGTTAGAAATGAACTCCGTGCATGAACTGTTTTTCAATTGTTCATTGCTCCCTACTCTCTGAGCAGGGGAAATCTGTTGAAGTTTACCTCACATCGAAACATTCATTCACTGATTTGTGCTGTGCAGCGTCTTAAAACATGGACAACTGTGACATCATATACCTCTGTAAATCAATATAATTTAAATTCACGTCTTGCACACTTCAATGCACTTTGATTGGAACATATAGCTACGTTCGCTTCGAACTGGAATCATGACTGAATATCCTGTGATGACCACTTCGCAGGGCACTTATGTTCGAATAGAACAAATGTCTAAAGCGCTAAGAGAAACGTTCAAAATGTGCAGAGCAGTGGGGCGCGAGGACTGCAATTGAGAACCGCTGCTTTAGATGACAAAGTATTTTTCACAAATAAATAAATATTTTAATAGAAATATAATTAAAAGGAAGTAAACACTATAACCAACAGGGCACTCAGTATTCTGGGAATTTTGTGTGCACTGGGAATCATATTTTTCAAATAAAGATGGGGTAACACTCATTTTACATACATCACACAGTGAAAATGACATGAATATGACAGTGGGCAAATGCATAAAGTGCATCATAATTTGAAATCACGAGTTTAAAGTTTAAAGCATTCAATTCACAAAGAGAACATGTGATGATGCTGGATATAAATGCACACTTCCACAAGATCTCACAGCTGGATTCGAAGTTTGCAAGGTTTGTGATATCAAATGTTCATTAGTCATTCAAAGATTTGTTTAAATTATATAAATGTGTATTTGCTTAATGCTGATGGCAAACGAGAATTATGTTTGCCTTTCTATTACTAATAATATAAAAGCAATCATTATAATACTTTTTGTATACATTAATTCCTTTGTTTAACTGTTTTGATTATTAGACAGACTTCTATCTGTATTAGACAGAACCCTTAACAACAACAGTAAACAAGAGGGAGAATATGAGCACTGTGTGCTCAGGTGCTGAGATAAAATAAAAGTCTGGTTATTTTTATTTTATTTATTCATTTTTATTTTTTGGATCTTGTGGTGAAACAACAAACTTTTCTTTGGTTAGGTATACAGTATGCTGGACTTAAACAGTCATTTAAGTCTGTTTAAACCCTGCTACTTTCCTAAAGTCATCTACAAACTCGCCTTGGTCAAAATAATTTTTTATTTCTTTTCATATGATTTTTTTTCTTTTTGATTAACTTTTACGCAAATGCATGTCACACTACAGATGAAAATATCTGCCAAAACCATTTCCATTTCATTGCAACTCGAACATTATTTTGCTTCTTTATAAACCATGTTTGCATTTTGAGTTTTGCAGTTTTCAGTAAATTAGTCACTAGGTCATAAACACGCACGCACGCACGCACTTACCTTTATGAACAAGTGCACTTAGTAACAGCACCTCTTTGTAGTACTTGGCAGTTAATTCAAACACACAAACACTCAGCAGTCCAGGGCACTTGACTGCTGCATGCAGACCATAACATTCAAAATTAGGGCTGTTCTTAGAACTGAAAAAGACAGAGAGCTTTTGTGCTCAATCAGTCTACATGCAATATCAACCCAGTTCTACCCCACCCAGCCCCTCTGAACCAACTCAGTCCTGCAGTCAGCCCTCAGACCATTCACACCCAGTGGACAGTAAATGCACACTGTCCTTCCCTGTGAATAGATCTGAAGTCAGCTATAGTTTCCTCTCTGTGCTACCTGACATGCATGTACTTGAGCCTGAATATTAAAGGGATAGTTCACCCCAAAAATGTAAATTCAGTCATCCTCATATAAAACCTGGACTTTTCATTCTCCATTCACTTTATAGATTAAAATAATAAATAAATAAAAAATATATTTTTGGGTGAACTATGTCTTAAATGGCATTCAAGAGGAAGGGACGAATAGAAAATAAACATCAGAGGGAAAATATTTCCTGCTTTGAGCTGTGTTGCCTCTTAAACTAAAGCACTTCTGGGATGGCTAAAAAAAATCCTGAAGGATTAGTTGGCTCCTACTGTTTTGCCAGCAATTTTCTTGTGAATGGTCCTGTAGTCAATAAAAGTAGTGTTTGGTCATATAGGCAGCAAGCATGCTGCAATTTGCAATAAATACTGTTTATGAGTGGATTCTAAGTTGATTTCCAGGAAAATTACAAGGAGGCTCATTTATACAACCATATATTTCTACCCACTGAGATGACCATCTGACCCCTGTTATCCGCCCACCCACTGGCAGGCCCGGGCTGCGGTGCCACGCTCTGCTCGCCTGTGGGTTCCCGTTAATGGCTGGTATGCATTGGCTCTGATTCTGCCCTCTGTTCCAGTGACTCGGTGAGGTTCATCAGAATCGATCACGGCTGTAAACTGACTCAGTCTGACTCCCCCACATCAGCTTTAACTCTAGCCCCCCCTCACCTTGACCTCTTTCACAGACACGCACCTCTATGTGTGTGCGTCTAAGTCTGTGCTGCTCTGTGGCATTATGTTTCAGGGCTCTGGCACAACCACGGAGGAACGTTCCGTGCCGGGCTGGGGGCTCCCGAGGGTCATGAGGCTAAAGAATAAGGAAGACGGTTATTTTCTTACACAAACACTTTCAAAGAAAAAAAATATTGTTTACCTTAGTAGTTATTTCTTTTTCTATGTCATATGTTTACTTTTCTTTAAAACGGTCATAATAATATGCATACAAATTTGTATTTGCCATGTACTGATCAATGTTGAAGTGGTTGTAATATACAGTATATACATTCATTACTATTCAAAAGTTTGAGGACAGTAAGATTTCTTTTTGGAACAAAAATATTACTTTTATTCACCAAGAATGCATGAAATTGATCAAAAGAGACAGTAAAGACATTTATAATGTTGCAATTCCTATTTCAAAGAAATGTTCTTTTTAACTTTATATTCATCAAAGAATCCTAAAAAAAGTTTCCACAAATATATTAAGTAGCACAACTGTTTTCAACACTGATAATATTAAATGTTTCTTGAGCATCAAATCAGCATATTAGACTAATTTCTGAAAGATCGTGTGACAATGAAGACAATGAAAAAACAAGAATAAAATACATTTTAAAATATATATAATATAAAAAAAAATTCTTTAAATTGTAATATTTCGCAATGTTACTGTTATTACTTTATTTTTGAGCAAGTAATTGCAGCCTTGTTGAGCACAAGTGATTTATTTCAAAAACATTTACAAATTCATACCCAAGCTTCTGAACAGTGGTACAGAGGTTCTAAAGTTCTAAATTCTTGAAATGTAAGAATGACTGCTGTTAGATAAATATTGAAATATTAGTCTATTCTACAGTGACAAGTTTGGTGCTAAATCTATGAAATGTAATCAAGGTCAGCTGCAAGAAGCTTCAAAGTTAGAACGCCACAATTTACAACTAGAGCTGCTATGTTTAGTATAAACACACGCACATTTACAATGATGGCATAGGGAGTAGGGAAAGTTGTAAGTCCACTTGGCATAGTGGGATTGACTGGCTGAGGTCCCTGCCAGAGTAAGTATGGAATTAAAAGAGCAGGATGGAGGTGAGAAAGAAGGTAAAAGTGTGTTACAGAGCGAAAGGGGTGTGTATAATGAGATTGGCTTAATGTTTAACCAGGGTGGAGAGGCACCAGAAATGTTGGACAGGCTCAGCAGGAGAGACTGAGAGGTGTCATTAAATCTCTCTCTCAAGTGGCCCACGCGTCACATTTATTGGTTAATGTAGTCCACGTGTATTTCTCCAGGTGTTAAAGACGTCCTTTTAACCTGTAGGGTGTCAGGCTAAAAAGCAAAAATTAGACTTTAAATTCAGATGACTTTCAGAAAAGGACACATCCGAATACTTCTTCAGTGTCATACCTTCCACTACAAACCACTTCCCAAGACATATCAAGAGTTCACTGCACTCAAAATAGTCTGTCTGTTACACATGTTATTTAATAAAGCTTTAGCGGGGGGGTGTTTGAGTAGGTTAGGATGGGTGGGAAAGGTATGGCGTGTGAGCGGGACCTCTGGCAAGAGCATTCCAGGACGAGGAGCAGGATGAATCATCCGGTCAGGAGATGCTGTCATGGGTTCGTTCCGTGGCTCACTTCCGTTCCTGTGTTTCCAAAAGAAGGGGTTGAGTAAGTGGGCGGAAATGCCGCTGCTCTGCCAACCACAAGCCTCTGGAGCAGATGTTCGTCTGTGTGCTTTTTTTTCTCTTTTTTTATGCTTCTACCCTGAGGGGACTTTTAGGGACAGACAGGACTAGCCAAAAAAAAAAATTTCATTTACTATTTTTTTTTCTCTCAAGTGATCTGAAAGTCTACCAGTTCAACTTTTTATATTGAATTTCAAGACATCATTCAATCCCGTTTGTTTAAGTTACTGTGTGTTGCTGGGAAACTAAGACTAGAAAGTGAAAACATAAGGGGAAAAAAACAAATGTAGCATTATGGAAAATGTGTGTTTATTTTGCCCATATCCCTCCAACAAAAACAACAACAGAACATTAAACCTCAATTTAAAGCTGCATAGCGCAAGATTTTGGCTCACTGTAGAGGGTGTGGGGGAAATACCATCTCAAAGCTCTGTGGTTCTACCGTTATACATTAACAGCACTGAGTCTGTACAAGAAACTTCTGCCAGTTTGTGTTTCTTTCCCAGGATGCCCTGCTCCTCACCCCAACAGCTGCAGTGGGCAGGTGTCCTGGTGTCATAACATCTTCAAGACACAGCGTGAATGTCAAAAACAAAAAGAAAGAAAGTTTTGTGCCTCCTAAGAAACATGGAAGAGTGAAGCAAGGGATGTTCGTCACTCTAAAATAAGAGAGAGGGGGAAGAGCAAGAGCAAGAGCGTGCAGGACAAACAGAAGTGCTCTTTCAGTTTGCCCACTGTCTGTTTTGCCAGTTTTATTGGGGACCGCTGCTGATGTCAGTCTCACACATGGGGGAGCAGATCCCTGAACCTGCACTGCTGCATGCTTCCTATTATGATAGCCTTAAAGGGAAAGTTTGTCACCCTCAAGTTTTTCCAACCTGTATGACTTTCTTTCTTCTGTGAAACCCCAAAAAAGATATTTTGAAGAATGTTTTTTGGACCCAACTGACTTTCATTTTGTGGACAAAACCCAGTTAAAACATGTCTTCTTTTGTGTTTCAAAGAAGAAAGCAATACATTCAGGTTTGGAAAAACATGAGGATGAGTAACTGATTGAGTAACTTCTGAGTAAATTATCTGTATCATTTAGCAATAAAGCATAAGAGCTATAAAGAGCAGAGCAGACGGCTCCTTATGCATTCAAATCACTCTCTTGGTACTTTGGTGTCATACAATGATCGGTGCACAGCGACGCTTCAAATTGAATGAACAAACAAACACCTAACATGTACGTGTATTTGCATTGCTTTGATCGTTCTCTGTTGATCTCACCTTCTCACATGCCACGATTGGTTGATGTAACATACTTGCATGTTATTGGTCAAACTACTTTGGATGTTTTAGGCAATATAGAAATCCTAGCAAGGACGCGTCCTGGGAAAATGGCTCAAATGGTCACCCTTTACTATAGGATGAAATGCGAGGGGGGTGGATATAGTACAGATGTACATTTGAGTTGAAAGTGGATCTGTTGAGATGATACACTCAGCTGCAGTCTCCTGCGGCACAAAAAAAGGACCGTTAACAGTCGCTGCAGAGAGGAAGTTTCCAAGCACACACGTCTGTGGGGTCTGTACACCTGCTTGAGTGTGTGGCCTACAGAGGGTTGAGTGCAGTTGAGGAGGTCTTTGTGTATACACGTCAATGGATGTTTCCAGAGCGGGCTTTCCTAGACTTCAGCCAAACCAGGCCTCTATGTACCCTACATGTCTTCTAAGCATGCATTTCCTCTTCAGCAAAAATAGTTGCCAGTGAAAGCCCAACGTCAATAAGTATATGGCTTTAAGTCTGACTAGAGGAAAAGGCTGCTAATATTTCATCAAAACGGAGCAAAAATCATCAAGCAAAATGGGTAAGGAAACCAAGCCAAACTTATTTAGCCAGCGGAATTTTCGGCTTGAAAATCTAGTTTAAATCCCTAGCTATGTTTTATAAAATGGTAGATGTGGTCACATTTCTGAAATGTTCTGTGGGCAATAACGTCCATTGTCATTGGTATAGCACTGCTCACACAGAAGTGGACCTTAAGCAAATCATTAGAAAATCCAAAATGATCATAGGATGGTAGACAATTTTGGACTCACACCAGTTTAAAATGGCCAAGCTTGTTTTTGGTGGCACGTGGAGGCTGGTCAACCAGCGAATGTCTACGTTGAACAAATTTAATGAGAAACCAGCTACCACGTTGCAAAACAGTTACCAGTTTAAGCTTAATTTTCCAACATGTTTCAAAGTCCTTAAAGAATAAGCTTTGTTCGTTCAAACCACCAAAGGGCAGACTGCTAATTATAAACAACAGAAAAATAGATGCAACGCACCAAAACCTGAGCAGCAACCAGTTTCTCCTAGGAAGGACAACTGAAGGTTGTTGCTCGGTATATTGAACCTGCCTGGCATGAAGAGGAGATATGCACTGTAGATATCAATATCTTTTATCAATAATCAATAATGGCACCATGGCAACAGTGAAAACAGAACAAGTCAATTGTGGTTGTGCAACAGCAAGAAAAAGCTGACAAATCATAATAAAAGTTCAGGCTCTGTGTGCCCTAAAACAATGACTCAGCAAATGGTCATTCGTATTACAACAGCCATTCAAATGGTTAGAGCTGATTATTAAGTCTTTAAAGCTGCTTCATTACTGTATGTGATACCCATAGATGTGGCAGGTACTCTGTTGATTATGTAACATTATCTAATGGAGTTCATCAAATTTAATAATGCAATCAAACTCTGTCAGAAATCACCTATTCACATGTCTAAATTTGTCTGTACTATTAGACTCCCATCTTACACTTTAAAAAGTGCATTCTTTTTTTCTTCCTGGTCATGTCTTTTCTTGCCTGTTGGCTCCAAGGACTCCCATTGGTGCCTTCTTAAAAAAAATATGTGTCTGATGACCCTGGAGAGGAAGGGTGTGGATTGACCTATTGCCCTGACACACACCCGCACAGAAATCCTTCACATGGGTTAATGGCATGAGTCTTCAGCAAAGAAATATGGGGATTATTGATTTCAGGGCAATTAGTCAATAGAGGATGGATGGAGTGGGGATAAAGGGAGTGGAGAGAGATAAGAGGTCAGTCCATGAGAGATTGGCGCAAAAGGACCCTTAGGCTGTTTCTTATTGATTGGCCCAGTACATTTGTGTGTAACTCAGTTTCACAATATGTGACTGATTAGAAAACCAGTGGGTGTCTCATAAAGCGTGTGCGCGCATATGTCCAGATGTAATAATAATAATAAACTTTATTTTATAAAGCACCTTTAAAAGCAGCTTTTCAAACAATATAATTGATGCTATAAAAAAACAATACAAAATCAACAAGCAAATGCAAGTTAAAAAAAAATTCTTATGTTGAACCTTAATGCATTCCAATATTTTAAATCGCTCTCTGATGTTCACAGAGTGTGTATGTGAAGTTTTATCTCAAAATACCCCACAGATATTTTTTTATATCTTGTTGAAATTGCCAACAAGGTACTTTTAAGGTATCAGCCAAAACACACAGTTTTTTCTGTTTGTCCCCTTTAAATGAAAATGGGCTGGTGCTTCAGCTTCTCTTTTCAGAAGAATGCGGAGAATAGGGCTACTTCTACACTGTTGCCGCGGGATGTTTTTCATATCGACGGGTTGAAGCGACCCCAATAATGTGATATTTAGCCCATGGAATGCAACTTTTATCAGTGGAACCCTACTACTTGTGAGATGACAAAGGAATTTATTCGCATTTCCACGACTGTAAAATGTAACATAGCAATCTTTCAATATTCCTGAGGTGGAAAAATATGTTTTAACAGTGCTCTGGATAAAAGAATCAAAAGACAGATTTGCATCAAAAATAACTCCAAGCTTCCACACTCGACTCTGGATTTCCAAAACACAGCCGTCAAGAGTCAGGGACAACCAGTTTTAGAAATTTGATAACGGGAACCAGTAAGCATGACTTCCGTTTTACCACCGTTCAAGCACAGGAAATTTTTATCCATCCATATTTTAATCTCAGTAATGCAGTCAAGATGAATAAGCAACGTCAAGGTGCTCATCAGGTTTTGAATGTATATAAATCTGTGTGTCGTTTGCATACAAATGGTAATGAAGGCCAAGCGATCTCAAAAGGTGGTCTAAAGGTAGCAAACAAATGTTAAAAAGTAAAGGACCTAAAACTGACCCCTGAGGGACGCCAGCTGAGACAGAACTAATCTCAGAACTATAACCACCTATAGAAACAAACTGGGAACGGTCAGTAAAATAAGACCTCAACCACCTTAAGGCAGTCCCAGACACAAAAAAACTCTTTCAAGATGAGTAACTAGTAGACTGTGATCCACAGTATCAAACGTGGCTCTTAGATCAAAAAGAATAAGAATAGATGTTGCACCAGAGTCAGAAGCCATCAACAAATCATTGGTGACTTTAAACGAGGCCATCTCAGTACTGTGAAATTTACGAAAACCCGACTGATGAGGTTCAGAAAGATTATTTACTGTGAAACGGTTACAAAAAAGGGGAGATTTGAAATAGGATGTAAGTTACTGAAGTCGTCCAGTGCAACATTTTCTTTTTTAGGCAGAGGGGTTACAGCGGCATCTTTATTGCTGTGGGAACAACCCCAGTCTGTAAGAAGTCATTTATAATACTGAGAACAGCAGGACACAAAGCAAGATTTAAATAAGCTAGTGGGAATAGGGTCAAGCAAGCAAGTGGTAGATTTCATGCTAGATACCTCCCATTTAAGAGCCTCAGTATCAAGTTGAAGAAAGTTAATAAGAACACCATTGAACTCAGTGAAATTTGTTTACTAACATTATCAACTTTGATCAACAAGATATGTCAATATTTCTTTATACCCGCCTATCAGAGAACTGATATGAACTGTAGACAGTATACTTGAGGTAAGCCAGCATTACACGCGGGTTTTGGGTCATAAAGGGGTGTAGAATACTTAGAAGTGATTAGCCATCCCAAGAAGTACACAGGGTATTCTGAGTGTGAGATGGAAATATTTCTGCTTTAATTCAGAACTGCTTAAATCTGCCTTTGTGAGAAAGTCTCGCTGGCTGTTGAAAAACTCATTTAGTGTACAAGAGGGGGATCAATACCAGAGTTTTTACTGACAGAGGAGCCATTATTAAATATTTGATCATGCGGATGTGTTCAGTTGCACAGAGCCGTAAAATAGATGGAAACTGAGTGCTGGCTCAGCTGAATGTCCTTCACTGTTCATTACATTTCACAGGACCTTGTACCTAATCATGAAACACCTCAACAATAAGCTCTTGTGTGTGACAACAGTGGAATACTTTGGATGTACAGCTGCCTTATATATTGTGTGACATTCATGGTTTTCCTCTAATAGGGTTGCTAGGATTAAAAAGCCCTCAAAACCACATAAAAAGTGAACATTTGAATGAATGTCTCACAAATGATAACTTTGTAGCATTGGTATCATAGCACACAAACGCTTCTCTTTGATTCTCAAAATATGACTAGAAAAACTAGTTTCGCTAGATTAACCTTGCTGTTCACATCACACTCCATTTGAACGACTTGAAACTGAGAAATCAATACATTTGCATGTCAGTGCTACAAAAATATGTTTGTATATGTCTAGATTATAATTTATTCATGTTAAAAATCAATTCACTTTTGAGCATTACAGTGTACATGTTTTTAGTTACTAATATGTAATCCATTATGTTCATACCATCATTAGATACTAGTACTTATGCCAATAATGACTAATAGTTATTCAATAAATCACTAGCACTTACTCTTTACATGACCACTCATTCTTTACTACTGGTAATTAGTATCCTGGTTTTACTGGTAATCCCCGTAAAATTAAATGGCAATATGTAACTTGATTTTATTTCAAAACAATGAAAGTTGTTTGTTATTTTTGGGATCGTGACTAGAACAGTAGCAAACACAAACGTATACACAAATATTTTTACGTTTTAAAATAAGTAAATGGGGCAATCAGGATAGATATCCGTTAGTTTACTACAGCAATTAACTATTGGACATCATACTGTGCTTTCCATGTCGTCGGCTTACTAGGTTTTGTGACAGCTTAAGTTTTGTCTACATACCCGTCCTGTGTGTGTATGCAGGTCCTGATTGCGTAACTCGAACGACTCTTCCTCCTCTTTCTCCCCATGATCCCGAGCCAGCAAACTGAAGCCTTGTCTGCAGCACACAAGCCAGCAAAGTCCCTGCAAAGGCATTCAAATCACGGCGTGTCGTCCAGTTTCTATCCGTAAATGTCCAGTGATGTCCACCGTCCTGTCGTGCAGTTGGGACAGATGGAAACTGTCTAGTCAAATGAAACGGGCTGATCCGAGAGCATTAACTCCTCCATTTCGGTTGGGATAACTGAGAAATACCGCGTTTTATCACGCGGGATATATCCAAATACGTGTCCAACTTAAGAGAAAGACTAATTAAAATACTTTTGATCCCACGGGTCCATTCAAAGGGAGACTTAAAATAACGCTTCTTATCTGCTTCTGTCGCGTCTCTAATTCTGCGGGACATGAGCATGCAGACTCTCTCAGAAGAAGCGTGAACGGGGCGGGGCAACTCACCCCATGCGTTAGGATTCGCAAGATGATTGGCTCGTCACGCACACGCCCAGAACACGCCCCGCCCATCATCTGGCAAGCTGCACATGTGAAGTATGCATTTCAGGAAATGGAAGCATTCGATGATGGGATCAGAAATGTTTGACTCTTATTGTAAAGCCACAACAACTATTAAATCCCTGATCTTTAACCTTAAATTAAGGCCATAATCAAGAAAAGTATGCTTTTTTATGAACCTGCCTGCACTCTGTGCTCTGTTTACTCTGTTTCTGTTTACATAAGAGCTTTTTTCAAAACTGTACCCAAATCTGTCCTTGTCCAAACCATGATGTCATCACAGGAGGGTTATCTACTTTGAATGGCAAAGTGAAATTCGCTGTCTATTGTTTGGATAGTGCTGGGACGTGGAGACTTTGCAGTTGCATTAACAAGTTAGTGTGAAGTTCTGGGTGAAGGGGTGAATGATCACTCTGTGTTGTGTGTGTGTGTGTGCATGTGTTTGGGGGGTAATGTAGTCTCCTGAAACGCATTATGTGTCTGAATGGAAAGCAGATGGACTCCTTTATTCCAGGAAACTCTTGTCACGGGAGGCTCTGAAGAGAGGGAGACGGACAGAGAATGAGGGGAGAGGGTAGAGCACCAGAAAGACTTTTTTGTGTGACTTCCAAAAGGTCTGGTGATCCCCCTTCCTCTTTATTGTCTTGTGCAATGTCTGCCTTCTACATTTTGTTCTGTCATTTATTACATTTTTATGGCTTGGAAAGCAAATGACTCCATGTAGACACCACACAAACATCACATTTCATTCAGTTGTATTGTACCTATCTTCCTGGAAATAACTTGTCAGATCAGTGTTGGTATTTATTAATTCATGAGTTTACCTGCCCATTCATCCCCCATTTTGATGGTATAGCATAAAGGAAAAATAGAAGAAATTAAAGGAGGAGAAGGGGAGGTGGAGGTGATTGCAAGACTGGATTTTTATATTCATAATTGACAGGACTGGATGATTTGGCTCCTACGGAAACTGCATTGGGAACTTCAACAAATGAATCAGTTTGAAAACTGAATTTAAATACCTGAAATATTATCAATAAAAGTAACCATAAGTAGTGTAGTGGTTTATAAAAAAGGTTTCATGTCTCTGCTAAACCACATCGATTTAATTGTCTTAGCTGGTTTAATATGGTCTGCCAGTGTGCAGCCAGCTGGTCTTTGAGTCTGACCAGCTCAAAAGCTCCCAAAATCAATCTAGAACCAGACGAGATTAGCAATCCATTTTAGGAGTGATCACCTACAATTTTCACTTTTCCACGAGAATCAATGTATGTTATGATTGCCTAACGATTATACACTGGCCGGGAAGCCGATATTTAAAAGTGAAGCGTTTGTTTACCTCAGGGTTTGTAAAATAGCCCACGTGCACGCGCACTCAAATACGAGATTTTGATTTCTTCCCCGTCTTGACGTCAAGACGGGGCAGGATATACCATATATGGACACCACAGCAGGAAGCTCGCCCTTCCCCTCTCCCCCTCATATTCAGTCGCGAAAGATGCTGGAACGTAGTGCACACGTGAGTTGCTCTGTGGTTGACTGCCAGAATCAACATGTAAATGTGTTTTCTCTACCAAGAACGGACCTAGCTATCAGAGACCAGTGGATTAAATTAATTTTTAATGACGCGGTTCCTTCAACCCTTCCCACTGGCTTATCGTTACGTGTTTGTGCTAAACATTGTACGCCGAAATCCTTCACAAATTTGGGGCAATATCAGGCGAAGTTGGCATCGAAGCTCGGGAAAAGCGCCATTCCAACAAAATTGCCTGCAATTGAAATGGTAAGACTGTGTTTTTATTGCTCTACTGTGTGTAACAAACAGCATCTAACTGCTAATGCGGCTATTGTATGCTGCTATTGCATCTGTCACTAGACAAATAAACGAAAGACTCGTGGTGAAGTAATTATTTATGTTCCCTGTAAACTGACTGCAAAAACGGACTTTTGACTGCATTATAATGATTTCTTAATTCAGAATATGATCAAAATTGCGTAGGTTGATGTGTTCGGGGAATTTGCCAGTTAATAGTAACATTTAAAGCCCCTTAAGTGAACGAAATGACTCGAAAAAAGATTTGTTCATTTTGATGAACGAGTTCGAACAAGAGAGTCTGGTGTTGCCAGATTGGGTGTTTTTTCCGCTACATATTAAGGCCGGTTTACGGTGTGTTTTAGGTGTGTTTTCGCCTAGAAGGCTTTATAGAAATCTGGCATCCTACTGAACGAAGTTAAACTGAGAGAGAGCGTGGCGTTCACAGACACCAGAATGAACGACTTCACAGTAACGTTCATCAGGCAGTAATGCGGTACGTTCAGTTCATGTTCGCCCAAAATATGAACGAGTTCATGAACTATCGTTCAATGAACGCGTTCAGGCACAACACTGGCAGGAGTATTAGCTTCGAGGTATGGGGAATGGCTGCTAACGTACTTTGCAAAAAACAAATGACTGAGATCATCATGAATTCGGTTATTGTTTATTTGTTGCCTAATGCTTATATATGAGGCGCCGTCTAGTTTGTGTGTGTGTGCTGTGCTCGTCTTATATTTGTGTGTGTGTGCTGTGCTCGTGTCTCATATGAGTAACGTTATGTGCGTGAGTTCATATACATGTATGTGTGACCACTTAGTATATATGCAAGCGTGTTTCATATGTGTGCGTGAATGAAGTTTGATTTAAGCCCTAAACGGCGCCTCATACTTATACACTGGCCGGGAAGCCGGTCGCGTTCATTCACAACTTGCGCCATGATGTCAGTTTGTAATGATATGCTAAACAAAGCGTTACCTGCGGTGTCAACCCCCCCCCCCCTTCCTGCAACCAATCAACGCGCCCCTCATTTGCATTATTATAATGACCGTCCACGACAGCCAAAATATCGCATCAGATCTCGCGAGACAATAATGCCTACAGAAATAAGGGTCTGAGGAGCTCTGTGTTTATTTTTTTTCCACTTTTCTTTTTTAGAAGGGCCTGAAAGACTATAATACAGCAGTAGGTATCCAAGGTAATACGAGAGTATGACTCCTTTAAGAAACACTCCCTGTCAACTATTAGTCCAACAAAAAGATAGTCAGCCATTGGTGCTGTGTGTTGCTGGTTGGGCTGCTCAAAAAACTTAAACAACCTATACTACCATTTAAAAGTAAGATTTTTTAAACATGAAAAGTATGTAATTTTTTTTTTTTTTTTTTGCAAAAATAACTACATATTGTGAGTTTTTTCATCACACACATTGTCAGTCTTTCCACTCTAATCCTTCTTTTCCTGAAGTCTCACACAGAGCCCAGCTCATTCATTCTCTCATGTACACTCATAAATCATGCTTTCACCAAACACACTCTTGCTTGCGCACATTCATGCAGATGACACATGATATTTTCAGGGCCCCTCTGTGCCTGGACTCTTTTCGCTCTCTCTCTCTCTCTCTCTCTCTCTCTCTCGCTCTCTCTCTCTCTCTCTCTCTCTCTCTCTCTCTCTCTCTCTATGCCTTCATTTCCTCTAATTTGCTCTGCTTCACTTTTGCTGACTTTCTCCACGCATTCATCATTCTGCAAGCTGGCCCAGGTGTTTGTCTTTAAGTCTGCCTGTGGTTTTGCCAAACACATATGGACACAAACGCACACACTTGCAGTGCGGTCTAGCTAGTGTGCTGTCCAGTGAAAAAAAACCTTGCTTGGCATCTTTCTTTTTCTATCAGTCAATTCCTCGTCCTCTCTCTCTAACAGATTACAGTATAATTTTCTTCACGGCTTATACCTCTGCTTTTCTCTCTTCTCATCTTCCTTGCCATGACGGGTCAGACCTGCCTCCCACCTGACCTGCTCCTGGAACAGATGTTTTATTTTTAGAGCACTCTCTCTCTCTCCCTCTTTGTCAATCTCTCTGCCCACGCTGAGAAGAAAGAGGGAGTCTTGTGTCTATATATGGCTTGTGAGAGTGAGGTTTTCAAGAAAAATCAGACTGCCATTATAACCCCCATCTTTTGTCTCTGAAAACAAGGGAGTGAGAGGAATTTGACCACTCTGATGTTTTCAGTTTTCTGTCTCATTCTCACAAAACAATCCCTAAATCTTCATTTTGGGTTTTCATACAGTACAGTAGTAATACAGTAGTAATAACAGTAAGTTTTTTATGTTTAATTAAACAATATAACACTAATTTCCATGATTTTTTTTTTTAAATTTAGGTTTTATTTGTTTACATTTCTCAATTTCATCCCAAACAGCCAAGTTGTATTTATTTATTTATTTTATGACTTTATGATTTTATTTATTTTTTTGGTCAAAATATTATCTTGAAAGTCAGAGATATTTTAACCTCACATATTGAAAATTAATAAAGGTTAAACTGTTTTAATATCAGAAAATTTGAAACTTTATTAATTGTATATGCTTTACAATTAACAGAAAAGGGACATATTTAGAAAAATGTTTAATAATACCATGGCTTTATGGAATGCTTCATTCTGACCGATCAATAACAGAATTCTGTGGTCAGACAACAGCATTAAAAGGGTCCTAATAAGTGAAAGTCATGACATTTGCCAAGTATGGTAACCCATACACTGAATTGGTGCTCTGCATTTAACCCATCCAAGTGCACACACACAGCAGTGAGAAGTGAACACACCCCCAGAGCAGTGGGCAGCTATATATCCAGCACCCAGGGATTCAGTGCCTTGCTCAAGGGCACTTCAGCCAGGGTGGAAGAAAGTGCTGTTCATTCACTCCCTCCCACCTACAACTCCTGCCAGCAACGAGACTCGAACCTGTGACCTTTGGGTTACAAGTCCAAATCTTTAACCATTAGGCCACAGCTGCCCCTTTTTACAAGATGTAACATAAATCTCAAGTTTCCCCAATCTCAGGTTGAGTCTGTGAAGTTTCATCTTAAAATACCCCACTTATCATTTATTATATAATGCTGTAAATGCCCTTTTTGGCTGGAAGCAAAAATATCCTGTTTTTGTGTGTGTCTCTTTAAATGCAAAGGAGCTGCTGCTCATGTCCGTTACTACAGCAACAACAACAACAAAATCTGTTTGTTTATGATTATAATATCTAACATGTCATTCCAGTTCTTTGTCATAATCAAAAGTTCTTTGCAGCACGTTGTCAGTTTAAACTCCTGATATATGGTTTTATGAGCACACGCCTTATTTTTAATGCTTTGGGCAGGAATTATTTAAATGAGGAATATTGTTATGCATATGTTCCTGGAAGAAAACTGGACTGCAGTTGAGGCATTTGAAGTAGTTCAAAAACATTGCTTACTCATACAGAGAATACTCCCTTTTGGAGTGGACTTGGTGCTTTGTAACTGGAACATTATGCACGAAAGGCATAGCAGGACCCCTTTAATCACTAATTTCATGATTTGAATTAAAGATTTAAAGTCAGAATTGACATAAAATCATGTAGGAAATTGTTGTATACGTTTTTGGGAATGTGTATCATAGTCTTTTCACATTTCTTCTCACTCTTCATGACTTGCACTCAAGTCCCAACTTGGTATAATTGACATTTCCTGTCTGTGAGGTCGCGTTAGGACTTAAGGTGTTGATACTACATGAGAAATAGGATAGAGTTGATCCCTGAGTCAGCCTGACATTAGACAGACACCACACTCATAATAATCATCCTATAAAACTCTTCTATGAACTACTTGTTCATGAATACACTGACTCCTTCTCTTCTTTTGTTAGTATGCAGCCTTATTCTCCTGATTTTTTCTGAGTTTATTTGTCCCACTGGCTTGTCTGAAATGTGATTGAATAGCTCATAGCTGTAGAAGTCAGAGGTAACCTGAAACCTTGTAAATCTAAGTCGAGGACATCACAAATGACCACCATGCAAACATTTACTATACTGTGTCATGGTAGAGTTGTTAGACGGATATAGTGATGCCTTGAGGGCAAATTATTTGGCACAGGTGCCCTGCTGAATCAAGCAGTTGCAATTGTATTTTTATATTTGAAGTGTAGGCTAAATCCAAAAAAAAAAAATTAATAATAATAAATAAAATAATAATAATAATAATAATATGTATGCTGAATAAAAAAGCTGCCACTTTAATGAACATATTGTATAAAACTTTTCTGGGTAGAATATTGTGAACTTTGTTCAATGGAGAGTTTGAAAGCCTGTTTCCAGTGCCTAAATAAAAATAAAAAAGGTAACCGTGAGATGAAGTTTAAAAAAAATACATTATGACTTTAGCACATTTTGAGAAATAGTCACATTTTGAGATAAAGTCAACCTGGCAGATATAAAATCAAATAATCATTTTAATGATAACATAAGGTTGTCAGAGTTGGTGGTTTGGATTTTGAAATCTGGCAACTCTGAGCATTTTAAATGCAAGCTTGTTAGGTCCTGTTAGATAATGTAGCTATTAAATGAAAATGTTTTCATAATAAATGACCCGCAGCCCTGATTAAACCATATGAATGCTGAATCAAGGATGTGAGGCACAGTTTGCACATGTCTGCTTTAGGAGAATCAGTGTATTTGTATATGACTCAGTCTTCTTTGTTTTTTGTTGTGTGTGTGTGTGTGTGTGTGTGTGTGTGTGTGTGTGTGTGTGCGTGTGCGTGCGTGTGTGTGTGTGTGTGTGTGTGTGTGTCTCCTCCTTTCCAAATCTCTCTGGAAGAAGGGGTGTTAAGGAGAGGGCACATGGGGGAATAAATATTCTCTCTATAAACTTCTGACCTCTCTTCCCAACCCCCTCTCACCTCCCTTCATGGTCTCCATTACTCTATCTTTAACCCTGGTTCCTCCAACTTTTTTTCCTTCTGAAATCCCAAATCCCCCTCTCCTCTTGGACAAAAACCTTTAACAGTTTCCGTAAAGTGCACTGTATGCATCCCCTAACCATCTCCCTGGACACATTCTGTTGCTCTTTTACAGGAAGTTGTTGTTTTCCTCTTGAGAAAGAAAGTGAGTCCCACTCTTTTTCTTCATGTTAATGCTGTTCAGAGCGAACATCCTGATATTTGCATCTGCAAAATATTTCTGTTATGTTCACAGCAGTGACAGAACAGGATCTGAGACACTTCTAGGCTATCTGATAGTAGCTGATTTCGGTCCATTGTGAACTGGCCTTGAAAATGACAGGAGAAAGGAGGCCATAAACAAAAGCAGACCTTATCATGTTTTGCATCAGTGTCGTACAACAATATCCAGGAAAAAAGGTGCAGATCTGTGAATGCATATGCAAACACAGACACATATATTCTTATAGGGCTGGTTGGAGCATAGGAGGAATAAGACATAACAATGGCAAAGCAAAGAAAGATCCAGCATTCAGACACAGTCATACTGCACGGTATATGCACACTAAAGGGAGAAAGAAAAGACTTCTCTTCTCTTCTCTTCTCTTCTCTTACTTAATACTTTTCTATTTTATCTCCTGGATCTCCTCTTTTGTTTTATTATTAACTCTCTTGTTAACTACAGGCCCAGACAGAAAATGCGCAGAAAATCTGTGGTATTCACCACTTAAACATGGTAAAACTGTTTAAATTGGGCTGATAACAAACTCTTGGCAGCTAAAAGTGTTAGTGTTCCTGTACCTCAAGTGGTAGATGCATTGCGTTAGCAAGTGCAAGGTTGGGGGTTTGAATCCCAGGAAACACATGTTAGGAGAAACTTGTTAGCCTGAATGCAATGTAAGTTGCTTTGGATAAAAGCGTCTGCTAAATGCATAAATTTTTTTTTTTAAATTTAATTTTATTTAAAAGTAGGGAATGTATGTATGTATTCATTTTGGCGTCTGCCAAAACATTTTTACAGTTATTATATTATTAGTTTTATACAGATTCATTTTAAGTGAAAATACCAATAAATCAGCTGAAAGACATATTGAATATCGAATGAATACATTTTAAAAAATCTCTAATACCAGATGATAACCAAGTTTATTTTCTTTTTCATCCAAGCTTCAAAATGCTATAAATTACCCATCTAACGTTGCTAAAAGCATCCAAAATCCAGAATATTTATGACAATGTGTTTATGTTCATGTTAATGGCATATGCTCTCTTAAAAGAGGCTTTCTTACAGGTTTGCATGTGAGCAGAAGTGCACAGCCCGTAACTGTGGGGTAGACCCACTGGTTATTAAGAGTTAAGGAAGGGTGGGCAGTCATCCAGAGGCCTTGCTCTATTTATAGCCTCTAGAATGTGTGAAAGTACTCAGAACTCGTACAGTGCTGCCAAAATCCCTGAACCATGTGTGTGTGTGTGTGTGTGTGTGTGTGTGTGTGTGTGTGTGTGTGTGTGTGTGTGTGTGGGAGAGAGTGTCTGTGTTTTGCATGCATCTTTATACATCTGATGTGACAAAGTGTTAAACCATGTCCGTCTTAAAGAGGATTTCAATTTCAATGCGGCAGGGGCAAGGAAAAGAAAAAGGAAATAAATGTTGGCACATTTTAGGTAAATAACTGAGGGTCTGTTAAACTGAGTGGAAATCTGTGTGTTCCCAGACTCATACAACTGTGCTGTGATTTCATATGCATAAGGCTTAGACTTGCTTTGCTTTAGGGTAGGATGGAATCTGCAGTGAACAATCATAGAAACCTGCAATTTCACCCCAAATACACACATACATAAAAATATGGTTGAATGAATCCTATTTCAGTATTATCCATCAGAACTGTTTGTCGAATTTACAAGCTATTGTGATCAAAGCCTGAGTAGTTATGATTGTTGATGAAAGACATTAACATGCTTACAAAGAGATGTACAGTATGCAGGTGTAGAATCTACATATAAGCATATTCATATTGTATGTATAGCTGTGCACTCAGTCTTTCCAAAAGATACAGTCAGGAAAAAGAGACTGTGGGTTAAACGGTTGGCAGGGCTTCCACATGCTCGCTGGATCAGTTTGCACTTGGAGAGTTAAGTAAAGCTTCCAGCACACATAGACAATCACACTGCACATAAAATATACAGTCCTTTTTTCATATTGACACTTTTACAAAGCCTTAAGCAGCTGTAATTAATTCTGGCACGAGTGATTGTGGATTAAAGCTCAGACCCCTTTTATTTCAAATATTTACTTCACACGTCACACATACATCATATACACACATTCTCTCTTACAATCAATATGCATGCACTGAAAAAAATGTGGTGTTTGTAGAACTTCAGAAAAAAGATCAACAGTTTGCATGGTTTTTTATTATTTTATTATTATTTATTTTTTTAGTTGAATTCATTCATGTCATTAGGTAAATGTATTGACTGAATGTAGAATTTCAGGCTGTCATGACAAATTGTTCTCCGTATTTAAAGTTCTTCATTTTTAAATATTATATGCTTAATCTGTTTTTTTTTTCTCTGTGAACATATAGTACATAACAATGCAAACATACTGTAAAAAGAAAGTGTTAAATATTCTAGTAAAATAAAAAAATATATAAAAATAAAAAGAATCTGTCACCAGAAATTCACAGCAAAAATACAATGCAATCTAATCTAAGCATTAGAGAGGAATTCTGATGGCAAGGCAAGGCCGATTTTATTTACAGAGCACCAGGTCAAGACAAGCATAGTTGATTTAAAGTGCTTTACAATAAAAATAACTCTGAATTTTAAAAGAGTGAGGGCAGAAAAAAAGACATAAATAGAAATGTAAAAGTATCAAATTCAATCAACATTTATATTCATAGAACACCAACTATTCCAAGTTCATACACAACATCACTTGAATGCTAGAGAGTAAAAATAAGTCTTAAAGCTAGATTTACAAACAACCAGTGATGGAGAGGCCCTGATGTTCAAAGTTAGACTGTTACAGGCTTTTGATTTACAACAAGAACGAGAGACTGATAAAAGTAACTGATCACTAGATCTTAATGACCCAGAGGCTGTGTGTGGCCTAATAAGATCACAAATATAATGGGGCAGAATTATACAGTGCCATGTATGTGAAAGAAGAATCTTAAAGTTGACTCTAAATTTTATTGGGAGCCAAGGAAATGAAGCAAGGAGAGGGAAGATATGATCCCTTTTTTTTGAGGACTACAACTGACATTAACGTCTCATGGTTAAGTGGAAGAACTTAGTAGCCTATTTGAACTCTTGAAAAATTCCAACTGACTTGTTAAATTGCCTTAAAAGAACACGAATTACTTGCTTATCTAAGAATTTTTTATTTACTGTATTGACATTAACACGAACAAAAGACATACCTCTCACTGCTCACATACATATAGCAGCAACAGCTACATATAGACTACACACACAGAGTTTCATCTTCCACACATCTGATAGGCCTTGAATGTTTGGTCTGCCCGTTTGTTTGCACTCCAAAGTGTTTGTTAGATAGTGACAGCACTGTGCGGACTATCATACTTGGCAGCGGTTACCAGTATAATGTTTCAGTGTGACAGTCCAACATGTGTGTTTGTGTGTCTGCAAGTGTGCAGCGAGCGTTTTGCATTCTTCCATATACAATTGCAAATGTTTGCAAATTTTCTCCACGTGTAATTCACTAACACCTCTCTACAGGTTTGTGCAGTGACTTCAGTAAAATCATAGAGAAATGGATGGGTACTAATTTAATTTCAAAGGTGTTGGGTGATGGCCATTGACACCCTGATAAGGCAAACACTATTCTAGCCTGTGAGCTGAGCTGCAGTCATGGTTATTTAAAACTGTAAAGTGGAACTTGATGACAGGACTAGTCTGGGCTCTGTAAAATACAATACTTGCACCGCTTACACTCTAATGTGCCTGCTATTGAAACTCTTGCTGACAGAGCTAGCATGCTAACCTCCACAGTGTCTCCATGCAGGCCCCAAAACTGTCCAAAACAGATTATTACCTGAAGGGGAATTTGCAGATTTAGGAGAAAGTAAATGTAGGAGGCAGCTAATTTCTTTTTATTGTTTGTGGTAGATGGTGCTAGGCTGCTGTCCAGTGCTTTAAGTCAGAATATTTTTTTGTTTATCTGTTCAATAAACTCTACCACATCCATCTTATTGTGGCAGCTGTCCTGTCAGGGGATGATGAGACATGGAGAGGCTATAGGTGCCCCCCACCAACACCAGAAGTGTTCCAGGACCTGACAAGAGCAAAAACTGTTTGATGACATTATGCTATTTTTTCTCATTCTATATATTCATTTTAAATCTATTAATCCATTAAATGCATGTAATTCATATATGCATTGACTTTAATACAACTCTTCTATGGCAGTGGTCATCAACCTTTTTGACCCATTGTTCACAGCAATATTCAAAGGCCCACATGTCTTGTCCAGTTGTTCATAATTTATTGATATAATTTCTACTTGATAAAATATTTAAGAGCTTGGTATAATCAGAAAAATTTACATTCTTTAGAAAAATAGTCATGGAGTTTTAATATTTCATGCATTAACATGACTTTGTGATCTAAAAGTCACTTTTAAAATGAGGTTTCCTCATATATTGAGGTTTTCCAAGAACATGTGAACCCTGGTTCTTCAAAGAAAAATATCTTTATTTATTATTATAAGAATTATCTTAATTTTTTGTTGTTTTGCCTTATTTTAAATCATTTTAAGTCATCTTGAGGCCCCCTTGAAAATTTACTAAGGCCCCCTAGTGGGTTGAGAACCTCTGTTTGATAAGCATATATTTATAAAATGTTGAATTAAAATTACCTTTTGGGGGGGCGTAACGTACAAAATTTCAGGATGTCATTATGCATCATACTATTATTTCATTTTAAAAAACATTTTACACTGCTTGATTAGCATTGATATTTGAAAATTTGCCAAATCAAACCCATTAAAACAAAACAAGAAAATGATAACATAAAGCAGTACTTCTCAAACCTGTCCTGGAGACCAGCAACCACTGCCTCCCTCATTTAACATCAGGTCATCATCAGCTCATTAGTATAGTCTGCAAGTCTATGAGGGAGACAAACAAAATGTGCAGTTTTGGGGGGTCCCAGGACAGGTCTGAGAAGCACTGACCACTGAAGGCCCTCATCATACAGTATGTCATGGTCAAGAAGTCTCTTAAAATGGTAGATTTACCTTTTTATAGGATTTTAAGAACTTGTCATATTTAATCAAGATATTCTCTTTTTCAAGATACAGTATTCTCTCCTTTTTCAATGTGAACAAGATTGTTTGGGAGCTTTTTTACGCATTTTAAATGGATATTTATTATTTGCTATTATATTCTTTTAATTGAACTTACTGTACAGCACTTTGATCAACTTGGTTATTTTATTAGGTGCTTTATAAACAGAGTTGGAGTTGAATGTCATTGACTTTGTTCCCTTTATAAATTAACAATTCCTGTCATTTATATGTTTTTTGGCCTGTAGCAAAAAAACCTCTCAGCAGGTCTGTACTGGATCTCTAAACTTTTTTTGACAACTAAATGCCAACTAACATACCAAACTATGTGTTTTACAGTGCAAATTAACTTTAACTTTAAAATTTAATGCAAGTTATTATCTTAACTTTGAACAGACAAGGCCAGATCAGCAAAACAGTCTTGGGCATGTTTAGAGAATGACCAAAGATAGAAATGCAAATACCCATATGGAAAATGCATAAACACCATGTGACAACCACACACATATGCATACACAGATCGTCTGATAAGCAGTGAAGAAACCATCAGATCAAAGGAAAATCCTGCTGAAGGGAGGAAACAGAATAAAAGAGACTTGTTTAGGGGCATGTGTGGTTTTATGTTCATTTCTGGGTACAGAATGTGTGTCAGAGCAATACAAAGACTATGGAAACCCTTTACAAAGGGGAAGAGATGAAGAGGAAGTGCATTTACATTTGAAGGCATAGTTCCTATAGTCTCTATTTGCATGATTCTGTTACCTGAACGAAAGCAGCACACTTTGTTCGATCAGTGGTTTCACTTTCCATCCAAAGATGTTTCACAGTCTGAGAACTGAACTGAACTAAACCAGAACCAGCTAAGCTTTAACCTGACGAATGTCTGTCTTGAGACCAAAGTAAACCAAACAGCTGTGTGTACGTCTCAACGTGAAACTGCCCTCACGTGTAGAGATACAAAGACAAAAATCTGTTCCTCACTGAATCCCACGAACAGCTATATTTCCTCTTTTTCTGGAGAGGTCACTGGTTGGAACAGAAAAGGGAAGTGGATCTGATGGCCAGTCCCAAACTGTTTGACCAGCGGCTTCATTCCGGAGCTTGTAGGGTTGCTCGCTGACATTTGTTTCTTCTTCTTTTTGTTTAATGACGAATAGTCTCAAACATAGACTAGGAAACAAAGATGTCATGATGCTTAAGCCCCTCATGAAAGAAAAAAGACGTTGTGTTTACAACCGTGACAACAAGCGATCAGGATCAACTAAATGCTGGATTTTCAAAAGTATGAGAAATATTTAAAGTTTGCGACATAGAATCTTTAAAATAAGTCCGAAACAAAATACATTATATATATATATATATATATATATATATATATATATATATATATATATATATATATATATATATATATATATATATATATATATAAAAAATAAGTGCTCTGTATACTTGTCTATCCATTAAACCTTTTCCTAAAATATCTCCATGTCATTCTTTCCTCCCCAAAGTGACAAATAATGTCACGATATACACTATATTTCACACACCTTAAAAGTATGATATACATTTTCATATATTCATATTTATTTATCGCATAACCCATTTTCATGTAAACTCATAAGTGCCAGTGTTGATTTCAACCCTGTTTGTCCCAGTTTTAATCTAGACCGCCACACCTCTTCTTTCCTATTTCTTCACTGACAATTGCATATACAGTAATAATATGACCTTTAGTATTTGACAACAGGATTATCTAACTGGCTTGATAATCTGTTTCTTACTCTGTTATGATGCAACTGACCAAACAGAATCCAGTAAGAATCCTCAGCGTTGATCAAGCAAGTCCACATCTAAGCCATCTAGAGTGGGAATCATCTGGGGAGAAATCTTTGTAATGGATGAAACGACCAATCTCAGGCCTTCTATGTCCTTTTTCTCAGACTGATTTATGCCCTGCACCTGGACTAAGTGTTTGAAAGCACTTTATATTTTATTCAGCAGGTAATGCTCAACCTGGGAAAAGGTGAGTTAGCACCTAAAATTCATACTGCCAATGTTGTGGAATAAAACCTTACAGTTTTGATGGCGTTTGTTGTGAGTCTGAGATAAACTGTTTTATGTTAGTTTGTTAAACAAGTTTTTTCATGTTTATGAGGAAATGTTTTCAGATAAAAATTCATGTTTTGTTGTCTTTTTAAATTACAATTTGGAATTTAATTAAAATAGAAAATTGTATGAATGTCCCTTTATTTTTTTTGCTTTTTTTCTTAATTTTCTAGTTTAACAAACGGATAACAACTGATATAGATTTAACTTGGAAATTACACTGAAAATGTTTCATTCATCCAATAAAAAAAAATTAGGGTAATGATTTCACATCTATATTTTTTAACTTGAGCCAATGAAAAATAAGCAACTTGCCCTAAACAATTTTCTTCTATGTCTATGAAAACTATAAAAAGAAATTACTTAAATTTAGATTTATAAAATAGTTTTCATAGACATAGAAATTATTGTTTATGGCAAGTTATGTATTTTTCATTGGCTCAAGTTATAAAATATAGATGAGAATCATTACCCTAAATTGTTTTAATTGGATAATTGAAACATTTTTTTTTCAGTGTAGTACGAGTTCACAGGTGGTAAGTCAGGGGGTTGACTGTCGTTCCAGTGCACTTTCACGGGTAGAAGTTTGGAAAAACACGGGTGACGGTTTGCCTGGAAGGAATCTTCTTATTATCTTCTGAATCTCACGAGCCTGCTGTTGCACTGGACATCCTGCCCGCAGCGCTGTGCTCTCCCGACAACTAGTTCCTTCCTGACACTTCCCGTATTCACGCTCTTCTCCTCATTTTGCACACACCACAATGTCCCTTTGTAAACAGCAGCGGTATGCCCTGTATGTGTTGGCAATTATAACAATGTAAAGGAGGGAGGACATATTCCCGTACCACATAACTGATAAAACCTAGCTTCACATTTACTGGTAAATTGCTGTCTTCAAAGTGTATCAATACAGAGAGACTATCATCTTTTTTATTATTATTATTTTTCCATATCATCAGTCTTTTGTCCTAAGCAACTTTGCCTCCAATCAAGCTTCCTTTTACTTCATAGTTACATTCAAGGGCACTCCTGAAATCCCCCCACTCTTCCTCATACCTGCTTCAGCACAGCCAGTGATTTTAGTTTTAGTATCTTTGCTCTCTGAATTTCATCTTTACACTTCAACAAAACTCTTCCATTGGTCGTAAGTTTTGGCTGGGAGTCGTGGCTCTTTGGCGCCTGTTTTTAAACTGCCTTTGACACCCGTTTCACTAGAAACCTCACGCTTGACCTCATGACTTGTGTGCGCCACCTGGTGCTCATATGAGGCATTTTACCATATCATGTTGTAGTGCTTGCTTTTACTCTAACATACTGTACACAAAGACTATAAACGGTATTAATCAGTGTCATTATATAAAACTAAAACCATGAAACAAACATTCGTCACTTGAAAAAATATATATATACTAAATATTACTAAATAACATTAAGCATATAATTTCAATTTATTAATTTTCATTTAGTTTAAGTTGATGTAATAAAATAGCTAAAACCGTAATATAAATTAAAACTATGTAGACATTTTAAAAAATGACAAAAAAACAAATTACTTAAACTAAAATAATAAATAAAACAGAACACTATATAAAACAGAACAATATAAAAAATTAATTCAAATATTAATAAAAATCTCTAATATTATCTCAATAATAATAACAACAACAACAATAATAATAATAATAGTAAAATAACACTGGTCTAAATGCAGAGTAGATCATAAAAAAAACTTTTATCAAAAGATAATATTTTGAAAAATGTTGATAAGCAAACCTGTTTTGTTTACTATATTGAATTATTTTGAATGGACTACAAAATACACAAAAGAAAGAAAGTCATACAGGTTTGGAAAACATGAGGGTTAGTAAATGATCACATAGTTTTTATTTTCTTATCACAAAACATAGTTAAATGGGGAAGTCGTGGCCTAGTGGTTAGAGAGTTTGACTTCTAACCCTAAGGTTTTGGGTTCAAGTCTTGGGCCGGCAATGCCATAAGGTGCCCTTGAGCAAGGCATTGAACCCCATCTGCTCCCTGAGCACCGCAGCATAAATGGCTGCCCTCTGTGTGTGTGTGTGTGTGTGTGTGTGTGTGCGTGCGTGCACTTTGGATTGGTTAAATTAGGAATTCTGAGTATGGGTCACCATACTTGGCTGTATGTTACATCACTTTCAATGATTTTATAATGTAAATAAAGAATTCAGGACCCTGCTCTCAAAACCTATTAAAAATGCACATTGCCACAGTTGTGTTTTTGACTTGAAACAGATGGTGATTAGATGGACTTGATTTAGGGATGAGGTTAGGATTATAGAAATAGTAGATTTTGTCTGTGTGTAAAGAAAATCAATAGAGGATTCATGCATGGGTTTATAATTTAATCCTTGGCTGAATCTATTGGATTTATTTTATGTAAAAGCAATAACTGATGCTTTAAATGTAATATTCTTCACTTTTCTCCTGCCCATCCAAATGCCCATATGTATTTTCACAAATCACGTTACTTATAAGTTTTCCTCAATAATTTAATGATTGCAGTTTGAATTGTGTGTGTGCCTGGGGATAGAGACCTTGCTTAAATAAAAAGACATCTTAACCCCTTGCACTGCAGGTCGCTTCCCCATGCATATTTAAAACCATCAATGAGTATTGATGTGTGTAAAATGATTGTAAGAACGGAGGGACTTTGGTAAAATCCTAATCTGACGTAATTAGAAACACTATAAATCCCCCTCTGCCCCTGAATGTGCCCCTGCTCCCACCCTGCTTTGTTGCTGTCCTACAAACCCTTTTCTTAATCCCAAAGTCTTTTTATCTCACAGAATCATGGACAGACCGCCTCTTCCAACACAAATATGGATATTCTATCCACCTTGTAAAAACAACCCCCACAAACAAATCAGTTTGTAACAAGTTGGACTGATTATATAATGAACTTGTGCTTTCTGCAAAAAACCCATTGTGTAGGAAAGGGAGGCAATGTGACGATCGCGACCAGTGAAACACAGGGAGAGAGAGAGAGATCCAATAGCAGGTATTATTTAATAGGGTAATCCAAATCGTTTGTCAAACACAGCCAAGGTCAAAACCAAAAAGGCAGTCCAAAACAAATAAACAAAGGAAAGGGACAGGAAAGGGAACTCGGAAAACGAGGGGTCTCGGAGGGCGAGAAGACAATGAGGAATCTCGGAGGACGAGAAGACTGGAAACGGTTCTGGTAGTTCATCAGAGACGTGGAGAGGCTCTGGTAGTTCCACAGAGAAGTGACGAGACTCTGGTGTTTATACTGGATTCCAGAAGATCGGTGCTGACTTGACTCTGCTCATGAAGATTATTGGTGACTTGCATTTGTTCATGAAGATCAATGGTGACTTGACTCTGTCCTTGAAGATCACCAGTGACTTGACTCTGTCCTTGAAGATCACCAGTGACCTGACTCAACTCTGGAAGGTCAACGGTAACTAGTCCAGACTCTGGAAGGTCAACGGTGACTAACCCTGACTCTGGAGGGTCAACGGTGACTAGCCCTGATTCTGGAAGGTCGATGGTGACTAACCCTGACTCTGGAAGGTCAAAGGTGACTAACCCTGACTCTGGAGGGTCCACGAGCACCTGACTCGACTCTGGAGGGTCCACGAGCACCTGACTCGACTCTGGAAGGTCAACAGGAACTAGCCCTGACTCTGGAAGGTCAACAATGACTGACCCTGACTCTGGAGGGTCCACGAGCACCTGACTCGACTCTGGAAGGTCAACAGGAACTAGCCCTGACTCTGGAAGGTCGACGGTGACTAACCCTGACTCTGGAGGTTCCATGAGCACCTGACTCGACTCTGGAGGGTCAACTTGGAACCTGACTCGACTCTGGAGGATCAACGAGAATATGACTCGAATCTGGAGGGTCAACCGGAATCTGACTTAACTCTGGAGGGTCAACGGAAACCTGACTCAACTCTGGAGGGTCAACGGGAACATGACTCAACTCTGGAAGGTCAACCGGAACCGGACTCGACTCTGGAGGGTCAACGGGAACATGACTCGACTCTGGAGGGTCAACGGGAACATGACTCGACTCTGGAGGGTCAACGGGAACCTGACTCGACTCAGGAAAGGCTACTGTAGCCTGCCATCCTCTGCAGTGGCTCCGGGCTGGCGGCCGCCTTGTGCAGTGGCGCTGGGTTGGTGGCCATCTTGTACTGTGGCACTGGCTCAGCAGACGTGACGTGAACAGTCTCTGGATTGGCAGACGTGACGTGAACACTACTGGGAATCTCTAGGATTTTGGACAGCATGGAGAAATAATCCAAAAAGGTCTCAGCGGCCATTTTGTGCGTTGGCGCTGGACTAGCAGCCGTCTTGCATCGTGGCACAGGGCTGGTGACCACTCCTTGCTGCGGCGCTGGGGTGGCGTCCATCTTGCCTTGTGACGCTGAGTTGGCGGCCATCTTGTGCTGTGGCGCTGGGGTGGCGTCCATCTTGCCTCGTGACGCTGAGTTGGCGGCCATCTTGTGCTGTGGCGCTGGGGTGGCGTCCATCTTGCCTCGTGACGCTGAGTTGGCGGCCATCTTGTGCCGTGGCGCTGGACTTGCGGCCATCCTGGGCAGTGGTGCTGGGCTGGCGGCCATCCTGGGCAGCGGCGCTGGGCTGGCGGCCATCTCGTGCAGTGGCGTTGGATTGGCAGACGTACGCTTCCTTTCTCCTTTCTGTCCGCCATGGTGAGACGGCGGCTCCGATCTGTTCCACACAAGCCCAGGATCGAAGGGGGGCCATGGTGGAGAGTGATGCCGAACCTCCTCTCTACCACTAACTCCCTTGCGACCTCCCCTAGTCCCACGGAAAACCACCAGGCCGATTCCCTCAAAACCATTCCTCTCCCGCTCGGTGGAACAGACATACCACTGGATCTCAGTGATGGAGTCCTTCTGTGACGATCGCGACCAGTGAAACACAGGGAGAGAGAGAGATCCAATAGCAGGTATTATTTAATATAGGTTAATCCAAATCGTTTTTCAAACACAGCCAAGGTCAAAACCAAAAAGGCAGTCCAAAACAAATAAACAAAGGAAAGGGACAGGAAAGGGAACTCGGAAAACGAGGGGTCTCGGAGGGCGAGAAGACAATGAGGAATCTCGGAGGACGAGAAGACTGGAAACACGAAAGGTAAGGACTCCATACAGACAACATGGAAAGACAGGTATTTATAGGGAGGCTAATGACAATTAAGTGAATGCACCTGGTGCAATTAGCAGGAGTGCAATTACTGTGATGACAGGACAAGTGCCTAAGGGGAAGTGAGCCCACTAGTGGACACCCAGGGAAACAGAGACTAGACAGCGTGACAGGCAATGCAAATGCAGAATTTTAACTACATCAATACTAAGGCCATGATGTTAGATATATGCATTGGAAAGTAAGGTGCATGGTGCAGTACTTTATAGTAAGCAATGTCTGGATTGTGGACATATCATGTCCGATCTTGCTAAATTCAGAATAGCATATTTTACTGAACTGAGAATGAGCATGCGCCTGTCTCGTCACTATGACCCAGTAACTGATGCACAAGTTGATATGAGCATTTGGAGTGAACTGAGGATTTAACTAATTTGGTAAAAATATATTTGTAGTAAAAATAAAAAATATATTTCAGTTTAAATGGCTTCAAGGCTGCAACAAACTTATCTGAGACACATGACCATAAAGCTTCCTTATTTATAATTCTTTGTTATCTTTTAAATATTTAAATAATTTAAATAAATCTACATTTTATCTGGAAGTTTTTTTTAAATAATATATATAAACGTTTCACTTTAAACATAATTTATGTTCCTAGTCAACACCAGGATGTCAGGAACTACGTGATATCATCATTACGTAAAATAATCATTTTAAGAGGTTCTGTTCAAACGAACCGATTCACGGAAATGATTCGGACTTCCCATCACTATGACGAACCGCTTGAGTCCAAATTTGTTTTTTTCTTTCAGTTCTTATCTTGCACCCCTCCCTCACTGTGAATCCGGACATTACCTAGACCATACGACTCCATTTTCCGTCTGTATTAAACAACAGAGAGTATATAAATGTAATTCGACCAGATTGTCACAACAACTTTCCAAGTTTCAAGGAATTTCATTTAATCAAAGTATGCGCGCTCCCGCCAAAGCGCAGTATCAGCACCACAATCTCGCTCGTGCGCACTCCCGCCTCTAGCGAGCGAGTCTATCGCCATCCCGGCTGAGAGAGTTAAAGTTGGCGGAAAGGACGGATAAACGATGCCAAGAAAAGGATAACATTTGATTTATTCATCTAACAGCGGCTCTATCTCCCGGAGAGGATGGATATCAAAATTCTTGCCCCAAGCCTTTTACTCTTTCTCGCGTTTAGGCATTGCTCGTCACGTAAGTCAAACAGCAGATATAAAAATTCAGTGCAAATAAAATGTTTCTTATTTGCTATAAACGTGGCTATTATTCTCTATCAGGACAGGTGCATCAGTAAAGCTATGACACAATCTCAATATTGCGATATTTTAAACTTGTATTGTTTCAAATCGGCGCAAAAATGTAAACATTGCTGCCGATCTATATTAAGATTAATAGGTCTAGAGAGTTTGTGCTGAAAGCAAAGCATGTTGTAGTCCTGAGCCCGGGCTCGCGACTTTGCCTGTGTCTGTGGGCACTCTCTGCATTTCAGTGCTTCTGCGCGCTCACTTGGGCAAGTTTCTGCAAGGAAAGGTGCGTCTTGCGCAGGGGACACGCGGAAAAGGACACACTGCCCTGCTGTTAAACAGAGACTCTTAAAAACATGTATGTGCAGAATTAGCCGTGTCTTTAGTATCCCACGGGTAAAAAGTTGAGATTTTCGGTGTAATTGAAATGGCGTGGCTCCTATTCCGTGATGTTGCTTGTGGGAGCAGCCCAATGCGGAGACAGAGGGAGGCGCGTTAACTCACTGCACTCCCAAATTCAAATGACGTAGAACACTGCATACGAATCCTCATGTAAGGTTACCTTCAACACAGCATTAGAACCTTCAAACCACAAAATATGCCCAAACATAATCGATATTCTATTCTATAATTCTGAATCTCCACAAAACAAACATTTGGGTTATTTTGGTGCTGCAAAAAAAAGAAAAGAAAAAAAAAAAGCTTGTGATACAACACAGAAAAACTGTTTGAAAATCTATTTTTTATTGAGATTTAAGATGCCCTGTCTGTTCGATTTTAGAGTGTGTGGTTGGTAGGATACTGATAGCGAGTTTAAATGTGTTTGTGGCTGTGGCTACAGAATAGATCCAGAACAGAGGAAGGTGTGAAATATTCAGGAAAAGATTTTTAGATTGTCTTAGATTGACTCTGTAATTTTAAAGTCCTTTTTGAGCTTATCTTTTATTTAATTCAAAGACAGCCAGCTACTCCGCTGCAAGCCCTGTTATGAATAATTTATACCAACATGACCCCCCAGGTCTCTATCCAGCATGCTAATAATATTAACCACAGCCTCTCCACATAGACTGATCTGAACCAACAATCTCAGTCTAGACCCATGTGTACTGTGACCTCCTCCCTGTGATGAAAGATAGCTCACGTGATATGCATTTGATTCTCCTACAGCAAAGTGCTGCGTCAGCCTGCAGAGACTGGGGGAGTGCCTGTAATTCAACACGTTTTACAGAGAGAGAGAGAGCATTCAAGATGCATGACTGTCCCCCCTTATCTTTGAGTGTAGAGCAGCCAAGGGCTTTGCAGGGAAAGAGGAGAAGAACAAATGAGAGCAGAAAAAAAGCATCAGAAAGGTTGTGCAATGAAAGGGTTTTTTTTTTTTGAAATACCAATTTGTAAGCACAGATTGAGTGAGGGGAAGCAAGAGACAGAAGACCTAATTAAGTTATCAAGAAGTATAGGAAAGTGTGAATTTAATTTCCCCTACTTTGCCAAAACATCCTGTTCCAAAAGTCAGCTACCTACAGAGGCAACATTTTAAAGGCATTTTTGGTGAGACCTTCAGATGAAGACTGTTTTAAAAGGTAGCCATCTTAATTATAAAACCCGATGCCTTCATTGTGTCCCAAATGATGCACTACTTTTACAATACGCTATGTAGTCATTTTGTATACTTGTTGTATAAAAGGTTATTTTGTCATCCAGTGTAAGAGTCTTATAGCCACTCCCCTTCTACTACATAAGGAAATGTGTTATCTGGGAATATGAAGCGCACTTCTTCTTTTTGGAATGTTCCGTGTGAACACACTATGCTTTAAAATGGCATATAATAGTGCATAAGAACACAAATTGGGATTTAATCCAGATTGTAAAGCAGAATTGCTTGTGTGCTTCACAGAGAAGACAGTCCCAAAATGTAATGGAAAAAAGATGGTAATTATAGATTAAAAATAGTCCAGTGTTAATCTGATTTTTATGTGATCTGTGTTTTTATGGTTATTTAAGAATTGCATTGTGTAACATCCTTGCATCAAGCTACTCAGATCGATTGTGTGGTGAGTGTTCTGTGCTTTTTGCAAGGTGTGCATAGTTTCTGACTAGAGTTTCTAGCTTCCATAACAGTTAGGATGCTCCCTTTAGAAGGCAGCTGCCTATGTGGGCTATGGGAAGCAAGGTACCTCACTAGCAGGTTTTGGAACAGAGCTTTTGTATTTAAATAGGCAAGTTTGCACAAGAATGTCTATGTGTAAGTCTCTGCATTTATCTCCATGACTCTGCCATTGCTTATTCTCAGGTTATCTTGCAGCTCTTCTGCAATGAGTGCATTAATAACTTTAATGCTTCTCCTGCAGGGAAGGCGCTCCTCTCTGTTCTACACAGCTGCTAGTGGGGAAAGAATAGCACAGGGTGGAGATCATTGATCTCAGAGCTGGTGAAGAGAGACTGACAATCTTTGCATTTTATATTAAACAAAGCTAGATTAGACTGGGTCACATTCAGTCAATTCATTTATCTGCCTAATGTGAATCAGATTAATGCACTGGTGCTGGTGCTTTTGGGAAAGCATGAAAGCGAGGCTAATCTTAGATGAGTGCCTTAGATTTTACATGGATGTTTAATCTTTTGCTTATAGCACCATATTAATGTATATTTACTTTATTATGATGATTACTTCAAAGACAGTTGATAAATATTAAATGAGTTAGATCTTTTGTTGTGTTTTATTTATTAATGTCCAAATACTACAGACATCATAAAATCATAAAATTCAGTGGCATAAATGATTATCCCCTTTGACTAGCAATGAATCAAGACCACATCCTCACCAAACCCAGACATCTTCCAGACACACACATAGCTACACACTGTCTTTGACCAGCCGAGTTCATTCTCGGTCAGCGTGTCTTTCACTTTCACTTCATATCTCAGGGAACAGATGTGCAGCTCTTCCCTGAGGCTCAGCTTGAATAAATGAATGTTCACAGGATGTTTCCACCACAAGTTAATTCTTTCAGAAGACTTTCATAATGGAGTTCATGGCTTGATGAATCAGGCTAATCAAAGGCTGAAAGATGACAGAGCAGGGGACTGTGAATCAGATGGGAATTGAAATAATTTGAGAATAAACTAAATGACTTATGCCTTATCTTCCTCGAATTTTCCCTCCATCTCTCCAGTTCTCTCTCTCTCTTTTTCCATCAAACTGTTTCTTTTCCCTCTCTGTTCCCTCACTAGCAGTTACAGTAGTCAGAATACTAATGCCCACTGCTGTGTTAAGTGGTCTGATCCCTGCAGTCTCTTTTTGCTTGCTACAGTTAATACCTCATTGAGAAATACCACACAATTAAATGAGAACATTACATAATGGACTTCTGTTGTTTCAAAAGCTAATTATGAATACAACAAATTAAGCCCGATCCAATCATTAACTGTATTCTCGAAAGAAAACACTTTGCATTATAAGATTATATGACTTTATGAATCATTCTTCTCCTGAAATGCATCCCCGATGCTGGTTTTATAAGATTGTTCAAACTTCAGGGAATATTTTAGTAGGACTTTTTTTAAATTTTTTGTTTGTTTTATATTTATTTAAAAAAAAACACATTATATGATATTGATGGGAGGATTTTTATCAGCTGCGTACTTATGAGAAAGCTAAAGTTTTTCAGGCATCATATTGCAATATAAAGTCAAAGTTCAGTGATTTTAAGTCACAATTAACCCTTCACAAAGACCTGCACCCCTTAGTTACTGTTGCTATGTCCGACAAGACATGGCACTCTCACGCAACACATCATGTTCTCACGCAGTGAAAAAAATAATAATAACTAATAATAATATATACACATATGTCAGCAATCTCTCTCTTCATTTCATCTTCTCTTACTCTTGCTGGTTCGTGTGTCGGCTGTTGTTAGAGAGGTGAGGTGGATGAGATGTGATGCCATTTGGGCAGATGGCTTTATTAGAGCTCTGTTGAGAGGGTGAGATTGGGGTGGGTTTATCTGACTCTGCTGTTTAGATTAGGCTGAAATATTGCCAGGTCTAATTGAAACAGGGATTTGTGTAACAGAGGGACAAGGCAAGATTTGCATATACAAAGGCAGTGCAAAAGTGTGCTGTATGCAACTGATCCGTGGCTTCTTTTTACCACAAATATTCTATTCGTTCTCTATTATTTTATTTTAAATCTGAATGATGTTAAAGTTACTGAAAAGGCCTTTTCAGGATTGTGGACAGAAAACTTTGTATTATATAAGCATTCAGAAAAGGACCTGAATGTGGAGGATGCCAGGACGTGAAGTTAAGAGCAACACAGCACAGTAATACAATCTTTGATAGCGATATTCATGTTTAAACTCGATAAATATACTATAAAAAATATAATATTCTATTCATTTCCTTTAAACAGGTTTATATTTTAAGTTTCTAAACATGGTACTTCTTTGACCAAATGTCTGAGCATACCGTAATTTGTTCTCACAGACGTATTATGTTTTGTTGTTTGCTTTGGCAGTGAATAGGCTTACATGGTAGATTAGATGCCATTTTCAGCGCAATGTCAAATGTTATTGCTCATTAATCTCAGCTCGAACAGCCAAAGCATTCCATTATGTTTAACAATAGATTTTCCAGTCAATTTTTCATTTCGGAGAAATGCATATTTGAAATCACAGACACAGAGTTCTCATGATATAGTGTTTTTGTTGCATTTGTGGTGGTGCTATCAACTGCCGTTGTCATTAAATATTGTCAGTCATTTTCCTTTCCTTTCCCTTAATTCAGGGCCGTGCTTAGATCCGATGATCTCTCCTCTCTACGCGTCCTCTTTCCATGCTTCCTCCAGATATAACTTTTTTTACTCTGCACACTTCGCCAAACTGTATGGTAAGTGACTATGCCACAAAAATGATGGGTTGGGGAAAGAAGTTTGAATAGGTCTTATTGAGAATAATGAAGTCAAATAATATTATCCTTCTCTTCTCAGGCTTATTTAGCAGATATATTGTAAGCTACAATTAGCATCTCTGCTGGATGGGTTCCCTTTTGAAGCTAAATGCTTAGCTTTTTTGTGAATAAAAACATCTGTTACTACATGTGACATTACTGAGCTATGAATAATAAAGAAAATAATATATAAGAGAATGTAAATGTCACAAAATCACATGAAACACAGGTGAAATGCTGCCCTAAATGTTGACTTCTTAAATATTTAGCAAGTATCAGTCCTATTGTCCTATAGTGTTATACTGTCAACATGATTATGTTTTAGGCAGTAGAGCATGAAAAGGATGTGCCAAGAATGTTTTTTATCAACTGAATTTCTCAAATCTTTTTGTGATGATGCATTTGTAAGTTGCTTTAGATAAAAACATCTGCTAAATGCCAAGTTCTGTCATATAACTGTAGATGGCACAGGCTAATGGTTTGTTAACGCAAACGGATGATTTTCAGTGTTAAACTACTTGACACAAGCTGATTGGTTCATGTTGCATAGGCAGCCAATGAGCTTACTTAAAGCATTTCACAGCGCATTTGCAGAGTTCCTCTGAAACCCTCCCTATTCCCCAGCTCCACCTGTATAGATCGGCTGCAGGTTATTCTATGCTAGTTGTGCAACAGCAGAATGTCTTAACACTCACAGCACCATATCGGTGTATGTATTGCAGTAGCAAGTTCTTGTACTTGCTTTGCAACCGCAGCAGCAATTATCTACAACAACAGCAATAGCTAAAATAAACAGCAGCGTAGCAGATCTATTCCGCCAAGACCAGATACGTTAACATTGTCATATCCATTAACATGCTAAAATCTTCAGAGAGTTGTCATGATAGAAATTAATGAATGTAAATGTGATGATGTAGGGAGTAGCGGCTGGTCTCCATCCCCTTGGGACAGGCAGCCATGGATGCAGATTGACTTGGGGAGGAAGTATCGGATCATGGCCATTGCTACTCAGGGTACCTTCAACTCTTATGACTGGGTCACCAAATACATGCTGCTGTACGGGGACCGATTCGACGCATGGACTCCATATGTCATGAGAGGAGGCAACATGGTAAAAATTATCTTTGTTTTATGAGTGTTTGGAACATGAACAAATATAATTTGTCCTGATTAAGTGGTTCATGACAAGTCAAAAACACATTTTTATCTTTTATGACCTTGAATATGACTCATTCAATCTAAATTTAAAATTCAAATAAGTTTTTTACGTAGGATTAGTTGTATGGTGTGTAACATTCATAGAGCCTTTAATATCAGATTTTTGTGCCTCTCAGACGTTGCCTGGCAACTGGAATTACTACCAGGTGAAGAGGAATGTCTTTCATTATGCGATCACTGCCAAACATCTGCGTATTTATCCCACGGGCTGGAATACTGAGAACGGAGGCAAGATCGGCCTTCGTGTAGAGCTGTACGGCTGTCCTTACGGTAAACAGCACACCGAGTCACTGTGAACAGCTAATGTTTTATCAGCAGCCAAGAACTTTATCTTAACATGATACAGAAAATCTCCTCAGTGCTTTGTAATGTTAACTGATCCTTTGAGTTGTACTGCAGAAAATAATTTTTTGAATCAGAATTTTGATTGTTCTCCAGTAAATATATACTACATGTGCTTAAGAAGGAAAATAGAAAAATAGTGAGGTTTATGAAACATTTTAGCAATCTAAATGAAGCTGAAATAAAGTTATTTTAATCTTACTGCAAAACTTAATGTATAATAATTTTCATTAATTCAACAGCTAGACACATTGGCTCGTCTATTTTGGTTTTTAAGATGAAGAACATCTTCCAATACAGTTTTCAACAGTCTTTTTTAAACCCTTGACCTTTGACCCTAACAGACTCATATGTGATGCAGTTTGAGGGGGATGACATGGTGGCATATTCATTCCCACGGGGCAGGATGAGGACACTTCAGGACTACTATGCTTTAAACTTTAAGACCTTGGAGAAGGATGGTGTTCTCCTGCACAGTGAGGGTCTGCAGGGAGACTCCATCACTCTGGAGCTGAAGACTGGACGCCTCTACTTACATATCAGCCTGGGTAATGATGACAAATCTATCTATCTATCTATCTATCTATCTATCTATCTATCTATCTATCTATCTATCTATCTATCTATCTATCTATCTATCTATTAGTGTTGTCACGATACCAAAATTATTGTTTCGATACCGATACCTAGTCAAGAATTGTGATTTCGATACTTTTTCGAAAATACACTCTCAAATATCATTGATGTGCTTTATTTTAAAACCGGGACAAAATTCTAATAACATAACACACTAATAAATGAACATATGAACAGGAGATATATTAAACAATGTTTAATTTTATTATGTTCAATGTTCAATGATATATTTAACAATGGCATTCAAGTAAAAAAAAAAAAAGAAAAAAGAAAATTTAGCAGCAATATCTTAGATATTGTAACTTATTCTGTCAGTTGTGCAACCTTTTCTTTCGGAGGAGAAAACTCAGCCAGTGAGCTTTAATGAGCATCATCTTTAGTGAGTGTCATCTTTTTCTACCAGTCATGGACCGGCGGCCACAGTATCACTTGTGCTCGCACATGCAGCCCTAGTGATGCGCGGGTCGGTTTTTTTTCCCAACCCGCAGGTCCCGCTTTTATGAAATAATTTGGCCCGCCCCATCCCGCAAATAAAGTAAAATTTCTTTACCCGCCCCGACCCACACATCGGGGGACATCACGGAAGATACGTTGCTACTAGACTCATATTTCTTGTTCACTGAAGTTCCTCCCTCCACAGCAGAGCGCAAGCTCGGCGCTATTAGCAGCGCATGCGCAGCTCGTGAACAGCTCTGTGAACTGTTTCATCCTGTCAAAGAGTTACTCAAGATGTGACGGAGCATGTGATTTGTTGAATGTAGTGAATCCAAAAGCCCTTCACTGAACGAGATCGAGAGATCTTCTCATTGGTGAACGAGCTGAATGAACTGATACATCTCGTTCGTGAATGAAATGAATGAGTATACAGGGTCAGTGAGCCAAGCATGTTAATCTCGATCAGCAATCAGCAGATACAAAGCGCAGTTATAGGTGCTGTGCAGATACGCTCGTTTTCATAATTAGCATACAGAACATAAGTCCACATTTAATCCCCTTGGTCAGACAGTTCATATATAATATTCACATTATAATGTGAATATTATATATGAACTGTCTGACCAAACAATTAAAATGTTAATTATGCAAGAAAACCTCGTGCTTTTTTCATCTGACCAACTTATTTAAACTCTATTCATGCAATTTTGCACACATTTTAGTAAAGCCAAATCAGTTTAGTAAAGCCACTAATGCAGCCATCTCGCTGTAGTGCTCGCTGTAGTGTAGGAAGAAAAACACAGACGTCCATAGGGAGGCACTGGAAGCGTGCATTGCACACACCAAGATGAAATACGTCTCTTACTAATCTGGAACGCAGTCATTATTTGATGTATCGATACTAATAAATTTAGGAATCGTGACGTTTTTAATTTCCGAGAATCGCGATACTTTTGAAGTATCGGTGCACCGTGCATCACTACTATCTATCTATCTATCTATCTATCTATCTATCTATCTATCTATCTATCTATCTATCTATCTATCTATCTTAGGACATGTACTATCTTAGGACATGTATTTCTGCTCTTTTTCAGGGAGTAGCACAGTCCATAACACGGATGGGATGACCACGATGATGCTGGGAAACCTGCTTGATACTCAGCACTGGCACTTCGTCACAATCAAGCGCTACGGACGAGAGGTTAATTTCACCCTGGACAGCCAGACAGAGACTGCTATCCTCAAAGGAGAGTTCCAGTACCTTGATCTGGACAAGCAGGTGTTATGTTGGATTAAACACATGCACTTTTAATGCACACATCACTAAATGAATTACATTTGTTGAGAAGATTTAAATGAAGAATTCAATGATCCCTGCATCCTCATCATAACAATTTATACATTTGTCTTTAGATTTATGTTGGAGGTGTGATTGAGAAAGACGTGCCCCATCTGCCCGGTAAGGTTAACTTTCGTGGCTGCATGGAGAACGTCTTTATCAATGGAATCAATATCATCTACAGGACACAGTACCAGGAGCCTGAAATTCGACTAGCTCCGAAAAAGGTATGTAGAGTTTTCCTAATATTCACCCAAACAACAGCAAGAGTGTAATTCAGGGTGAATTATTAAGGGACGTCGAAAATCATATGGTGTTACATTTGGATGAACATTGTACTGCATTTGCTAAATATTTGAAATATTTATTTGTATATTTACATCTTCTCTTCTGCCCTTCTTCAGAAAAAGATGCATTATACTTGCCGTGATCTCCTCTGGAAGCCTATGACCTTTGCAGGGCCCAACAACTACCTACAGCTGCCCGGCTTCTTCCGGAAGAACCGTCTGGCGGTGAAGTTTAAGTTTCGCTCTTGGGACTACACAGGGTTACTGATGTTCACCAGGTTTGCAGATGAGTTGGGCTCTCTGGAGCTGGGCCTAAGTGAAGGACAAGTCAATGTCACTCTAATGCAGCCTGGAAACAAGAGATTACGCTTCGCTGCAGGTATGATTAAGGACTGTGTCCATATAGCATTCGTTATGACATTTTGAACTCTGGTTCTGTAAGATAATATTGGATGGAGCCCCTGTAGATCAAGAGTTTAGCAGAACCAAAACAAATATTATCCTATTTTGCCTTGTCCCAGGGTACCGTCTCAATGACGGCTTCTGGCACACTGTAGACCTGACCGCCAAAGACAACTTATTAACTATCACTATAGATGAAGATGAGAGCTCACCGCTGAAGATCACCAACCCCTTCACGGTTCGTACAGGAGACCGCTACTTCTTTGGGGGTAAGTAACAGATCTCAAAATATAGGGAAGATTAGTCTGTTATGATTCAGTGCCACATGAATAATACTGAGTGACTTTCTTCACTAAAACTGCCTCAAAATTTACCATAAATCAACATTAATATTTACAATAATATGCATGTTCAATCTGTTATAGATAAATATGCACATCTAATGACATAAATTTTGCCTTAATTTTCATAATCTATACTAAATGTGAATGTATTCAGTGCTTGTTTTTTAGTTGCATAGCAGATAACTGGATGCATATTTTATATGTGATGTGCTTCAGGTTGTCCTAAGACCAATAACACGGCTTGCTGTGTGACCAAGCTGTCTCGCTTCCATGGCTGCATGCAGCAGATCTTTATAGATGATGAGCCGGTGGATATAGACGTCATGCTGCAGAGGAAATGGGGCAGATATGCTGAAATTCTGCTGGGCACCTGTGGAATCACCGATAGGTGTGTGTGAGTGGGTGGGTTTTGCCAACACTGTCCTCAAGAAGCCAAGCGAACAGTCCTCCTGCATGTAAAATACAAAATGCCTTCTGCAGGAGCTCAGCTCTTTTATATCAATATATCAATGGGAACTCACCACCATGATCTAAAAACTAGTATGCATGTGTGGGATATAAGTTTAGTGTTCATTTCTTACCTTTTTTTTTTTTTTTTTTCTTAGGTGCTCTCCAAACCCTTGTGAACATGAAGGCAGGTGTATTCAGTCCTGGAATGACTTCCTGTGTGTGTGTAACAACACAGGCTACAAGGGGGAAGTTTGTCATAACTGTGAGTTATAAGGAGATTCCTCTGTATCGACTTTATATTGGTGAAACATGAGAATTAAGCCTCTCACTGTCTATTTCTCCATCTCAGCGGTCTACAGGGAGTCATGTGAGGCCTACAGACTGAATGGGAAGTACTGGTCAGGCAACTACACCATAGATCCAGATCTGAGCGGACCACTGAAGCCTTTCTCAGTCTACTGCAATATGTGTATGAAGTAGAAGAGACTGACATGTTGAATGCAATTTTGAATAATTTGACATGGTAAGCTAAGGTTTATCCTATAACATTTGTAGTGCAAAAATCATGGACCGTCATTGAGCACAATCGCATGAAAAGCACCAAAGTGAGTGGCTCCACCATGGATCGACCGTATATTGGGGACCTCCAGTATGTAAATGCATCGTGGGATGAAGTCACTGCCCTAGCAAACACTTCCTTATACTGCGAGCAATGGATCGAGTTCTCATGCTACAAGTCACGCCTCCTCAATACTCCACGTAAGTTATTAGGTTTATTAGGTAAGTTATTATTTAAATATTAGTTATTTATTTACAAGGTACGTATCACACTGACAGGTGGAAATCAGTATGTGGAATATCTTCGGTCATTTATAGTAAGTGATTGGAACGAATGGGATAATTAAAGAAAAAAATATTTTTCAAATTAAATGTACTTACCCTCGTGTTCCAAACCTTTTTAATGAGTTTAATCAGTGCTTCTTAAAATGTGAATTTCTGAAGACAATCCTGACCACTCTAAATGCGGGATTAGTCCATACAACTCCTGCACTACACTCCATGCATTCTGAAGCAATATTAAATGTTTTGTGTGAAATTTAACACATTAAAATCCTCAATATCTTACAATCACAAGCATTCGTGATGCAATTAGCAATGGTCGATTGATGAGCATATCATACACTAGAGCTGGATCTTTTTCAATTAATCGGTTCATGCAGTTCACAAAACTGGTCTGAATAATTTGTTTACAAATCAAACTGGTCCGGTTCTGGAGTTCAACTCACTGATTCAAAATCTAGCCATAGCAGTTGACAGCTTCCTAGACGTACAATAAGTAGAGTATTTGAGTTAGTAGTGTCTTATGCCTTAAGAAGACAGAGAATAAAATGTTGTTATGGTACATTATGATATTTCTTTTCTTATAGTTTTTTTTTTTTGGTTGTTGTTTTGTTTGTTTTTTTGGGTGCTTGACATCCCCAATACTAATTCACTTTTATTATATTGAGAAGCATAGACAAGGTGTTCTTCAAAAACTTTGCATTCCACAGTACAAATAAACTCATTTGAATTTTATGTTGCGGTGTACTATATAGGCAGTCATCACTATATAGCTGAACTATATAGCGTAGAAGAAGACAAATCTTGCATAAAGGAACCACAGCTGTGAGTTTTGGATGGATGTTGAAGTACTGATCTTAGCTAAGATCTTAGGAGAATCAGTGCAGAAACACTAGATACTACTGAACTGCCAGAAACTTGAACATACTAAGTGTCACTGAACTTCTCAGAATTTTTAACACTTCTAGGAATCCTATCAGTCAGCGATTTGGGTTTGCAAAGTGAGACTGGCTTGCCTACACTACCAGTGTTTATGCCACTTCTCCCCAGTTTTTCTTTGGTTTCATTTATTGTAAACAGATGGACGGCCTTACACTTACTGGATTGGTCAGCACAATGAAAGTCATGAATACTGGGGAGGAGCTTTCCCTGAAAGTGGAAAATGTGGATGTGCTGTCAATCAAACTTGTACCGACTCCAAGTACTGGTGCAACTGTGACGCAGACTACCGCCAATGGTGAGAATGAACAAGCAAACAAACTTATCTCTTTTTTTTGTCATCCAAGCATGACTTTTACAAGTGTTTGTATGGTGACGTTTTATATCATTAAACATAGAAAATAAATGAACTATTCATATACTATGTTAAACTATGTACAAAACCATGTATAAATGACTGTTAAAAAGTTTGGGGTCAGTAAGGTTTTTTTTTTAAAGAATTTCAAATAAATGCTGTTAATGTTAATTTCTTAATGGTGGTATATATACAGTATAAGTACAATTTAAACATTAATTGATTATTTTAAAGGCAAATTTTAAATCACTAGGCACTCAGATAAGGGCTACCTGTCGTTTCGAGACCACCTGCCTGTCAGGAGGATTGTCATAGGAGACACGAACCGCACCGGTTCAGAAGCACGCTATAGTGTTGGAGCACTGTACTGCCATGGAGACAGTGAGTAATGAATATTAAAAAAGATAACATGGATGAAAAGTCTATTTAGAGTAATAAGAAGATCCGTCCTGACATGTGAGTAAAGGGAAATATACAGTCATTTGAATTTTTTCATAAAATAAACATAAAGCAAAGCAGATTTATATGACCCTAAAGGGGTTTATTTGAATGGATGAAATTATCCATTATCCTCATTAACCACATCAACTCTGGGGACCCACCGGTGGGTCCAATATTGCATATGTCTAATTCTCAAAAAAATCAAAATAACAGCTGAAGTGGTTAATACACAGATATTTATTAAATAAATCAGTAAATTGGTGTGAAATGTTCATTTCTGTTGTATATTTGTATATTTTTTATTCTGCTGTATTTTTGCACCGATTTGTTGACGGGAAATCCCTCTCTTAGGGAGTATCTGGAACACCATAGCGTTTACTAAGCCCACCTATCTGACGTTCCCCACCTTCAAGCCTGGCACCAGTGCCGATATCACGTTCCACTTCAGGACATACCGAACTAACGGAGTGTTTGTGGAAAGCTCTGATGACCACCTACGTAATTTCTTACGAATTGAACTCAATTGTGAGTGTTGTTTCCATTGCAGTGGAATTGTAAATCCCATTGTAAATACAAAAAATATATGGTGTGCATCTGGTGATTCTGATGTCTCCATCCGTTTCTGCTTAAATTTTCACAGCTACAACTGAGGTGGTATTCATTTTCATGGTGGGTGATGGGATTAGAAACGTGACTCTGCGCTCTCCTAAACCTCTCAACGATAATGAATGGCACTATGTAGAAGCTTCAATCAATGTGAAATTGGCAAGTCTCAAGGTTGATTTCCTGCCTCCGGCCATTCATAAGTTTCTGGGTCAAACCTACCTCACTATGAAGTTCACACAACCCCTGCTTGTAGGTAAGAATCATTGAGCTGGAGTTTCAAGCAAGTTGATATGAAAACATTGCTTTAAGTAGTTGATGCAAAAACGTACCATGCATCTGTATTCAGGGGCAGCTAATCACACCCTAAGGCCTTTTCTGGGTTGTCTGCGTGGGCTGAGGATGAACGGGGTGCCTGTGGATTTGGAGGGTAAGGTTGACGAGAGAGCTGGCATACGTAGGAACTGCACCGGAGCGTGTCTTAATGCCTCCATACCATGTCGAAACGGAGGCCAGTGCATTGATGGCTATGTTTCATACATCTGTGACTGCAATAACACAGCCTTTGATGGCTTTTACTGTCATTTAGGTGAGTTAACACACATTTGCATATGCTCTCACTCTTATGCTGGCACAAATTGACATGGTGCAATACAGACTACAGCTGTTTCCTAATAAACATTTGCAAATTTGAAATTGTATCTTTTCATCTTCCTCTGGCGAAAGACTTATTATTACAAATGCTTTTTAATTTCATGAAATCGTGATAAGGAGACTTTAAAGATTAAAACTGATTCGAGTGAAGGATAAAAAATGAAAGAAGCAAGCAAACTGGTGCCTCTGAGAGTCTGTTAAAAAAATTAACTGCCTGAAAAAGAGAGAGTGACAGACTTTGGCTTTTGTGTCTACTTTCCATTTCAAGCCTCTGTATCACAGCTGATTTAGGCTAAAAGAGGGATTTGTCTGTTCCATGAATTATCTGCATTTTTGGATAATCTGTGGAAATTTGTAAGATCTTTGTCTTTGAGCTGAATGATTATTATTATTTATTTTTTCAATAAATCTTAAACACTCATCACTAACAGGATTCATAATGGGCTCATTAAGTCATATATTTAGCGTTCTGCAGATTGAATCTACAGTAAATTAGTAGGGCTGTCAAATGAGTGGAGCACCCATTTATTATTCACTTATAAATAAATTATAAATTAATGAATTATACACTTATTATTCAGAACATTTCTAACAAATCAGTTGTTTAATGATTCAATGACTTGTAAAACAGTGGCTACATAATATGCATAATATACATGCATAATATATAATATACATACTTCCCTACTAATGTAGAATTCATAAAACAGTACCCACTACTCAGATGACCTACTACTGTCCAGTGGACACTTTACAATCCCATGAGGCCACAGTTGAGGTTTGTGAATAGCCATGTACAGATGCAACTGATGCTGGAAGGTCATATGACAATGAAAACATGTCGAATGTTGTCCAGATTATATTCATTCTACATACATATATACTATATAGAACATACGTTCAGTCACAAAATAAGTTATTATTCATAAGATGGACCTCCTGAGAGAGTATGCAATTTGGGATGCTGTCAGTCACTTGTTTTGTTGACAAATCAACATTTTTGAATGAACTATTAGAGTAAATTATTCAATGACTCTGTGCTGAGTTTGGAACAACATACTAACAAATTACTCTTTCTATTTCAGTTCTGAATCAGCCCATCACTTGTTTTGTTTCTGAATGAATCAGCATTTTGAATGAATCACTTGAGTGAATCATTTAAATGACTCACTCATACAGTCAATTGTCTCCACCTCCTGGGTGTAACTATGCAACCTGCAGAAGAAAATACTGTAAAATCTAACAAACAGTAAAAAGAAAAAAAACTATTTAACTGCAGTGCTGCTCAACCAATAATGAATTAATAATAACTGCTTGTACTAGAATATTATAACAAGTCTATACTTTTTCAAGTTTGACATGTTATTATAATGATCTTTCTCTATCATGTCCATTTTTGGTAAAAACAAGCATGTGTCCATTAGACATGACTGGACATAAACAACATTTATGCTTGTGCCACATTCTTTTAGATATTGGGGCATTCTTTGATGTGGGAGCCTGGTTGCGTTATGATATCCGCAAAGAGCCGATTTCCTTTGATGCATGGTGGGCAAACTTATGGATAGAGCCTCACTGGCACAACTTTACCCTCGGCTACAACACGACAACTGATGACATAGAGTTTAGCTTCAGCACTCTACAGGCTCCAGCTGTGCTGCTGTATATCAGCTCCTTCAGCAATGATTACATCGCCGTCCTGCTCAAGAAAGATGGTAAACACACACACACACACACACACACACACACACGCACACAATCACACCAGATCAAGCAAAACATCAGCTTCAGCACTGACGTCACCACCTCTACAGGGACTCTTTCGTTGAGATACCGGCTCGGGATAATAAGCTACAAATTTAAGCTGACTGACAGAAATATGGCAGATGGCTTCCCTCATTTCGTCAACATCACCCGACACAACTACACCATATGGACACAGGTAGGATCTCAAACTAGATCTATGTTTAGTGTTATTAGCATAGCAAAAGCACACTGTTTGTATGTGTATTTGTACCTGGATCTAGGTGGATTACATGGATCCATGGATTGAGAAGTTAATACCAGGAGAGATTCCCAGATTTGACTCACCGAAGTCTATATTCTTGGGTAGAGTCATGGGTAAGATGAGCATGTTTATCTTAACTTGTTGCCCGTGGATGAAAAGTTGCATTTACTATATTTTTTTTTCTTCTTCACAGAGGTGGGAGGTGTTGACTACGAAATTCAGAGACACAACAGTCCAGGTTTTATGGGCTGTATATCAGGTGTCCGCTATAATATTTTTGCCCCACTGAAGGCCTACTTCCGACCTAATGTAACCAATCCACCAGTGACGACTCAAGGCTATGTGGTGGAGTCTAACTGTGGGGCGTTTCCCCCCGTCTTAGGATATGTCCCTTGGGAGGATGACCCCTGGTTCACTGGCCTGTGTAAGACTACACATCCTGCCTTCAAACATACACTACCATTCAAATGATTTTGGTTTGTTTGTTTTTTGAAAGAAATTAATAGTTTTATTCTGCAAGGATGCATCAAATTGAGAAAAATAAGCATATTAGAATAATTTCTGAAGGATCATGTGACGCTGCGCAGCACAGGAATAAATTGCATTTTAAAATATATTATAATAGTAAGCAGTTATTTTAAACTGTGTATATATTACAATATTACTGTTTTTTTTACTGTAAATGTTGTGATCAAACAAATGTATCTTTCAGAAACATTTAAAATCAGACCCCAAAACATTTGAATGGAAGTGAAAGTAAATAATTGTAGGGTGAAATAAAGTAAATCGGACTATTTCACATAGATATGGTTTAATTTATCTGAATTTAGCCTTTTATTACTTTTGATCAAGTTATTAGTGCATGCACTGTAAAAAGGATTGGTTTTAAACAACTGTAACTTTTATACTCTTACAGTATGTTATGATTATCGTACTCTACACTGTGATTAAAGGTTGTTTTAAACCCCCAATTAATGTTTTTCTTTCTTTTTAGTCTTTTATTACATTCATGATGATGTTACCCCACCTTGGATGACACGTAAGTTTACAGTCACACTCAATTGATCTTATTTTAAAGCATATTTACAGCTCTTTCTTAAACTTCTATTATACCTATTGCTTTTTGTCAGATTTCCACCATCCCCCTAATAAAAGTGACAAAATTCCCCCAAAACGATTTGTATTTATAGTTCTATATTCTGTTATTCAGCATTTCAGCGAGTACTGCAAATGATGCTGATCTTGAAGAGCGCATACCATGTTTTTAAAATCCTCTTAATTTGCAGAACACAGGATTAGGGAACATAAGCTTCTGCATAAAGACAGTCTTCTGCACATGACAGAAACCTGGTTTAATCATTGATAGCACGTCGTGTAGAGATAAAATTCTGGAATAAATCAAGGTGTGATAATCGTCAGATCTTTACAAATGACCATATTCCAGAAAGACAGTATGTAACGGTTACACTGATCTGTTAAATTAATTTCGTTGTTGTGAATGTTATCCAGAACTTCTATTCGAATACTAACAAGAATTAGAAATTAAAGTCCATCAGAACAATACAAGATTATTTTTTTAATTAAAAACTAAAATTTTCTCATTTATTTATCAGCATGCTTACTCATTTTTGCAATCCTCCATTGTTCCTTCACACAAATCCACTTCTTCTCTAGATGTCCGATTGTCATTTCTTTTTTTCGGATAAACTAGACTTGACCCACAACAAAACACATTTAATCCTTTATTCAACAAAATTTTTTTACATTATGTCATCATTTACTCACTCTCATGTTGTTTCAAACCTGTATACTGTTATTTTGCTAAATACCCAAAAATAGAATTTTGAAGAATCTTCATGCAGCTCTTTTCACAGCAGTTCTATGAATTGGGTTGCATGAAAATTCTCCAATTGTGCTCCACAGAAAAAAAAACAGTACACGTTTTGAACCATGTGAGAGTAAGTAAATGATGCCAAAATGTTCATTTTTGGATGAATTATCCCTTTAAATAGTTACAGTTTGAGCAGTCAGCAGTCTCTCCTGTGAATTCTGCAACATGATACAAATTATGTTAAAGCCATCATTTGCAGACAGCTTAGCTAGACCACTGTAAGAGTATTAAGTTTAAAGCCAACAACCGCTCTCTCTCTCTCTCTCTCTCTCTCTCTCTCTGTGTGTGTGTGTGTGTGTGTGTGTGTGATTTTCTTCACAGTAATTGTGACAGTGTCTCTGATGCTGCTCTTCCTGATCCTGTACAGCCTCTACATTTACCTGTACAGGTATAAAGGCAGTTACCACACTAACGAACCGAAGCAGCTGGAGTCTCCCAGCTCCGCTCGACCCCTCACTGATACTCTGCGCAAGGATAGAAAGAACCTGCCGGAAATAGAGGAGGAAAGTCCCAATGAATAACAGGGATTATTGAGGAAATGTCTGGAGGAAAAGAGAGGAGTGCTGGTGATTATGAGGGAGGTAAAGACTGAGAAATGGGTTGCAAATGTGATTTTTTTTAATGTATTTTTTGCCTTTATGGTGATGTAACTATATTTATTTTTCTGTCCCATTATTTGTATTGTAATCTAGCTAATATTCGGTGCTTCTGGTAGAGCTCAAAATAAGCAGGCTAGAGACAATTTCCCATTCGATCAATGAGCACTAGCAGTGCAGGCCGACTGAAGTGCCTCAGCCACATTACAGGAAACTTTAAAAGACCGATCCAGGGTTCCCACAGTCATAAAGATCTGGAAATATCAGGGAATTTTACAACTGGGATTTCCAGGCCTAGAAAGGTTCCGGAAATGATTACAATCATGGAAAAGTCATGAATAGTTGTGCTGTAAATATATATAGTCATGCCTGTATCAGTGGTGTTTTATTGGTTACAAATTAACTTTTTGTAAATAGAATCAAATTATTTAAACAAGAACAAAAACAGACATTTCTGTAGTCAAAATAAATATTTCTACTTATGCCTTATCTATCTAGTTATGTAATAAAAATCTAAAAATCATAAATTGATGGAAAAATTGAAAATGTACTGGTCTAAGGGTGTGGGAACCCTGTATAAGTGAAAGTTTTGCCTCATTATTGTGTACTGGCAGAAGTAGTGTAGATTTAAGTGAGTTCGATAGTCATTTCGTTGTGCTCATGAGAGAATCTGTACAAAATGCACAACAACAACCTTCAGAGTACAGCGTTGTAGAGATGTTTACACATCTGTTTTACCCACTTAAACTTCATTAACGAATGGAGGATTTAGAATTTGCTCAGACATAGCTAATGGTATATATGTGTTGTACAGTGCTTATAAGAGATGAAGAGGTAAATGGCATTGAATGGCTTCAGCTTCTTTAGAGCACTATGACTTAAATGTGCTGAACAATTATCTGCCTATTCTGTGGCATATCAAAAACTGCAGAAAGGTGTTTTTGTGATAGTAGCTGTATCACTTGCTGCTTGTGAACAGCATTATGAGGTTTAATATTCAGATACATTTTTGTGACAATGACACACAATAGGCCTCATGTAACAAGCTGAAGATATCGGAACCATGAAAGTGTTTTGAGCCCAATGAGCACTGAAACAGGGAGTGTACTGTATGTCTCAGGGTTGGTAACAGTGGTCATGACCCATGTTCTTCTCACTGCTGCTACAGCAACACACACACACCAGCCTTTCAAGCCGTTCTCAAGACATTTTGACTCTGAAATAAAGTTTCAATTCATATTTCAGAGACCTAAGAGTACATGAATGCAATGATGTCATGTCCACAACATATTCATGTCACGTGATTGATGAAAAAGCATTTTAGACCAGCGATTCTGAACCAGGAATATTTTTGACTTTACTGTCAAATATATGAAACAGAAAGAAAATAATAGATAAAAAAAAAAAAAACTTGTTCAAATTAATTATTATAAAAAATAATTTAAAAAATCAGTTTAATGAAGAAAATTTTGTAATGTGTGTAAGGTTTAAATTTTTGTGGTCTGTTTTTCCATCCATAATTCTGCAACTATTCTACATCTATAACTGATGAAGGGGTAATTTGCCTTATTGATGGGGCTAAGACAAAAATGTTTGGGAACACTGTTTTAGACTTTTTATAGTGTGACCGTGCTGTGCATGCTCTTCTGTGTCCTCTGCGACACAAGGATGCTGTGCTGTTTTCTTTCAAATCAAAGCTAAATACACGTAGAAACAATTCATCCTTGTGGTGCGGAGGACACAAAAGAGCACACACAGCACGGTGATGTGAAGTGACCCTTTAAAGGTAGTTTAAGATGAGATTTTGTACGGAAATAATCATGAAGCAGCCAATATTTTTACATGAGGTCACATATGAAAGCTTTCTTAGCACTGAGCAGATCAGCACAAGTCTGATTATTGTGGTCAAGAGGCTTTCACACATAACAGACGGTATGTGGATGAAAGACTCCCGTGTATAAAGTCATGGTTTTATTACATTCATGCGTTTGCTGTAGGACACCATTATTGCTGCTGCTGCTTCTTACCAAGAGCTTAGAGCACTTCCATCCTCTTTCCAGATGTAAAATGAGCCATAAAAAAAAGAGCAAGTAAGGTAGAACAGATGTATTATCTTTAGAAGCTATGCATTTTGCATGATTTTTCATCAAAATGCAATAAAAAAAAAAGAAGAATCCGCTGCTTGCAGTGCCAGGCACGTTTCTTTAACAGAGCCATAAGAGTTTTATTAAAAAGATCACATAATATTCATGCACAGATTATGCTGTTTATGTATATATATAAGTCCAGCTTTAACCTCTTGACCTCTGTCAGGTTTTGTCTTGTTTATTCTTTTTTTTATGTATTCCTCATTCTTTAACTTCTTCCCTTCTATTGTCCTCTAAAGCAGTGGAATACAAGCTATCCATTCATTTTTACTTTGAAAAGTCTTGAATGCAGAATGAAATGATGATCCTCAGACAAAAGTAAATGTAACCCAGAGTCTGTTCTAGATGAATGTTAATGTGAAATGAGAAGCGAGCAGATTGTGTAAATGGTGTTGAGGGCTGGTTATTCAGCACTAGCTTGTGTCATGTATGTTTGTATAAATGAGGTATTGTGTTTCAATACTGCAGCTAATAGGAGCGTTACCTCACTGACATACATTAGACTGAATGTTTGAAGAAAACATCACTTATTGGCACCTGGAGGTCCATTTGTTTCATTTGAAGAAATTTATTGAAAATTGTTTTTTTTTTTATTGAATTTTGAATTATTTTAATGCATTTTTCATATAAACACATTGATTCACTGTGAATCTTTTCCAAATGCACCACATATTTACAAGTTCTGTTTGAACAAATCTGAAATCTTGTAGGCCCTTTATCTTGTGGATAAAATGTAAGATCTCCAACGAAATAGAATACCTTTTAAAGGTTTGGGGTCAGTAAGATTTTATTCAAGGGTGTGTTGATTAAAAGTGAAAGTAAAATAAGATTTCCAAAGGGGAGATATATATATATATATATATATATATATATATACAGTACAGACCAAAAGTTTGGACACACCTTCTCATTCAAAGAGTTTTCTTTATTTTCATGACTATGAAAATTGTAGATTCACACTGAAGGCATCAAAACTATGAATTAACACATGTGGAATTATATATGGAATTATATACATAACAAAAAAGTGTGAAACAACTGAAAATATGTCATATTCTAGGTTCTTCAAAGTAGCCACCTTTTACTTTAATTACTGCTTTGCACACTCTTGGCATTCTCTTGATGAGCTTCAAGAGGTAGTCACCTGAAATGGTCTTCCAACAGTCTTGAAGGAGTTCCCCGAGAGATGCTTTGCACTTGTTGGCCCTTTTGCCTTCAGTCTGCGGTCCAGCTCACCCCTAAACCATCTCGATTGGGTTCAGGTCCGGTAACTGTGGAGGCCAGGTCATCTGGCACAGCACCCCATCACTCTCCTTCTTGGTCAAATAGCCCTTGATGCCTTCAGTGTGACATAGTCATGAAAATAAAGAAAACTCTTTGAATGAGAAGGTGTGTCCAAACGTTTGGTCTGTACTGTACTGTATATATATATATATATATAGTACAGACCAAAAGTTTGGAAACATTACTATTTTTAATGTTTTTGAAAGAAGTTTCTTCTGCTCATCAAGCCTGCATTTATTGTCATGATTCTGCCTTCATGTCCTGATTTTCCTCTAGTCTTGAGGCAGGATCATGACAGGCCCGTGTTTTGTGTACAAGCACATGGCCTTGTCCTTGGGCCATGTGCTTGTGTTGTCTCGTTTCCTTGCCCCGCCCCCTTGTTACCCTAGTTTGGTCATTATTGATTTACCTGTGCCACCTGTTGTGTCATTATTAGTCTCCCTATTTATATTCCCTTGTGTTCACTGTCTTGTGCGGTTCATTGCTACTTTGATGTTTCATTATTACACTTTGTCTCACCTTGAAGAGTCGTTGTATTTCCCGTGAGTGTTTACCTGTAGTCAGAGTCCCTGTGTTAAGAGTCTTTTGTTTATTGTTTGTTTCTAGTATTGTTAAAACATCTTGTCTTTGCCCTAGTCCATGTTTTCCCCCTCGTGGGTTTTGTTTTCCCCTTTTGTTTATAATAAACCCTGTGTGTTGTGCATCCTGTCTGCGCTTGAGTTCATCCCTACCCTCCACATGACATTTATTTGATCAAAAAGACAGAAAAAAACAGTAATATTGCGAAATATTATTACAACTTAAAATAATAGTTTTCTATTTGAATATACTTTAAAGAAATAATTTATTCCTGTGATGTGATTTTTTTTTTTCTGAAAAAATATTAAGCAGCAGAACGGTTTCCAACTTTGATAATGAATCATCATATTAGAATGATTTCTAAAGGATCATGTGATAATGATCCTAAAAATTCAGCTTTGCATCACAGAAATAAATTATAATTTAAAGTATAATAAATTTAAAAACAATTATTTTAAATTGTAATAACATATCACAATATTACATTTTTTTCTGTATTTTTGATCAAATAAATGCAGGCTTGATGAGCAGAAGAAACTTCTTTCAAAAACATTAAAAATAGTAATGTTTCCAAACTTTTGGTCTGTACTGTATATACACACATACACACACACACACACACACACACACAAACAAAGATACTTTAGGTACTAACATTATAAGCACTAAGACAACATCAAATGTATCTTTAAGGTACTGATATATAATAATAATTTAAAGGTACAAAAAAAATCTATCTTTTAGCTTTTGCCTTTGTACTTTTTTTTCTCAGAGTATAGTAATATTTTATTATATTACTGCATTTACTGCAATTTTGGGCAAATAAATGCAGACTTTGTGAACATGAGAAACTTTTCAAAAACACCCGATTTTTAACGGTAGAGTAAACCGCATCTGCTGAAGGTTCTTCCAGAAGTCCTGCTAACTAAGACTATAAATCCTAACTTTGAGGTTGCAAATGTAAATGCTAAGCATTTGCCAAAGTAACTCCCATGAAAATGCCTAAAGTTAAAGATGAATTAGTTTAATGGAATCAGACAAAACCTTATAATTGTATCCTCTTGCAAACAGGTCATTTCAGCTTTGTGGTCAAGTGTTCATTTTGAGATTTCTTAATACTTTAGCACTGGTTTTGTTTGTGTCAATCCTCATTATAAATGACCATGACTGTGTAGAATTAACACAAATCCCAAATTACATTTTAATAAAAGCCTGAAGGAAAGACAAGCTCTGAGGACTCTTTCTATGATTGACTGCAGATTGGTTCATATCAAGTTTTTGTCATTTGGCAAAATTCAATTCAACAGATATACCTGCTTATAAATGAATCTGTAAATTCAATTACACTTGTCTTTTTCATAAAGCTCTTGTCACGGGATTTAGTGTTTTGGGATAAATATAATATTTCAGATAAAGTTGTAACTAAAGGATTTTACAAGACACTTGGAACTATTTTCTCAGCCTCTTAAAATTATTGCCCATATTTGCATTGAGTGGACATGTGAAATGCAATTAAAATTCTAGGGCATGTTAAACAAATATGGTTATATTGATTTAGCTCTTTATTTTACACAAAATGTAACATATGACAGTCGAGACCAAACCCTAACTCTCGTTAGGCCTAATTTGTACACTCTTAGAAAAGCCTGCTGAACAATATCCTTCACGTCACTCTTTAGCTCACAGTTCACATTCAGTCTGTCGGTTTATATGGTTACTTTTGTTTATTTCTACAGAACATTAACAATATTTGACCTCATACAGTTTAAGCAGAGATGAAGATTAACTGCCTTAGTGCTATGTTAGCTAGAATGCTAATCTCTGACAACATGAGCCAGCTTTGTGCAATACAGCAAGCAGTTTACAGCTGATGAAGAGAGAGAGGGAGATAGATAGATAGATAGATAGATAGATAGATAGATAGATAGATAGATAGATAGATAGATAGATAGATAGATAGATAGATAGAATAGGGGTGCACATTACGGTAACAGGCTAACATCAAATGACACCAGGTTGCAGACGTGTTTACTGAAGTTTGTATTAAAGAGAGAAAATACTGACCTGACTGACTATAAGTGCAAATGTAACTATGATATTTTGCTTCATGTTTTGCACGACAGAATATTTTGACCAGAAACAACAACAATGGCTAAGTGTGATGCATTCAGTTTACAGTATATATTGAGCATATAGATGTTATAGCTATTTCACAGAGCCTTATGAACGGACACATGGGATTAAAAAAAAATAATAATAATTTTTCCTTCCATAACACAAAACAAAATGGTGCCGTCTATCAATATTCTGTATTATTGGTCATATAGTGCAAAAGTGGATTTGTAAATCTGAAAACACCTTTTGGTTTCTTTAGGTCATCATAAACATTATCACAAAAATGTAAACAAAAACGCTTGTTCAGACAATTAATTTAAACCACAGGTTAAGGTAGTGACATCACCGTCTGATGGCATCATCAAATCAATCTGTGATGTCAGTGAAGTGCAAAGCATTGTGGGTAGGCAAAAAAATTTATCAGGTAAATATGGACTCAAAAAAAGCATGTTTACACAATGTAGATTTCCCTCTCAATACCCACATACTTCAATGCATCAGCTTGACTGTACCTAAGAAGCAGGGAAAATCTTATTAGATCACAAAATGAAATGAAACCGCATTTGTGTGTGTGTATTTGTGATGTAACAGTATTGATGAAACAAACTAAACATACCTGTAGTCAAAAAAGAGCTCTTCTCCTTGCTGTATGGCTCGCTTAGCAAAGATTCCAATGCGGTGATCACCATTAACCATGACAACTGTAATAACAACCAACACCAAACCGACGTGCTTAATAGCTTCAACTCAAAGTCTGTACTTTGATATTTATGTTATGAAATAAAGTACCTTTTGCATAACAATTGGGGTTGACAGAGTGGTTGGCAAATCGTATTTTATTCCCTTTTCGAGTGGCATCCACTACAAAGTCTGGAATGAAATAAAACACTATTTTTAAAACACCAAATTGACAACTAAAAGACAACAATAACATAACAACATGAGTGATGCCAATACCATTGTTCAAGTTGAACAGAAAACTGGACATGTACTTGTCATAGATTCTGCCCCTCCTGTCTGCTTCATCCTGGGAAATAAGCTACACACACACACACACACAATGCCTCAATCAGTTCACTAAGAATACAACTTTCAGAAACATTACATCTAATGCTCTTCATTAGGGGTGTGTGTGATTTTCCACGCACCTCTCCACAGTACTCAGAGATGAACTCATTCTTCTGGACTGGCTCTTTGATAAATGTACCCCACCCTGCAACATCAGATGGGGCCAGGAGCAGATGCTGGCAAACAGGTTAAACAACATTTATATCACCAAAGCATCTTCTGTATCTATTATTTCCCTTTGATTATCAGCATGTTGGCATACAATATTGGATAAATACTAGATAGACAGATACAGAATGATAGACAGATAGATAGATTTATCTTTTACAGTGGCACATGAACTTCATACCTTCTTGAGTCCTCTCTGAATGCTGCAGTTCTTACAGGTGACCTGTTTGCTGTCCCAGTGGTCTGCGGCCCCACAGGTCATGCAGAGGTCAGGGTCACACTCCCGCACCGCCAGGTAACACGGACACTGCTTGGTGTTACACTGAGTCTTGCAACGACAGCCAGGAAACCGATTCTGACCTAGAACGAAAACCCAGAGAAGAACTTAAAGCGACCTGTGAATATTTGAGGTTTTCTTATGAATAGAGTAAACGGATATTCAAAGTCACATAAAAGTCAAAATGGTACAATGATTTGTTAAAGTGTGTAATTTCTTCACTGCACCACTAGTTATCCTGTTTTGTTGGTGCCCCCTAGTGGTGTAAAGATATGGAAACAGGAGCAATAACTGAGCATTGGCCAGAAATATGTAATTCTATAGACATAATATATATCTACACAATAAAATATTTTGTAGAGTAAGATTAGATAAAGGGAGAGAGAAAGCAAAAACTTCATAGTGCATACAGTAAGAACTCCAATAGCTTTTCTTCAAATTCTTATTAAATGTAAAAAAGGTTTATTTTACTTATTTTTAAATGTTCTTATTTTTAAATGTTCAGCCACCCCCCCATTTATTTTAGAACAGTGTAATACGGTATACTTGAATTTGAATGTATTTCATGTGTTTGTATTTGTGTTGAACTCACACTCCCGATTGCACTGGCAGAACTTCTCACAAAAGTTTTGTGTCATCACACACGAGCAGGAGCTATCACACGGGTGCTCAGGGTGGTCACACGGGTGATAATTGTACACTTGATTGGATGAGTTGTCTGTAAGACAAATAGGAAGGGAAATAAAATCTATTCATTCTGAACAAAGACTTTCCAGTATGGTTCCAGCCATTTGTGATTACTACATAAATATTATTTTGTAGAACTTTTTGGAAACTGCACTCATAAAGAGCAATTATGTTAACATTTTAAATTAAGGTTTGATCAACATTTATTATGAACAAACACCAATAACCTAATATCAACATATAGTGTAGATTAATAAATTAGTCCTAATGCATAAACTGTTAAAAATTAACCTTATTGTAAAGTGTTACTGCTATTTAAAAATTTAATAATTATATTTAATAGAAATTAAATATTTTAGAACTGAATTAGACTGATCATAATTATTTTGACGATAAATAGGCCTTTTGCTATTTTTTTTTTCAAATTCTGACAGCATTTTTAAATACTTCAAAATAATTTAAATATTACATTAAGAGCTGAAACTTTTTGATTATATTCTTGTCATTCTATACTGTTCAATATTTGTTTACAAAGTAAAAAATTTGTTTCTGTGTTGAAAGTGAACAAATGATTTCTAAAGGTACGTAATAAGCACATAAACAAATCATTAAAGCGGACCTATTAGGCAAAATTCTCTTTCACATGTTGTTTGGACATAAATGTGTGTTGGCAGTGTGTGTACACAACCACCCTTATAATAATAAAAATCCACCCACTCCTTTTTTTAATCCCCATAAATAATAAGCAGTGTATGCAAGTTGTGTATTAAGTGTTTATTTGCAAATGCTAGTTTTGCTGGAGCTTGAGCTCTTGAAGTTCCGCCCTCATCCCTGGAGCACCAGCTCATTTGCATTTAAAGGGAAAGACATGAAAGTGGCGCGTTTTGGCTCATACCCTAAAAGTGGCAATTTTAAGAAGCTATAAAAAATAATCTGTAAGGTATTTTGAGTTAAAACTTCACATACACACTCTGGCGACATCAAAGACTTATTGTACATCTTGTGAAAATGGGCATGATAGGTCCCCTTTAAACTGATCATTAATTTAACAACTGCAATTATTTGTCTGACTACTAATACCCAGCCAGAATAATCTCCCTAACTATAAACATAATGGATTTTCCTTCTGTTTGCCCATTCCCGGACCTGGACTTTATCACAAGTCTGCTATTGAAATTGAGAGTCTTACCTTTCTTCAGCTGTATCTTTGCCCATAATCTATCAAACAAACAGAAACATAATTGAGCTCTAATGTTAGTATTTTGCTGCCTGTGTAACATCCAGCTTATTACAGCCTGAATCTAACTGGCAGATAAGGATGTGTTAACATCTTGCCTGTGCTTTCGTTTTTTCTTCTGAGGTGAGATTCCACCATCCTCCAGCGGAACGCGGTGAATCAGCACCTCTTTCACTGCAAACTCGTACACCTGACACAAATACATACATAAGCACATGAAGCAAAGCATTGCAACACGTTACACTCACACACAAACTGCATCACAATCCCATGAACACTTAATTGGTTTGAGTCAGAACTTTGTTATTATCATGTTGATCTTTGCCATATGAGCTCTCACACACACAAACACACGATCAAAACAACACTCCTCTAGAAAAAGATTTGGACCATTTCCTAAATAAAAGAAAACACATGATTTGAGGTAATCACATTTCCAGTTATGCAAACCATAGTCTTTCTGGGAAAAAACCCACAGGCACATATGCACACAGTTGTACATATGAATACACACATTTTGTTGCCTCTGCTTTTGAGTAAATACTGTAGAACTTTCTTCACATTTTAATTCACTTTAGATCTGCATTAATAATCTCCTTTACCAAAGAGTTACCAAAAATACAAATAAGCAAAAGTTGAGCATTTATAAGTTGTTCATTGTCATTTGCGTGCGTACCTCTCTACATGTTTTGGTACCAATGAGTCGTGCAATAGAGCAGAAGTTGTTGTAATATGTGCCGTGCAGGACTCTGAACAGAGACTCCTCTGCTCCGCTCCACTGAGAAGGCGAATCAGATTCCTCCGCTCCTTCCTCCCCTGGTCTCATTTTGGCGGGACTGGGACACCGAGAGTTACCCTCTGACACACAAACATGAACACAGCTAAATGTCAGGTTTTCATCCCAACACTCTTTACTATATTAAATCAGTACTGATGAGCTGATATTTGACATTAACTTATTAAATTTAAAGTCCATACTATTTTGTCTAAATACCCTAATGTTAAAACTTTAGGGTCAGTTTTTTAAGAAATTAATACTTTTATTCAGCAAGGATGCATTTAGTAAAGACATTTATCGTGTTCAGCTGATGATCAGATTGTGTACCTGTAATGGTACTGATACATTGTGTACGAGTTTGCAATGAGGTCGGAAGGCATTCGGAGTTATTGTTGATACATGCTATGTGGTTACAAGCAGTGTTGGGGAAAGTTACTTTTAAAAGTAATGCATTACAGACTGAAGAGAAAGTAAATTCACGTCTGTACAACAGAACACAAAAGAAGAAAGTTCAACAATAAAACTTCAGCAATAAGAAAAGAAGCACAAATCTTTATCTAGAGTCATTTTTGCTTATTAGTATGGTTGAATTGGATCAGTGTAGGTCAGCAGCAAAGACATCGGTTAATAAAGTGGGATTAAATACATAAAGGATATTTGTGTTATTTAACATTTAATTATTGCAGGTGTGCATCACATTCTAAATTGCATTTTACTGCTTTTATTCTTTTTGAGGAATACTGAATCTGTTTTTTTTCTCATTAATTAATGCTTGTTCACATTTATTCTAAAACTACAGTGATATCTTACTCCTGAATTCTATCATGGGGACAGAAGAGCCGTCAAATAAATACATAAATGGGAAAAAAGTAACTGACGTTACTTAGTTGAAAAAGTAACTCAGATATGTTCTTGTAAATGAAAAAGTACTGTGTTACTTTCCTAGTTACCTGATTACGTAACTCGCGTTACTTGTTACCCCCAACACTGGTTACAAGGGTGTTTTGGTGGTTGCTAGAATGTGATGATTTTAGCCTTCCTCCAAAATCTCTATTATACTCTCTTGATAAGGCTTGGATCCCTTCCTTAAATATAAGGCTGTAGAATTGTTTTTCCTGTTTTATCATCCGACAGGTGAAAATAATTATTATTTTCTTAGCAAGCACCACTAAAAATGTTCCTGTGTTTCTACAAACATCTTCAGTGATGTCTCTATTGCAATTCAGACAAACAACTCACCATGGGACAAGAGTTCTTTTTGGCAAGGGAAAGTTTGGCTGTGTGTGTGTCATCGCTGATATTTTGGTCTGGATAAACTGTTAACTCTTTATTTGCTGCACATTAAGGTGTGGTGTACCTGAAGAGCTGGTGGTCTCATGGTCACTGTCTCCTTCTTTCCCCTCTTCGCCGGAGCCTGAGGGGGTGGGGCCACATGAACTTGAGGGGCGGGGCTTTCGCTGTCGACGACGGGGCCTTTGAGACCTCTGCATGTTTTGATCAGCAAACTCTTTTGCCCCTTTCTGTGAACAAAGAATGAATCAAGAGAAATATAAATACTCAATTCTAAATTAATGTAATTATACAGTTGCACTAAAGTAGAAATAGTAACACTTTAGCATAGGGACCAATTCTCACTACTAACTAGTTGCTTATTAGCATGCCTGTTATTAACATATTGGCTGTTTATTGGTACTTATAAAACTTTTATTCTACATGACCATATTCTACATCCCTAATCATACCCAATACCTAAACTTAACAACTACCATACTAACTATTAATAAGCAGCAAATTAGGAGTTTATCAAGGAAAAAATCGTTGTTAATGGTTTGTTAATAGCAAGTATTGGACCTTAAAATAAAGTGCGACCATAGAAACATTTATGAAATTGTTATGTACTTAAATAGCTGTACCTGCAGCAGAAAGCAGTCCAGTCCACAGGGCTCCATCTCCATTCGGATCTCTTTATTCTTCCTCTTATATACATTAGGAGATGCATGGAAAGCTGAGCACAAACAACATTTACTTTTTATTTACATCCATTCTGGATGATTCAATAACAAGTGATCCCTGTTCAGTGCTAAAAATAGCATAATTATAAATACACTAAATATAACATAATACACAGCTGACCACCTGCCAGTAGATAATTTCAGACTAACTTTACTGCCAGGTTTAAACAGGGCTTGATCTACTGATGAAGATTGTACAATATGGTATCATAACTGAAAAGTATTGCATTGTACAGAATTCAGGAGCATGCACTAAAGGAAAGATTGCAGAATCACTCTCTTCATTTACATAAACACAAAAAGGCAGAAGACTAGAGAAGGACATTATAATATCTTACGGTGCAAGAAGCAGTCGTATTTAAAGCAGCGGCGACAGAAAAGTGTGTGAAATGAGTGTAGACTTTGCTCTCGCTGAACAGATTTGGCAAAGGGGCCGTCCATGTTGGGCGTGCAGAGAGGAGGTAACTTCACAGGGCTGGGTGGCTCCAGGAGATCCTTATACCTGCAAGAGAGAGAGAAAAATACAGCTACATTATTATTTGTAATAGCAAAACAAACTTAATTCAAACTACAGTAAAAAGTTTGGGGTTGAAACAAGTCTCTTATGCTCACCAAGGCTGGATTTATTTAGTCAAAAATACAGTAAAGACTGTAATATTGTGAAATATCATTACAATTTTAAATAACTGTTTTCTAATTTAATATAATTGTAAAATGTAATTTATTTCTGTAATTACAAAGCTGAATTTTCAGCAGTCTTCAGTGTCAGATGATCCTTCAGAAATCATTCTACTATGCTGATTTGCTGCTCAAGAAACATTTCTCATTATTATCAATGTTTAAAAAAAGAAACTATTTAACTTCTTGAGGAAAGAAATCTCTTGTAACATTCTCTGTTTACTATCACTGTTGATCAATTTAATGAGTCCTTGCTGGATAAAATGATTAATATCTTTCAAAAAAAAATCTGACCCCAAACAGTTCAATTTTGCCATTATTTATTCATCCTCATGATGTTCCAAACCCATATTAACAGCTTTTAAGTATTATTTCTGCACAATTTTTGGTCGTAGGGTTAGGGAAAAGAAACAAAGAAAGTAAGTCATACAAGTTTGGACTTAACAAAATGATGACATAATGTTCTGTTTTGGATGAACCTACTCTTTAAAGTGCTGAATTTGTTTTACACACACAACAGGCCATTAAATATGACTCTCACAGATTTCCCCCAGCCAGCGGAAAGAAATAAAATGAGCACAGCTGGTGGAATGAACAATAATGACATGAAAGCATAAACAGTTGGATGATAACGCAGACTGTGACGGGTTTTTGTTTCCACTGCTGCTGCGGGGGCTGCACAGCCAGCTGACAGCAGAGCCCGAGGAACTTCCCATGATCCTTCATTTACCACAGTTTTAAGGTGGCATGACATAGTCTATCCTAGTCATGTGAAGAATGTGCATGCATGCTAGGTTTGCCATTATGGTGAATAAAAGCTTTTGTTTGGGACGGCATCATGTAAAGTGTGCAACTCTTAAATTGATGCAACTGGACTAAACTGGAAATGACTAAAGCAAGGGAGGGGAGTGTTCAGAAAAACTGTTTGAAAATAGCTGTTTTTAAAATACACACTTCACATTTATATATACTTAAGTTTCGCTTTTAAGAGTACCAGATATGGACAGATGGTGTTGGATCAGCCTAGCTACTAGTGTACACAATCTAAATGGTGTGCATTTGGGAGAATCTAGTTTGAATCTGGACAATGTCAGCTGATCCCATTCATTGTAAAAAATTAAGGTAAAAAAAAAAATTAACAGGGTGGCCTACTTGTCCTTCAGCTCCTCCATGGTGCCTTTGTAAGGAAACATGTCTGGACAATGTCAGCTGATCCCATTCATTGCAAAAAATTAAGGTAAAAAAAAAAATTAACAGGGTGGCCTACTTGTCCTTCAGCTCCTCCATGGTGCCTTTGTAAGGAAACATGGATGCGATAGCTGTGAAAATCTTGTCGTGAGGAATCTTCTTATTGGTGGAGAGCTCTCTTCCTAGCAAGGGAAAAGCAAGACTAAAATCAGAATTTTCCTGAATTTGACTTTTAAACCAAAAGTAGAATAGTGCATGGGCTTATGTACTGTATATGCGCATGTGTAGGGGTCAGCGTGTACCATAACTCGATACGGTCCTAAAACAAACTGAATGAACAAACAGGTTTGTCCAGCACTTTCTGAGAATAGAGGTGACACTCAGAACAAACAACGGCACATAGACACAGAGGCTGATCTGATGGGTAACACATGAGAGCTCTGGTCTATTTGTTGTTCAACAACCAGTGACACCATCAATTTCCTATTAAAAGCCCTAATTCTATGACACAACATATGGTGATAAACTTTTTATTTAATTAAATATTTCATATATAAATTTAATACAAAAATAAATACATATTAAATAAAATGAAATAAATGTTTGGTCAGTAAACATTTCTTTTTTTTTCAGTTAATAAAATTTAATAATCTACTTAATGATTTTTGAATGTATAATATATTTTTACATGTAATTTTATTGCGATAATTATTCCATTATTTTGCTTCTGTTCAAATCCAACTCACCTTCAGCAGTGCTCCTCCTCTTCCTCTTGAAGAAGCCCACTTTTGACTCTTCTGGTCCTTCAGCTGTAGTTTTCTGTATCCCTTTCTCCTCCTCCTCCTCTTTCTCTGTTCTCTCTGAGGGCTCTTCCTCCTCCTCTTCCTCTGGGTCTGAGTATTGGCTCAGTGCCTCCACCAGCTCTTTAAAGATCTCATCATTTATGAAGCCTCCTTCTGTTATCAGGGTACAAGATACTTACATACACCACACTGTCTGTCTATCATTCACATGCATGTAAAATGCTGATTAGCATGTATACTATGGTTTAAAAGTTTGGGGTCAGTACTATAAGAAATGTATACTTTCAACCAGCAAGGATGCATTAAAGTGACCAAAAATGACATTAAAGACATGTTTCAAATAAATTCAGTTTTCTGTTTTCTGTAAATTCTGTTACAGAATCTTGAAAAAAAAAATCAGTTTCCTCAAAAATATTAAGCAGCACAACTGTTTTTATGATTTATAATAAGAATAAATGTTTCTTAAGCAGCAAATCAGCATATTAGACTTAGACTTCTGAAGGATCATGGGACACTGAAGACTGGAGTAATGATGCTGAAAATTCAGCTTTGCCATCATAGGAATAATTTACCTTTTTAAAATATATGCAAATAAAAAACAGTTACTTCACAATATTACTATTTTATTGTATTGTTCATTAAAAAATCCATGCTTTAACATAAGAAACTTACAAAATGATTTAGAAATTTTAAAGGGCTTTCCAGAAGAGCTTCAGCTCAGGTCTAGCGACACCTCTGGTCATGTGTATAAATACATATTGTGATGCTCACCTCTGTCTCCATGCACCCCGTCATAATTGTCAATAAGCTCTTCCAGGAAAGCTTCATCCTGTTCCAACACCTCATCTCCCATGTAGGGGATATTATGCAGAAATGTCTCATCTTCCACCTCAAAAGAAAAAGGAGGAAAGACATTTATTTGCTATTTTATTGATTAATATAAAGACATGTTCCATATGTATTCAAGGATCAGTGAGGTTCTTCTAATGAGAGATAAATGCACACTGATATTGTAAATGTGTGTTGTGGGTGGGAGTTTTTGTTATGCCTATATTTGTGCCTGGAATTGAGTGTAGGCGTTTAAAGATGCACATCCTCCTCTACCTGAGAGATGATTTAAAAAAAAAACGCTTACAGCTGTCAGAACATGTGAATGCGTTGCTGCAGGGTGACCTACTTTTAAAATGACCAGTGACATAAAAGGAATCTTTTCTTCTATTTTCATCTCTCTCTCTCTCTCTCTCTCCTTATTTTTCTGCAGACACAGGCTTCTAATGATGATTATGATTGAGTGGATTTTATGTGTGTGTGCACTTATTTTCCACATCCAGTACCATGAAGTTCTGCTGCAAAGGGGACCAGGAGTACATGAATGGTATCCCAGCAACAGTTGTCAAGGGACGCATGGCAACTGCCTGGTTCCGAAAAGATGGAAAGCCAGACTCTACCATGCACAACTGTGATTGGACAAGAAAGGGAAAAAGGAAAACAGAGGACAAGTCAAAATGTCATTAAGAACTATTAGAGGACTGTTAAATTGCTTTAGTCCTGCATATATTAATTAGCCAATGTAATGTAAAAATATTAATTTTACATTAGTTGTATTTTAATACATTTACTCATACAGTAGATTACTGAATATAAATCTAAATAAAAAATTACATTTCATGTATAAAAGAAAAATTCAACCAAAAAAAAAAAATGACATCATTTAAATAGTTCCAAACCATTATGATTTACTTTCTTCTAGGAAAAAAGGAGAAATGTCAAGAATTAAACTGGTCACTCCTTTCCATGCATTTTACATTGAATATTAACTGAGGCTTTCAAGCTTCAGAAAGGAAGCAAAAGCATCATTAAAGTAGTCCACACAATGCATGCACTGTATTCCAATCCTGAATTTCCTGAAGCCACATGATAGTTGTAAATAGAGTCAAGTTTTGTGAACTGGCTCAAATGATTTGTTAAAAAGATTTGAAAATCAGTCACCAAAACTTCTCTAATTAACACAGAAATGTGGGCGAGAATAATGACTTATTTTATAATTTTGTCTGTTAATCACTCAAACCTTGTATGGCTTCAAAAGAAACATAATGCACTAACTGAACAGACCATTTTATGATATTTTTGTGCTTTTGTTTCCTTTTTGAAGTTCAAATGCTTCAGTACCAAAAAAAAAAAAATGAATAGCATTTAATATGTCTCCTCTCCTTTGTTTCACAAAGAAAAAAAGTCATACTGGAACAACAGAAGGGTGAAAAATAATGAAAGAATTTAACCCCACACCAAATCAGTGAAAAAAACATCATTAGATCAAGAAGAACTGAAATGGGACCAAAATGGGAAATTGTGACCAAAATCATAACCCACTAATCATAGTATTTGGTTTGGCTTTATCTAAAGAACATCAAGTGTGGTATTGTTTTCCAGTGCTGTTGTATGAAGGATCCAGCTGGGCAGGTATGTTGAGCAGTCTCTTTATTCCACAGAGAGCTAAGCTCTGCGGTGTCCGCTGGCTGCTTTTATTGTGGATATCACAGGATTTTAGACACTGAGTTCTGGCTTGGCAAACATACAAATACATTCTTGGCAACAGAGCAATTTAGTGAGGGGGGGGGGGGGGGGGGGGCACTTTGCTGCATTTTACTGGACTGCTGATAATACTTGCCCTGACTAATTAATTAGAAGTTAACTGTACCACAGTCTGTCCGTTAATAACATAATTAGATTGATTTAAACGCTTGTCAGGTAGGATATGATAAAGTAGGTTCTGCAGGAAATGGAAGGCGAACTGTGGCACCTGATCATTAGTCATTACTGGCATTTTGTTAGAATAAATTATGTTTGGAAAATGGCAAGGCAAAGCTGACTATGTATTGGCTCGGCTCATAAATCATCTGGGGGACAGTCTTGTGCTGAATAATCAGGGGCAATTCACAGTAAAGCTATCTAGAAGCAAGATGATTGACACTGGGTAGTGGTAGTCAAGGCCCCCAGCTGGGTCATTCTTGCCTTTTTGCTGGGCAGAGAGCCACTGGTTGTGGACAGGGGAATGGACTGGAATCGGAGCTTGGACCATTCCTCATTCAGCAGCTCAGTTCTTTCTTCAATCTTGCGGCGATTTGACTGGAAAAGAGCCTGTGAAATCACAGTTTCATAGTTAGAAAGGTTGAATTATATTAATTGAAAGCTAAGATACATGCCATTAGAAATGGCACAGAAAACAAATCGAGGAAAAGAAGGCAATGATGACAAAATTCTAAACGAAATACACTACCAGTCAGATGTTTAGGGTTGGTAAGGTAAAACTTTAAATTAATCCAAAGCGACTTACAGTGCATTCAGGCTATCAATTTTTACCTATCATGTGCTCCCGGGGAATTGAACCCCCAACCTTGATAACACAATGCTCTACCACTTGAGCTACAGGAACACTAGGGTAGGGTTGTTGTTGTTGTTGTTTTTTTCTTTTCTTTTTTTAAGAAGTCAGCTGCATTTTTTTATGGAAAATACAGTAAAATAGCATTGTGAAATAGTATTACATCTTAAGTTTTTTTTATTTAAAATTTTTTTTTTTAATTATTTTAAAAGTAATTTATTCCTGTGATGCAAAGCGGAATCCTTCAGATATCATTCTAATATGATGATTTGCTGCTCAAGAAACATTTCTTATTATTTTGAGATTTCTTATTATTTGGAAGCTGATTTTTTTTGGATTCTTTGATGAACAGAAAGTTCAAAGAACAGCATTTATCTGAAATTGAATTATTTTGTAACATTATTAATGTATTTACTGCCACCTTTGATTAATGCATCCTTAATGAATAAAATTATTTGCTAAAAAAAAAAAATCTTACCAACCCCGAACTTTAATGGCAGTATAAATATATATATATATATATATATATATATATATATATATATATATATATATATATATATATAAAGACCTTCTACCTTGACCTCCTCAGCTTTGCGGAAGCGTTTCAACTGTCTTAACCTCATGTACTCAGACTTGACTCTCTTCTTCCATTCGAGCAGACTGCGGGGGGGCTTGGCAGTGCAGGACCGGGGACTAGACACCTCCTCCATCATCAGTCTCACCTGGCTACAATGAACGGGAGCAATACTTATACATGGAACAAATGCACATCCAGCTGAGCTGAGCTCACATTCAGACAACACTGGAACAAACAGTAAGTTTAACGATTTTATCAAATTGACAAAACAAACTTATGATATAAAATGAAATATTTCAGGATGTTTTTACATTTGTAAAAATAAAAATCATATATATATATATATATATATATATGTGTGTGTGTGTGTGTGTGTGTGTGTGCATGATGTTTTAATTATTTTATCTAATATAATATATTACACATAGTAATTATTATATATAAATATAATATGGAGCATAAAATAATCTGTATTGATTCTCATAAATCCATAGATTCATCTTTATGGGAAACATATTCTCTGGAATGTGATAAACAGCACCTTCCATAAGGGTTCCCATCAGATGTGACTCATTCTCGGGAAACATATTATCTGTGATGTGATAAACAGCACCTTCCATAAGGTTTCCCATCAGATGTGACTCATTCTTTCACATACACACAAGGGACCTATAAATTGCATGCCTCGAACTTTATCATTCAGTAGTGACTCCATATAGGACTCACTCACTGCCCCCTGCAGTTCACAAAACACAACTATCATTCCGCATCACACACACCATTTAAAGGGCTTTAATTCAGATTAGGCTTCAGATGAACGAAACACGACAGAACCAATTAATGGAAAAGAAAACGACAAGAGGGAACGCGCTAGCTGCCACAGAGCAAAACTGACCGTGCAAACCGCATCCAAGTGACACTGTGTGCTCGGAAAAACACGCGCTCCTGACCAGCACACATTGGAAGTGGGCGTGTCTCTCTCGCGAGCCCATGTCACCACGGTGCGGATAAGTGCGTAGTACACTTTTCACCATTTCTTAACCCTTCAGTGTTGTTTTCCCGAACTTTCGAGGAACTAAAATGAAATATAAAATGATGTTTGGGGACGAATAGCGTGAGGCTACACGGGCCACGAACGAAAGCGTTTATAATGAAGGACGCGAAGCTTCAACAACGCCACGCGTTGAAAATACTTGCACGAGACACTAAGCAAACGATACACGCCGAGACGATTTAAACGTGTTGTGTGCAACATGCTCTGTCTCTTTTGCACATGCTGGATAACGATACGGAGACAGAGATCGCCGTCGCAGTTTGAAATACCTTAAGAGTCCCTGCTCCTTCCTTTAAATCCTCGCGAATCAGCCTCGGCTCCAAGTGCGCAGCAAAGAAGTCCGCGTGCCCAAAAACGTCCTGTAGTGAAAAACGGTGTTCTGGCTACCGACCCACTGCAGATGTCGGTGCCAGAATGCTTTTGTTGACGAGCGCAGGGGATGTTTGGACTCCTCGGTCGTTCGTAAGCATGTCGAGATTGTAGTTGTACAGTTAAGAGCTGCGCACTTGGTTGGCACGGTCAGAGCACAGGGTGACGTCTTTATTATGAACATACTCCAGCTCTCTCTGCTGGACCACAGGCTACGAGTGCGCCCAGGAGGAAAATAATAAAGCAACACATTTTTCTGAATATTTAATAGCCTGAATGCAAACATGTGCTTGACCTTTGACATTTAGTAAGTTTCGTTGAAAATTTGATTAATCGATTAATAGCAATTATTACTATTATTATTATTACTATTATTATTATTATTTAATAGTTCCATAGTAGCGTGCTTTATATTGTGCATGACCTCAGATATTTAGTAAGCTTCGTATACAATTTTAGTAATAGATTAATAACGTTATCCGTCTAGTATTCTTATTATTATTTAATAGTTCCATAGTAGCGTGCTTTATAATTTCCATTATAAAAAAAACATATACATATAAAGTGCTGATGACAGAAACAGCTTACAAATAAACCATTTGTAGTTTTAATTACTTTAGCAAGAATCCTAATCAAATGTATTGACGTATTATGTACACGTGGATGTTAATGTATGCAGAAACCGAAGTCTCCTTGCAAAGGGGCCTGGCTTGAGGATCCAATGCTTGTTGTTTTTGCACGGCTCCCTTGAGATCCGCAGCGCTTAGCATGTGCTGTTTTCCTCCGGAGAGCGAGCGAGGGCGGCGTGGGGTCCGCCCGCCGCGCGACGCGGAAGCCACTGCCCTTCTCTGCACGTCACACGTGACCCAACGAGAACGCGCTGAATGGACGCGCTCAAGAGATTGTAACGCAGTATGAAAAGCAGCATGGGCGTCAGTTTGGTTTGAAATGTGGTGGGGACAGAGACGCATTCAGAAGTGCATTTTCAGAAGTGGTGGGTACAATGATGCATTTTTTTTTCTCTTTCGCGCAGGTCATGTTTTGAAATACGTCCTGTATCTTATTAATGTAAATAAATAAAAATGTATACAAAAATGTGATGATGTCCGACTTGTTTTATGAAGAAGAAAGCCGTACAAAGCATTAGACATATGATATATGACCCACTAATCTGCTTCATATCATCATATAAGTACCATGTTGACAATATGACATGGCCATGACGTGGTTTAATGTACCTAAACAATGATTACCAATTTTCTCTTTCATGTTGCTTTGTTATAACCACTGAAAACGGGGAAAAAAATCTAACCCAAAATCGGGCCTCGCTCTACATTATCCCGCTTATTACATGGCTACCCACCAAATAAATCAATAATTTGACACAAAATATTGATTTAAAAAAGAGTTTATTGATTTAAACACTTATTTGTATTGTATTGTATTGTATACAATTGTATTGCTTCCGCTAAAGAAAATAGTTCCGTCTCTACGATTAGAATCCTGCCGCGTCCACAGCAACGCTCTGTTTTTCATGGCAACGGTGTTATTATCAAGAAATAACAGACAACACAACTTAAGCACTACAAATTTTATCAAGATTGAAAAAGCAAAAATACGTGTAGCACATGAACACTATTGACTATCACACCATGATCTGAATGCTCTCAATTCACAACAACATGCATCCATCCAATCTACATCAGGCATTTTGACTAAAACTTGATCCATTCCTCATCATCATCATCATCACAACTATTTCAGAATTCAGCAATAGATTCAAGCAATAATTAAACAAGATACTGACTACTCAACAATCATCTCCCCCAACACTTGCTGTATGAACGCAAACCGTAACTAGCTAATTAAGTTGGTGGCTAAGGAAGTCTAACGTAACATTAATTGCAAGAGAAGAATTAAAACAGCCGATCCCTTGTGTGCAAATGCACAAGACCTAGCTATAATACCAGAAAATCTTAATAAACATAAGTTATCGCGTCTTACCTTTGTGTCAATGGTCTGCAGACCCATGCTGTGTGTACAACAACATCCATTTGTTCTACAGGTTATCACTTTGATATGTTATAGTCCATGGCACTAGGATGCAACCTTGTGATATTGTATGAAGGCTAAATGACTTGCTCGTCTATGATACATTCGCCAGAAATTCTGGCCAATCCCAACAAAGACTAGGTAGCCTCGTTCCCGCTCGTTCACTGTCCATTTCAAACTGTCAACTCATTTGAAAAACATTCTTTAAAAAAAAGAAGCGCGATAGTCATATAGACGGTTTCATCGGGCGCACGCGCCTGGACCTAAGTTAACTTCCGGTCTGTGTTGTGTATATCGGTCTGGCTGCAGTGCCTTCTACAAACGCGGTTAAAGTCAAGGCGATGAGTAGACTGAGGGCTCAGGTGGTTGTGCTGCGGGATGTGTTTCCCATACATTTATTTATTTTTGGAAACTCACCACAATTTTAAAACTGATCGATTTTCAAAAAGGCTTCGCTGAATAAACATGAGTAACGTTATGTACTGCACGTTTAATAATAATAATCCCTTACATTTATATGTTTAAATATCAAAACGAGGCACAGGTGTTTTTTTATATCGCTGTATTTCTGAAGGAAGACTTGCATGTTATATGCCTGATAAAGCAGCGTGTGTGAGCGTACTTTGTTTACAGCTGTTACTGGGGAAACCTCTATTTCTCGCGCTTTATGTCTATGCTTTAAAACATCTCCTATTGGCAAAGAATGGATTTGCATTCTCATTAAGTCCGCCTGATCCATGCAGCAAACATATTTTGTTTGTTATCAAAAAATATCTACTCTAGAGGGACTTGGCTGTTGTTATTGATTCTATTTGGAAGTCTACCGGAAGTTAAGTTAGGTCCGCAAAAGCGCGCATGCGCAGTAACGTTTGTTTATGTTGTTGCCGTTGAAACCGTCTATAGAGAAAATAATAACAGTGACACGATGACTCCCCCTCCCCCAACCTAGAACGTATCCCAATGTTACAGTTGTTGCAGTTTTAATGAACAGAAAAGCGTTTAGCCATCGCAGCAGCAGAACTCGAGGTTTAAAAACCCTCGAGTTCTTTTACTTAAAAAAAAAAAAAAAAAGTGGTGGGTACAAAATGACTCATGACGAAATCTGGGGGGGACGCGTCCCCCCCGTCCCCCCCGAAATCGACGCCTATGAAAAGCAGTCAAATGTTTTATACATTTACCGCTCCCTGTCCCCAATTATATCAGTAATAGGCTGCTACTATTAGTTAGCTCCAATGACTGCTATTGCGACTACTATTAAAAAAAAAAAAAAAAAAAATATATATATATATATATATATATATATATATATATATATATATATATATATATATATATATATATATATATATAGGCATAGTATAATAATGCTGCAACTACAAATGCAACAATAATAATAATGTTATATTATGTTATATAATTTAAGGATACATCTCACATAGCACGCTTTCGACAGATGTTTTGATATTCATGAATCCACTAGATGGCGACATGTTACCATTTACACCTCAGTCCTAGTTATTTTTTTATTTCTTTCCTTTTTTAAAAAAATTTTTTTTTAAAGAGACGGTTTACCCAAAAGTAAAATGTCTAACTCAAGTTGCTCCAAAATTTTTGGGCTTTCTTTCTTTCGTGAAGCACATAAAATGAGATATTAGGCAGATCTTGTTCTGAAAGAAATATGCAATGAAAGTGAATGTCGTCTCTTCACAAGCATGTTTGGAGCAACATAAGAGACTTTAATTTACATTTTTTTAGATAACCATCCTAAAGTATTCATTGACACTGTAGGTTCTTAAAGAAAAAAAAATTCAGTCGTGTTGCATGAACATGGAACTTATATTTGGTTTATTGGTTTCATAAGAGTAATAGCTTAAGGATTTTTTTTTAATTAAACATAAAAAGACAGTATATATGTAGACAAGGTCACAAAAACTGAAAACTGGCTCATTATTTACCCACTCTCATATCACTCCAAATCTATATAACTTTATTTTATTCCGTGGAACATAAAATAAGATGTTATGAAAAATGTCTCAGTGCTTTTGTACAATGGAAGTCAACGGTAAACTAAACTTTGGTTACAACATTCTTCATAATTACTTCTTTAGTATTTGCAGAAAAAAAGAAAAAACACAGATTTGGAATGACATAAGGGTGAGTAAATGATGATACAATTTTAATGTTTGGGTGGACTATCCCTGTAACCGACAAGGAAAATGTTCTGACATGTGTAAACTATTATAATGAACAACTTTATTTTTTGTTGGGTACTGTTTTGTCTACTGTATCTGAATTTCACCAGATTTTTTGTCTTCTGTTTTCTCATATTGACATTGTGTGTGTTAGTTTGAGATTATGCAGGCTTGGTTAAAGACTGGCTACGTGCAGGTGTTTCAGCTTCTTCTGTCTATAGAGTTGAGGGGGTATTGCTCAGCACTCCAGTATGTGATAGATGGAGTGGTAACACAATTTTTCCTCACACCCTTATCCCAGTAATGGGCCCATCCTAACAGGGTTTTCTTAGGCCAGTCCAGTGTTTATCTTGGACCACACAATAGAAGCAAACACAGGCAGAAAGATAGACATAAAAGGGAGGTCTTATCTGTGGAAAGTTTTTAATTATGTGCAGTGTAAACCCTGGATGTTGGTTTTGGCATGTCAAATAAAAATTAGTATCAGGTGGTGTGTAGGTTACTGAGGGATTGTCATTTTGCTCTGAGGTTACAATCTTAAAATTAAAGATTCCAAAAGGGGTTTTTCGCCGTGATGCCATATAAGTATCATACGGCATCACCAACCCCCCAAAAAGACTTTCAGCTAAGAAGCCTTTTCTACTATGCATAACCATTTGTACAATGGAAAGATTCCTGTAAAAAAAAAAAAAAAAAAAAAATTCTATTTTTAAAAATGTTGGCTAGGTCTCACTTAAAACTTTTATCAGAAGAAAATAATAAAAAACAAACAAAAGCCAAATTAATTTAAGACCAGATTATTATTAACAGAGAGACTGACATGGAAGCTGAGTAAGATTCAGTTGTCAAACTGCTGGATTCAGTTAATTCATTATTTGTCTAAGGGATTCAGACTTAACTCCTGAGACTGTGATTCTTTTTGAATGATTCATTAAAAGAACTGACTTAAAAGAATAGACCACATTGCATTCATTCATCGACAATCTGAGCACATTTTCTGTTCACAAACATGAGCAGCATGTGTCTTCCTATGGATTTTTTTTATGTGATCTTAATTATAATCAGCCTTTCTGTTGTTTATCATTGTAAAATACTGTAAAAATATATAATTGTACTTATTGTGCCATTTTGAACTCCAGTTCTGCGAAATTGAGGTGTACCAAACTGCTAAATAAACCCTGTGTTTTCCCTCTAACTTAATCTGTTTTACAAACAGAGCAAACCAATTAAGGGTGGAAAACAAGCCTCTCCTTAATAATGTGAATCAAATGTGGAAGTAATTTGGGCCCTCAGAACTTCACCAGGCACCAGACCAAGCCCAGCTGAGTGGGAGAGGGGGAATCGCCAGATGACGTTGACTTACACAACTGTGGCTGTGAGAGTGTGTGCTCTTGTTTCTGTGACATATTAGGACACAACTGTGTTTAATGACATGGGTATAACAAAGGTATCACAAAGAGAGAGTGACTTATGAGGACATAACCCATGTCCCCATTTTTCAAAACGCTTATAAATCATACAGAATTAGTTTTTTTGAGAAAGTGAAAATGCACAAAGTGTCCTGTGAGGGTTAGGGTTAGGTGTAGGGTTGGTGTAAGGGCATAGAAAATACAGTTTGTACAGTATAAAAACTATTACGCCTATGGGATGTACCCACTTTTCACAAAAACAAACGTGTGTGTGTGTGTGTGTGTGTGCAGAAACTAAGGGAATGAAACTTTCTGCTCTTGCATCACTCCTGAGCTGAACTGAGTGCACACCAGTGGTGGTCATAGTGTACATGCGTCAATGGCAATGGTGTAGCTCTGTGTACGTCAATAGTGAGGGGAAACACTCCTCTGAGCCAATGCTCAGGGGTGGATTTGTCATCAGTCGTTATCTCTCCCTTCCTCTCTGCAGCACAGTTCACTTTTCAAAGCACCTTGGGTAAGACCCCCTGTATGGCCAGATGAGGTTAACAGAATCCCTGCCAGAAACATGAAAAGAAACGGTCTGTTTGGAATGAGCCTGCATACTCAACTCTATGATAATAAACACTGTGAGACCTACCACAGAAGTCAGTTCTGGTGTGATATTTTAAAGAAATGTCTTATTTACAATGTAATTATTCTACATTACACATGTATATTAATTTGGTTGTTGTTGCAGAATAACATGCAAGTTTGGGATTTTGAATGCACTCTATATTGGGATTTTACATAATTGATAATAAATATTTAACAATGGAATTAATAAGTGAAATATATGTAAACAACCATGTAGAAAAGCATCCTCAGAACTGTTATATAGCAGAACTGTTTCCTCAGTTCTGAGTGTATGCCATTTGGTCTTCTACCAAAACATTATACATCACATCGTATATATACACATGATAAACAAATGAGCCAAACTAAAAGCAAAATTTGGTTCATGCTCTGTTGATTAAAAAAAAAAAGGTCACAGTCCATTCAGACTTTCCTACTCACATTGATTGAGTGTTAGAGAAAAAACATACAATAAAAGTGCTGTTAAACAAAAGTGTGCAGTGACAAACACAGATTTTCTATGTGCTCATACTTCACTATAGTATATATATGTATCAGTTGACATGTTTGTCAGAGCCAGAAAAGTTTGGCAGACATAAAATGTGTTATTATTAATGATTTGAATAATCTGGAATTATTAAAAAACAAAGCAATACTTAAAAATCCTTAGAAGCAAATACAATAGATTTCATACAACAATACGACAGACAAATAGACAGACATACAGATAGATAGATAGATAGATAGATAGATAGATAGATAGATAGATAGATAGATAGATAGATAGATAGATAGATAGATAGATAGATAATCTATCTATCTAAATAAGGCAATATTGGGATATGTCATACAGCCTGCCCTATCTTGACTGCCTCTCCATTTGTGAATCCACCACCCCTTGAAGGAAATGAGCACATCCTGTTGTTTTAATAGAGTCTTCCTGTTGAAAATTTCATACAGTACATGCTGAGGAGGACAGAACTACCACAGGATTAAAGCGTAATGGCACACATATCTTTACCTGCTTCAAAACCAGTAGGGGCTCTTCTGTTTTGGGGTGAGTATCTGAATCTTTAGAATACAATTTTGGTTTATTGTGCTTGAGACTTAAAATCAGAGGCAATCTCCAGAAGAAAATGCTTGTAAATGTGCAAAGACCGAATAAAAACTCACTCTATTAGCTATCTTCAATATTTTTTCAGTTGTAGTTGCACTTTTTCCTAATCGATCATTCAGAATACTATTCTGAATACTAATAAGTGCCATAATTTAATTGAAATATAATTAATAATCTATTATTAGTTCTATTATCATCTATTAAATAATATTATATAATATGTGACCCTGAACCACAAAACCAGTCTTAAGTCGCTGGGGTATATTTGTAGCAATAGCCAAAAAAACATTGTATGGGTCATTAGGATATAAAAAAAAAGATCATGTTCCATGAAGATATTTTGTAAATTTCCTACCATAAACATATCAAAACTTTTTTTATTAGTAATATGCATTGCTAAGAATTCATTTGGACAACTTCAAAGGTTATTTTCTCACTCAGTTATTCAGATTTTTTTTTTCACCCTCAGATTCCAGATTTTCAAATAGTCGAATCTCGACCAAATATTGTCCGATCCTAATAAACCATACATCAATGGAAAGATTATTTATTCAGCTTTCAGATGATGTATAAATCTCAACTTTCAAAAAATTTACACTTAAACCTGGTTTTGTGGTCCATGTTCACATATGTCTTAAGTCACTGGGGTATAGTTTTAGCAACAGCCAAAAAAACATTGTATGGGTCAAAATTATCGATTTTTCTTTTATGCCAGAATCGTAAAGATCATGTTCCATGAAGATATTTTGTAAATATCCTAGCTCAAATATATCTATGTATTATCAAATGTATTATCATTAGTAATATGAGAAATTTTCTCAATATATTTAATTGTTTTTTTCTGTTGTTGTTTTTTTTTTGCACCCTAAGATTCCAGATTTTCAAATAGTTGTATCTCGGCCAAATATTGTTCTATCCTAACAAACATCAAAGGAAAGCTTTATGTATAATTTTTTCAGCTTTATGTATAAATCTTGTATATATCTATAAAATTGACCCTTATGACTGGTTTTGTGGTCCAAGGTCACATAATATAATAGAATATAATAGAATATTATAGAATATAATATAAACTTTATAGCCTTCATGACCATCAAGAAGATTTGATGGGATATCATGTAAATTATACTGCTAACTTCTTTAAAACAATGCTTTAAGTTACTAAATGGTATATATAAATAAGTTGGAAAGTTTCTGAGGAAATGACTGTCATGATACAACTGGTCAGGACAAAGGGAGGATGTTCCATCTCCTCCCTTCCTGAATCTTTTTCCATGCCTGTCAATTTTCCCCAAACTGCTGGAATTTGCTGTTTTATAATGACAAATAATGTTTCTGAATACATGTGATTCATGTGTGTAATCCACTGTTTTTTGTTTTTTGTTCATGATAGTCTGTCTTTGTCTAATGGTCTCGACTCTGCAGACCCTGGTACCAAACGAACAGAGACAAACTGTGGTAAGTTGTGTTAAGATGGATTTCTATTTGCTCTAAAATGTATTTTTGTAAAATACCCTCTTTATCTCATGAATATTTATTTTTCTTCTGTGCTCTAGAGACAGACTGCATCAACCATGCCAACAGAAGTACAAACCACCACATACACCAGAGCAGGTGAGTGATACAGCTGTGTAAATATGATAGACATGTCTGCTAATTTTATTTTATTTTTTAGTTCTATGTCCAAATAAACCCGACTGTGAGGTTGTTTTGGGTGTATGGCTTCAATTGAGTGCTCACTGAGCACCTCAACAATAAACAGCAGACAATCAGTGCTTTGAAAGGTTACTGCTACAAAGTTGTTGATAATGTTGAAAAGAATATTGTGTTGCAGTTCTACATTGTGGTGAGAGATTTTGTTGACACTTTCGATCACTCTTTCTTCTAATATTTACATGCATGGGAGAGTCTCTGGAACAAAGAATAAACAAACTGCTTCAGTTTGAGATTTGAATAAACACATGGGCACTGGGGAGATTTAGACTGGCCTGTTGTTAGGAGCCAAAGACAGAAACAAAGTCTGCATTGTTCAAATATATGAAATATTATAAATTATAAAACTATTGTTTAAAATATATAGGATGTTTGATATTGTAGAGCGATTGACTTAAGCCATTTTCAATGCTTCATGGGAGAGAGTTCTTGTTTCAATGGTAATGAGTTATGGTAATTTATGAGTTATTTGATTGGTGGATCTCTCTTCAGGGGTATTGTGTTCAGTGGATTGTACTTTAATCAAACTGTTACTTCAGCTAAAAAAGTGTTAAAAATGTTTCCAAATAAAAAAGTGTTAAAAATTTAATTGAATGTTGTGAGCAAGCAAAAATTATATGACATGGGGCCTTTACAAAGTGTGTCCCATTGACTTTAAGTCTATCCCTTACAGCCTCGTTTTCTTCAATGTTACATTCAATATGACTTCTAACCGGACTGGTCTATAAGGTTATAGGAAATTCTGATTTCTTAAACTCATCTAATCAAAGAAAATTGATTTAAAAAAAAATCAAGACTTTTCAAAACATGAATACTGCTCTAAATGCTATTTTGTAGACTTAATCTACTGGTACTGGTTGAAGACAATCTCACATGGTCAACATGAGATCCACAAGCCTAAGTGTTACATAAACTGTTCCAGTCCTCCCTCGGCCCTGGATTCACTTCTTTCTCTTCCTTTGAAGTGAGTGAGCTGAGAGTTTGTTTCAATCACAGCTGGACTCAAACCAAAAGTGCAGCCCTTCCAGCACAGATGGCAAACTCTGATTATATCGTTTCACAAACTTAATCTGCTTAATACGACCCAGTTTTTCTTAAAAGTGTCCATTCCATCAAGCCGCCCTGCTCTACCCTTAAATGTTCACTTATGTTTCCTGTTTGGAAACAGATGCGAAAACACAAATAAATCAGAACCACTGAGCCGACGAGGCATCAACCTGAGAGAAATGGAGTGTTTTTTCAAGGGGAAGACCCGTTTGCAGATGTGCATCTGGCCTGGGTGTGCTCAGCCCAGAAAAGATCCGCGCCTCGGGGAAACAGCAATCTTTAAGCACAACAGTGCTTTACAATATCAAGAGTCAGGTCTAGAACTGAGAACCGGTTCTTATACAGCAACGGTTCCATTTAAACAAAAATACTGAAGGACTTTAGTGAAGCTTAGTGAACTTTTCTCAAACATGCTTTTTTTGCAAACATGCAAGGTTTTGTGTATGGGTGACGGCATTTTCAAAATGATCCACTGACATGGATCTCATAAAATGACTAAAAATGCTGTTAAGAACTTGTGCATGCCTATAGACTGAACGTGTACTACACATGTGGGTGACACCATTGTCATAAATTGTGTCTCTAAGGATGTGTTTACACATCCTGCAAAGGGGGCCTGCATTACCCCCTTTGGAGCCCTGAAAACACAAACTTTTGAAAACTGGTTTCAAAGTGTCCATTTTTTTTTTAAATAATGAGTGATAGTGTTGTCCGATTCAGTACCGCCGCTCCCTATACACAGAGTGAAGTTTGCGTAGGGCACCAGCTCCTGGGGTGGGGCACCATCCCTGTTGCTCAAAAATAAAAACTTTAATTCTATATTAATATTAACATATAGCTTACATACAGGTTACATAAAAAAATCTAAACATATATATTTATATAAAATTATGAAAAATGCATTTTATGATGAACACAGTAGACAGTATAAGCACACATGATGCACCATTCTGGATCTGCACTCACGCTGGCTCTCGTCTCGTGTTTACAGCCGAATACAAATGATCATCATAATTAATGGACAACTAGGCTATATCAGGGAAAAGACATCAGTGCAGTTAGGCACAGAGAAAATAAAAAAGATGAATCCCGTTCATTACTTTCAGGTAGCTATGTTCATAATCCTGTAAAACATTTTTGACCGTTGACGTTAGTAACGTGTTTAAATGTTAAAATGTAATAATTTCACTACCAACAACAATGCATCTGACTTAAAATTATAGTTTTCTTTCATGACTTAAAAGGTATTTCATAAAAACAATGAGGCAGTAATGATTGGTTAATTAATAATAATCATGTGGTTTCATTGAATAACACTGTTAAAATAGATAATGTAATAACAAAATAAACAGTTTGCATTATTATAAATGCCTGTAAAGGGCACCAAAGGCCTGATAATTGCTGTTGTTACACTTACAGGACGATCAAATCCTTGTTTAATATTGACCAAACATTTAATTCAAATTCCCACTTAATTTAAAATTTTGGCGACCTTTTTGTGGTGGAAATGCTACAGCCTCAATAATTTCTTCAACAAAACATGTGGACATCACAACCCTTACCCAAATTAACCATGGATTTATTATAGTAAAACTGCTTAATTTTATTTTGTGTGATTTCTGAATGCATGAGACTATAAAATAAATCAGACAATGGTATTAATAAAATCATAGTCATAGGTAACTGTCTATAGCTACAATTTTAATTTATAAATAATACAATTTAATTACAATTTATTTATTTTCTTTTATGCTTATTAAAGTTCTATTTTAACCCCTTATAAGGGTTTTGGTTTTAAGGATTTTATTTTTTTATTTTTTTAAAGGAGGGGGCACAATAATACCATTCTGCTTAGGGCACCCATTGGGCCAGCAGCGGCCCTGGTCCGATTCCTGAACGAATGACTTCGTTTAAGTGAATTACTTAAGTGAAGCTGAATACTTTAATTTATCTCATACACTTTTTGTAAATACACATGTTTATTTAATATTTAGCCTAAGTTATGACAAATTAATGGATTGTATTTATGGCGCGTCTAAAAATCTGTGGAAAGTTATTAAACTTTTTTTCTGTTGAAGACTGAGAGAGAGAGAGAGAGAGAGAGAGAGAGAGAGAGAGAGAGAGAGGTGGAGCACTATACGTGGGAAAATTAAAGCGTTCTCGGTTAGCAGATTTCTGAACATCTGGTAACCGTGATTCCTCGTGTGTTGACGGCGCATCACGCTTCCACCCGTCGTGTTTCCTGTTATGCCTAGCTTTCTTCGGTGCAAAAGTTCAGGAACATTCAGCGGTGGGTTGAGAGCAGCTCGCCAGCGCTCGTTTGCTCTGATATGAGGGTATCGTTCAGCTTCTTTGGCGTCTTTCTGTCTGTTCTCTGTGGTAAGTTATTGTGTGTCTGTGTGTGTGCGTCGGTAGACAACTTTAGCTTTCATTTAAACTGCATTAGACAATGTAGCCTACAGTGCATGACAAATCTGTGCTTTCAAGAATGCAGATTACCAACATCACAAACGATCTAATAAGATGAATAATATATGTTATGATTTTTGTCCTTTTTATATTTGGTTATATTTATTGTAATTGTTATTATTTTTTATCAACCAAAGCGGGTCTCATTGCTGAATGTTTGGACATATTATATGCACGTTCTGCATACATTTACATGTGTATATTTTATGTATGTATTTATTTACAGTACTTATATTTTTTAGAACCTGGCTATGGAGATGGAGGAACATTTGGTAAGTTAATGAGCTAAGCTAATATAATTACTATTTGCTTAACTGTGACAATATATATATATATATATATATATATATATATATATATATATATATATATATATATATATATATATATAAACTCCATTATGCATAACAGTATTATTCACATTGACTTATATCAAAGTTCATTATTTATTTCATTTCGTTTACATCCCAGGCTGTGCTAACATGAGCACCTGTGACCCATACTGTACAATTTGTGTGAGCAATTCCTTGAGAACCCAAGAATGCTATGAAGTGCTGGTGGTTTGGTGTCAATATCATTTTGATTTTGCTATGATGTCTATGAACAGTACCGACTGGTGTTCCCTGGAAAAAATAAAAAGGTACATTCTAAGGATTCATTATCAAATACTATATAATACTGTATTGATAGCAATTGGTGACTATCTTTCTCCATATGTCTCTCTGGCAGTGCATACAACAATTTCACTGTGTGTACGGAGTCTGTTGCTGACTGTCTGCTGATTCCCTGGCCGAATCAGTTTGTTGAACACATATTTGTGAATATCCACACCACCTATTTTCAAGAATGCCCCTCAGAGGCACTGAAGGACCCCCCTCCCAGCATTATCTTGGCCCTTGTCATGACCCCCATATGCCTAATCCCTGTTATGGTGGTGCTAGTTGTTCTCAAGACTAAAAATGGAGACAGGAGGTCCTAGAGAAAATTCCAGGTGCAAGAAGATTTTGTATGCATCCTTCTGCTCTGTCTCTTCTTCATTTGGGATCGTATCCCACTCTGGGATAATGTCCTGGCCCAACCACTCCCCAGTGAATGGTCTCCAGGTTCAACTAAACCAGGATGGAGATTAATTTGTTCTAGGTGTGACCTCTGACTGGAAAATGTTACTGTACTTCAGTGGAATAATTGTTGGTTGTATGTATTTATCATTAACCTGCAGCAAATGTACAGTACAGATATTTCACAGCATTATTATCTCCAACTTGCACATATAGGTTTGGTTGTCTTCGGGATGTAAATACATAATCCACTGAAATGTGAAATGGCAATGGAAAAAAAAGGTTTATTTGAAGCATTCAGAAGAATTGTGTACATAACCAAATGTACAAAACAACAATGCATAATCACAAACTAATTTGAGTGTCCACTTTATGCACTGTAAGAAATCTTTAACCCATATTTTAATGCAGATTTTGTTGTTAGTTAAGTGACAAGAGCTGTGTAGCTGACTGCGAGAATAACGTCTTTGTGATTTCATTTCTATTGTGACACAAGTCATAACGATTGACTTTTAAAATGTATTATTACAGCTATTGAGGAATTAAGCGTATAAGAATCAATCTGAATGCACGACAAAACAAAGCCGACTGAAAGTCACCCTTTTCAATAGGCAGCTTATTAAATATCTGTTTATTTATGTAAGTTAATGACATGCACATGTCTCTGATAAGAAAACATTTAAGAGGGAAGGGAATGTCAGCAAATGTTCATTTTAATTTTACTGTGCCCCTCACACAGAACTGCATTGTACTTTACTCACAATATAATTACTGTATAAATGTAGTCACATGAAAGAGATTGGCATTAGTTTTTATTTTATATATATATATATATATACAGTACAGACCAAAAGTTTGGAAACATTACTATTTTTAATGTTTTTGAAAGAAGATTCTTCTGCTCATCAAGCCTGAATTTATTTGATAAAAAATACAGAAAAAACAGTAATATTGTGAAATATTATTACAACTTAAAATAATAGTTTTCAATTTGAATATACTTTTAAAAAATAATTTATTCCTGTGATGCAAAGCTGAATTTTCAGCATCATTACTCCAGCCTTCAGTGTCACATGTAACATCCAGTCTATCACATGATCATTTAGAAATCATTCTAATATTCTGATTTATTATGAGTGTTGGAAACAGTTCTGCTGTCTAATATATTTGATGAATAAAAGGTTAAAAAGAATTTATTGCATTTATTCAAAATAAAAAAAAATTCTAATAATATATATTCTAATAATATATTTTCTTTACTATCACTTTTTATCAATTTAACACATCCTTGCTGAATAAAAGTATTGATTTTATTTAAAAAATAAAAGAAAAAAAAAATTACTGACCCCAAATTACTGACCAGTAGTGTATATTGTTATTACAAAATATTTATATTTTAAAAAAATAGCTTCTTTTTTTTTTCCTTTTTATTCATCAAAGTATCCTAAAAAAGTATCACATGTTCTGAAAAAATATTAAGCAGCAGAACTGTTTCCAACTTTGATAATGAATCATCATATTAGAATGATTTCTAAAGGATCATGTGATAATGATCCTAAAAATTCAGCTTTGCATCACAGAAATAAATGATAATTTAAAGTATAATAAATTTAAAAACAATTATTTTAAATTGTAATAATATATCACAATATTATATTTCTTTTCTGTATTTTTGATCAAATAAATGCAGGCTTGATGAGCAGAAGAAAATTATTTCAAAAACATTAAAAATAGTAATGTTTCCAAACTTTTGGTCTGTAAAGTATATATATATATATATATATATATATATATATATATATATATATATATATATATATATATATATATATATATATATATAATTACAGTAATTGGTAATGAAGGATGAGTCTTACAAGAGAAAATTGAGAAGTTTTTGTAAAGTGTATGTTTGCAGATTGTTCTCTTTGTTCTCACTTTAAGAGTCTGCAAACAATATTATACTTTAAATACTTCACCTCCTACTTTGATTGGAAATTTTTTGATATAATTAAATATTAAACCATTGTGATTTTAATAAAAGTGTCCTTGTTTTGAAATTTTATTCATTAAGAATAAGTCATGCTTTGTGCTGCCTCTAAACAGATAAGGTGTTTCTTCTGTGAAAGAGAGCTCAAATATTCAGACAGAAGGGTGGATGCTGCAGTCCAGGAGTGGAAAATGCTTTAATAAGTACAGCTTGTTCCAGTGAGCTATGTTAAAGTCAATTAAAAGTACAAGGCATTATTTGTTTATTGCATGAAACACTGAAATTCAGATGAAATCACTGCTGGGAAAAAAAGCTTAAACTATCCTGTACTGGTTTAAGATGGTCTCCAAGCCTGGACAGCTATACAAAACAAACCTCCCTTAAACCAGTTTAAGATGACTCTTTACAGCATTTTGTAGATGTGCGTCGATGCCACTCTAAAACACACACTCAAAGTCTTCAGTGAACCAGTTTGCGTTTGTCGGGGACTCGGTTTGGCAGGGTGTGGTGGGAACGAGAGCATTCACCCTCCTTTGTCTCGTCCTCCTCCGGCTCAGGTCAAGCCTTCCATAAGCCCCGCCCTCATCCAACAGCTCATCCAATCCGGGGTCAGTCTCACAGGTCCCACGGGAGAGGACACACCTCACATCTGAACCATTCAGCCATTCACAGCCGGCCAGATGCTCCATGTCAGATCCCCGGCACTGATCCAAAACACAGATCCACATCTGTACCCTCCACTGGCCAGCGACTTGTGCAATTAACATCTTACAGTTGCATTGTACAGCACTACTCACGAGCTTCCGACAGACCCGTGCTACATACGGAATTGACATTACGGATCCATAAGCCTATATAAAAATGTTATTTTAATGCGTTTCCAAAGACACATTTCAGTCACATATTAATGTGCTGGCTTGAAGTTATGGACACTGTTTTGTTTATTCATGTTTCTGTTTCAAACCTTGATTTATTATTTGTATTTGTTATATATATATATATATATATATATATATATATATATATATATATATATATATAAACATTTTTCATTCATTCATGTACTTGACTGACAGAAAGGGAACGGATTGCTGAAAGGGTTCATGTGATATTGCTGCCACCCAGTGGTTAAGTTAGTTAAATGCTGGAGATCAATATTTGTTATTAATTTAGCTATTATTCTCTAAGTGTCAGTTTGTGCTCTTATTTCTGTAACTTGTGCATCTTCTGTCCATTTACCAAATTAACAGAAACACTGTGGTGAGCTATGCTTACATTTTTTTACTGTTCTATACTTCTATACTGTTACAACAGAGTGCATTTTAATTAGTTAATAAATAAAAAAAACACAAGACCAGCTAGATTTTGACACACTTCTTGCATGTGTGGATATAATGGGGAGAAAACATCCCTATTGTAATACATTGTTTGTAACTCAGTGTTTTCATTGGATACTTATGCTTCTACTTTAGTATAATTTTTGAACTAGTTTAGTATATTATTTGCCCGTGACACCATTTCCAACAAAAGATGAAACAGGTTCAATCGAATGACTGACTTATAATAAAAGAAAAGAAAATTAGCACATAAAAGACTCAAGTTACATAATAACTAAAACAAAGCTTAGAAACACTTACTGAAGGAATTCTCATCCTTTTCCCAAAACTGTCCCTACATACTTATTTAGCCACAAGCTCTAATAATAAAAAGAGTAATTGATTTATATATCGAAAACACAATCATTCAAGTTATTTTCACAATTACAAAATGTTGAAAAATACTAAGATTTTTTTTTTCTTTTTTTTAACTGTTCTTCCAGCCAGGAGTCGCTCCAGACACAGCAGACCAGAAAAAAACACATTTATATACTTATATATAATATCTTGATGATCATATTTCAGTTTGACTGGTTGCACTCATACCGCAGCTGGACTATCCCTCTAAGTGCACAGTCAGTGTTCTTTCCAAAATCTATCAAAGCAAATAGAACAATTCACATAACTCTTTCCCCGCAGACCCCTCAGAGAAACTCAGATGATGCTAACCCTGAAACAACATACAGAACTATCAAATTTTGCTATAAGTTTGATTGCATTATATACTAATTGCTGTTAATAGGGTTCATTGTCTGTTTGATGATGCCTTTAATTGATTTTTCCATACATTTCTGCCATATGCACATAAGCTGACAGTCACCACTGATAAGCTACAACTAAATGTTGTAGAAACTTAATTTTCTGTAAAGTTGCTTTGCAACGATTTGTATCGTAAAAAGCGCTACACAAATAAACTTGAATTGAATTTTGAAATTCAAAATTGAAAATGTTAATCCAGGAAGTGGTATATGTATATGCAAGCTTTGGATGTATTGATGGAAGCAATTTACTGGATTTATGCTTTAATAATCATACTGAATATTATCCAGATGTAGTTTTTGACAAAACATTTATATTCTCAGCTTTTTGCTCAAAATTATGCATTTTTATGAAACCAACCTTTATATAAGTGTTGATAAAGAAAAATAATGCTTTAAGAATAAAACAGATTTTGGTTTAAAAGTGGAGGCTGGTGGGGAAAGAGTTAAGTAATAAAGATGACAAATTATATTAAATAGTTATGAAGCCTTGTAAAATTGATACTAAGTGCTCTGATACAAAGTAAAATGTAGGATTTGAAAATAATTGGATGAGAGGTTTGAAGAGGTTGGGGCACAGGGAAGGTCTAGTAAGTCATTAAATTCTTTGAGATGTAGCTATTGCTGTTTACACAAATAGATGGCAGCAATACTTGTGAAATGCTTTGTTTTCATCCAAGAAAATTGTATTTGCTTATTAGTGTTTTGGTAAGGCTTTTCATTTTTTAAATAATACAAAAAATGTAGCAAATTATAAAGTTGGGATCTTTCCCAATCATTCTAATACGCGAATGTATTCATAACATAAGCCGCTTAAAATTATTAAAGTTATTAACGTTACTAATATTCAAATGGTAATCAAGCGCGGCTTTGTTTACATTACGTATATCTGCGTTTATCTTTAGAAAATAAAGCATTTAAATTTTGTTATTTAGTTAATTGTAATTTCATTGTAATGTCATTTTTTGTAAAATGTTAATTGACCAGTGTTGACTTTTTCCACATTTGTCATATTTTAAGGTGGAACTCTTGAAATGTTTTGTAAGAATTGCCTGTTTATGCACTGCAGGGTTATAGAAATATTGCAAAGATCATAGGTTATTTGTACATCTTTGATTTTATTTAACAGTGAACATATTTTATAACATTAATTTTACAATATAAATTTAAAGGACAAACTGACTGTAAATTGTCCTGGAAATTTGTCATGAGAATCCAGTACTTAAATACAAAACAGCCAATATAATATATCAGTGGCTTGTGAGAAAGCTTTTACTGAACACACCATAAGGAATGATCATGGGGACTTTATCACCTTTCAACAGGTTTATAGCCGATTGGTCGACCAAAAAGATGATGTGGATACCTTCATAAAGGGAAGGTTTTCGGTCAGCCAGCATCAAAGAAGAGACAGGGAATGAGGTGGTGGTTGAGCTTGTCAGCAAAGATAAAATCCAGAAAATGATCCCACCCAAGTTCAACATGGTTGAAGACATGGGTGCCTCAGTGCTGCACAACATCAGGGAGAGGTATTTCTCAGGTCTCATTTATGTAAGTTAATTCAAACTTTACCTTACACAGTTGGTTAAACTACAGAATCTTTATTTATGATCATATCGCGGTGATATTAAAAAAAATAAATAAATAAAATCTTATGAACCCTAAACGTTTCATTGGTACTGTATACAAGTCTGTATACACTGAAATATATGCCGTATATTTTTCATATTTAAAATACACGCAGGTGACTTTATACTTTAAAAGGGGCTTCCTCCCAAGGGCATCATCATATCTTGGGGATCTTGATGTCAAAAAGGTTGATAACGTCTGATTGGATGGAAAAAAGAAGCACATTTGTACCAATATACGTAAAATATATAATAAAATTGCAGCTTCCTGACGTACATTTTGAATATATATTTATTTCAAATCCAGACTTATTCAGGCCTCTTCTGTGTGGTAGTGATCCCCTACATTATGGAGATGTACAAGGGGAAGAAGTATCATGAGGTAATTCCCCATATCTATGCCGTCACTGATAATGCCTATAGGAACATGCTGCAAGGTGAACACCAGCCTTAGGTCTCACAGAATGCACCCTATAAAAACAGAAAATTCACAGGCTTAATGTGGTTATGGAAACTAGAAAGATACAAAAATCATTCCCAAAAGTGTAATTGCACAACACAAATATAGAATAATAAGGAAATTGTAAAAATGAAGATCATTCATAGTTATTCAGTCCATCACAGCCGTGTATTGGAGAGTGTCTGTCAGGGACTTGGTTTCAGAGTCTATGTCATCAAATTGCCATACATGTGGCCTTTCCCTTTCTCACCGAAGTTTTTTTACAGCTATTTTTGGAAGGATGAACTGAAGTTAATCTCACCCTTTACTCAATTTCAAATATGTAATATTTTGGAAGTAGGGATCTCTAGTGAACAATAGTGGAGTTTGTGTTTAGATAGCTAGGCCCATTGTTAATCTCATTCAGGTTCTTAACTGTGACAATTCATGCATTTCTTGTCCTGTCTTTGTACTGAGTTCAAATGTTTCTTTCTCCACAGAGCACGAGGACTAGTCTATTCTCTGCACGCGAGTTCTAAATGCCCTACATGTTATTTGCTCCATATACTCTTAAAGGGGTCATATGATGCGATTTCAAGTTTTGCTTTCTCTTTGGAGTGTTACAAGCTCTTGGTGCAAAAAGAAGATCTGTAAAGTTGCAAAGACTAAAGTCTCAAACCCAAAGAGATATTCTTTATAAAAGGTAATGGGGTCATATGATGCTTTTTTTAAAGATCATTATTTTGTGTATTTGGTGTAACAGAATATGTCAACATGCTTAATGTTCAAAAAACACATCATTTTTCAAATACTTTACTTTATTGTAGGTCCTCTATGCCCCAACTCTCTCAAACGCATTGTTTTTTACAAAGTCCATCCTTCCGACAAGAGCAGTCTGGTCTGATTGGCCAACTGGCCTAGTGCATTGTGATTGGCCGAACACCCCAAGCACTCGTCAGAAATGTAATGCCCCTTCCCATAATCATGAGCGTCATCTTTCAAAATAAATGTAAAGACAGTTAATAATGTCCTTAGTCTTACCATCAGTTTAAGCCCGAAAGGGAAACGGAGTCGCATGACAGACACAGTGATGAAGCTCATATATGTTTGTAGTACACAAGCCATGTTTAAGACGGCTGACTCCACTGGTTTTTCTCTCTCTCTCTCACACTCGCACACGATGCGCAAAACTCAGCATTTGAACTTTCAATAGCAAAAACTTAAACTAAACACAAAACATACTTCCAGCTGCTGATTCAGAAGCACCAGACTGACGTAGCAAAGTCAGAATGACCTCCTCTCCTAGGTCTCCTATGGTCATCCATAAAATGCATGGTGTTCTGTTGTAAGTAATCTTAAACATTCCTAAATGCATCTACTTTCAGTAGGCCAGATAAAGTGTTTTTGCTTTCGTCTAGAAACACACAGCATCTGCCAGACACGACTGCTTCGACACTTACTGTGGTTACTGAAACCACACCTTCTTTCTTTGCGCGAACATTTGGGCGGCATTACACAAATATTTCCACATAATGACGTAGACATCTGGGGGCGTGTTTGAATGAGACGTTTTATGGAGGGGCGTGGCAGAGTCTTAACTTTGACAGAGCTTGTAACACTCATATGACATATGGCATCATATGACTCGTCCACGCCGCCCTAAAACACCTTGTTTAAACACCCCCACATGTCTACGTCAATCTGTGGGAAGATTTGCATAATGCCGGCCAAATGTTCACGCAAAGAAAGAAGGCGTAACTTTGTAAGCCATGTTTTGGAGACGCGGTTTCTTTGTGAAAGCGAAAATACTTTGTTTGGCCTTCCAAGAGAGGACACAACTAGAAATCATTGGTTAAGTTGTATTTACAACACTGTTCCAGAACAATTCAACCCAAATATTTAGATGTGTGCAGCACATTTTATGGAGGACTGTTTCCTGATCCAGGGAGAGTAGACTACAATGCCGGCTCAAAAGATGACAACTAAAGAAATCATTCCCAAATTGGTTTTTGAATAATTTATTTAATCTTGAGTATCTCCTAAAATTAGCACTTAAGTCTGTTCTTCATTGATACCAACAGTTGGCTAATTCTAATGGGGTTTTACAAGCAACAAAATTGTACCATGGTAACTCCACGGTTTTTGGACATCATGTACAATAGCAATACCTCGTATGTGTCATAGTATATATCCAACTACTACAAAGTGATAAAAAGTTATACCACATTGTGCCATGGTAATTTTTTTAAGCATTAATGGGATAGTTCACCCAAAAATGAAAATTATCCCATGATTTATTCATGCTCAAGGCATCCTAGGTGTAGATGTCCTTCTTCTTTCAGAAAAATTCAACTGGATTATATAAAAAAATAAAAATTGGAGTATTTTCTAATCCACTGTCCATTGACAGGATCACAAAAAAAAAGAAGTTTGATCTGTAGTTTAATTCACTTAATTCAAAGTGTATATGGCATTTTTGTTGACATAAAATTTATTTTCTGCTTCTACATAGATGGCTAGCTGTGCCTTATGTGCATGTGATAAAGCATTAAGTAACATAACCAAGAGTTCTATCATTCCTCTAACAATACCGTTTCTGGAGAAAAAAAGAAAGTCAGTCAAATAAGTAGTCCTGTTAACAAGACATTTATTTTGAAGGTTATGGATTAACCAACAAAAAATTGTTTTACAGACAGGATAAATTAAGCATGGTCTTTGCTGAGGAATGCATGGACATTGCAGATGTTTAGGTTCATTAATAGCAAAGAAAACCCATGTTGACAATAATTGGCAATAGTGCATACACTGACAAATACTTGACAGAAACTAAATTGTAATTACATCTTTAGTGAGGTTATTGCTTACAAGAGGCCCTGAGATGATGTGGTCAAGTGTACTAAATCTTTCTATCAACCATCATTCTATATTTCTAATTTTATATCATTTTTCATTTGTACCTCTAGGCAAAAATGGATAATATAATGTATCAATTCTTCCTTACATTTCTATTTTTAACATAAAAATATATGTACCCTTCACTGAAGTATTCATATTGCTTGTTACTTAAATCAACTCCAAGAGAAATGTGAAAACTAAGCAATTAAACTCAGAATTCAGTTTCTCCTCTTCATGGAATCCCTGACATATCAGAGAATTAATACATTGGGAAGAATAGTGAGAGAAGCTGCAACTCACTTTGGGCTAGTAAGTAACCCAGTAACAAAGTCAACTTTGAGGCAAATCTTATATTAAGGCACATTCAATTCATGTTCAGTGCATGATATGACAGCAACTACTCTCCAGTACTGAAGTGCTGTAATCTTTGAAAACAAAGATGGCACTGACTCTTCAAATGAGGAGTACATTAGCTATTACTAGAAATAAACACAGACTACTGTTGGTTATTACGTCAGCCCCAACGAGGCAATGATATGAACACTACAGCTTCAGCTGACAGCATCACACAAACCTCCTTGTAACAACATTTTTTAAACTAGATACTATTCAGTAAGTAACAAACTCATATATTATTAAAATGCTAGATAAAAAAAAAAAAAAGAAAAAAAATTAATCATGCAATTCTAAATGAAAAATTAATCTGCTAACCAGTCCTGTGAAAAATAATAAGCATGTGCGGTAGACATTTCCCTGGACACTGATCAGTAGTTTAGTGCCAAATATAATGGGACTGCAGGGGTAAATCTACGGACCCACTTTCAGTCGCCTGCAACAGTCTCCCCCCATTTATGGTCCCAAAAGAGCAAATAACAATTACAGTGCAGATTATACATTTAAATACTAGTATACATCACCAGATACCTAAAAACAACACTTAAAAAAAAAAAAAAAGATACAGTGTATGTGTATTTAAGAGTAAGTAAATCTGCAAAACACAATGCAAATCTCCAACAAAATTGTAAAACAACAGGTAATGGTTTAATTTCACAGACCAGAGAGAGCTGGTAAACCGTTAGCATAGACACGATAACATTATATATGATATGATATGATATGATATGATATGATATGATATATGAATGTAAAGGCAGAACCTTCTCAGATAGTGGAAGACTTGGGGCATAAGATATGATTCAGCTCCTGAAAATAAAGCATTTCCACATTAATGGATAAGGAGTACTGGCATTCCCAATGATGTGAGAGCAAAAGATATGCATGTGCACTGGTAGCGAATAGTGCTTTATTCACAGCATTATCTTGGGTCCTGTTCCAAAGTCCAACCTTTTCACCATCCTGCAATACACAACAGAAAATTTGGAGAATAATTTTTATGGACAAGCCAGTGGTGGTACAATCTAAATTAGAGCCCAACCGATATGTTTTTTTTTAGTTGCCCGATACGATATAAGGGAGTAAAAATTATTCTTTCTTTCTGAAATTCTTTGTGTATATTATAGTGGTTTAATGTATCGCAAATCTCATGGTTTGGATCACATTATAGTTTTTGACCCATGGATCAGATAATTTTTCGGATCAGCAAGAAAAGAAAAATATTTAAATTGAACTTGCTTTCCATTTATTACTTAAAGCTAAGTACTTCTTTGATACCACAGCAAATACTACTAGATTAACTAAGAAAGTTTAAACCTGATTAAAGAGACAAGAGAACAGCCAGTAAAAATAAGACCAAATACACAAATTACAATAATAGATAAATACAACACAATGTGTTACAAATAAAAAAAGGTTGGTAGTATTCAAATACAGAATGTAATAATTAGGGGAAATAACAATGCACAGTGTTTAATGTATAAATTAATCCTTTCACGCGTACGGTCACACCGGTGTGATCGGTCTTGGCTGGTCCCTGAAGCCTACGGTCACACCGGTGTGATCAGAACTTTCAGTGCGTCACGTCATCAACTGCTGAATTTAAATCCGTTTTCGCGCTTAGAGCAGAGCCAGATCGGACGCGCTGAGTGCTTGTCATTATCACAAATATTCAGTGTTTTCAACCATATAATGTTATTTTAGGTTTCAGATATTGAGTACAGAGAAGTACTTGCAAAACCTTACATTTACAGCTTGTAAAATACACGCTGATGTCTGTGGAAACGTTAATAATGATCCTTATCCTAATATATGATCATAATCGCAATGGAAACAATAAGGCATTACACTCTAAAATAACGGTCAACTAAAAAAAAAAAAAAACTCACTCCGGGGGCTCAGCTAGAATATTTCAAACTCATGTGCAAAAGGGTTAAATATAGATTTTTAATCACAGCTGTTTTATTGTTTGATGATCAATGACAGCAGCAGTATTTATAGGCTGCTGTCCCTTTATGACCTGATGCACGGATCCCATATAACGATACACATCACATCCCATTTCTTTTTCAACTGTTTTCATTCACTTGAGACATAAATGACTGTCGAGATGGCTATTTTGTCATAATTGTATTTGTATGTGTCTATTCAGAGGATTTGGAAGAAGATTCAGTTCGGTGTTTGCGCGCTGTCTGAAACACGTGTGCGCTTCATGTGTGTTCATGTTCTGTGCGCCTAGAGAACAGCGAGCGAGTCATAAATTTGGACACTTTCCCCATGTGTGTGTCCAAATGGATTTGCACTACTGTCTTCACACACAGACCAAACTTCGGCACAGAAGTGTGACATAATATAGCCTACTCTGTAAATTAATACAATATAAATTCACGTCTCGCACACTTTAATGCCCTTTGAATATAACATGTACTTTCCCTTGGAACTGGAATCATGGCGGAATTTCACGTGAAGTCCACTTCACAGGGCAAATTCGGGGGATCCCTTCAGCCCTCTCGAATGACACCCTCCAAGCGTCAGTAGTCCCCCGGGATCGCGGATTTGCCACGCCGTTATGGAGATATGGTCGTTCAAAGTTTCAATGGTTTTCCATAGACTTACGGTTTAAAGCGTTTCATCCAGATCGCCAGTAGCAAACTGGCGCGCGCTCTGCTGGACAAACTAAGTAATTACGCCATTTCAAGCATTTTATCTGCATTATGTTTTGTTAAAAAAAGAAATTCATATCAGCTGCATATTCACCAATACCGATATATCGGTCAGGCTCTAATCGAAATCATTTTGGTCAATTACAGAAATGTATGGAAATTAACATTGAGACTAACCCCTTATCATACAAGCCATTTGTGCTGGATGGGATTTCAGGGGTTTCCCGTGAAACGCTCCGTGTACCCTGGCCAATCGCTGCACGTCTGGGTGTTTTCTCATGGATGTGTAACTCTCTGCATGATGCCAGCTTTGATTCAAGGTTCTGAAAACAGAACAAAGGGACATAAAACATGATTATCAAAACCACAGACCACTTCAGTTGAAAGATTGTGTATTATTTGGAAATAGAGATCGACCGATATGGGTTTTTCTATAGCCGGTGCCGATGTTTAGAGTCCAGGGTCAGCCGATGGCCGATATGTGCTAACAATTTTTAGGGCCGATATCTTGAAGTTTTCCCCTTTCATTTGCATGCTAAAATGTCACACTAATAATAAGTGGATGCACAACATTTCTAAACTTATCATTTATTGAGCACTGACAGAAGTCAATCAGAAAGTCAATCATTTACAAAAAAGTTTTAGAGCATTTATCAAGCAGAATTTTTCAAGTTTTTTGGAAGATAAATGTAAACTTAAATATACATTTAAATAAAATAAAATGTTATAAATAAAAATCAATTAAACTGAAAAATATAAAAAATAAAATCTATTAGTATTATTTTAGTATTAGTATTATTATATTAGTAGAACCTCGGATTCAGGAGGAACAGTGTGGTTTTCGTCCAGGCCGTGGAACACTGGACCAGCTCTATACCCTCTACAGGGTGCTGGAGGGTTCATGGGAGTTTGCCCAACCAGTCCACATGTGCTTTGTGGATTTGGAGAAGGCATTCGACTGTGTCCCTCGCGGCGGCCTGTGGAGGGTGCTCCGGGAGTATGGGGTCCGGGGCCCTTTGCTAAGGGCTATCCGGTCCCTGTACGACCGGAGCAGGAGCTTGGTTCGTATTGCCAGCAGTAAGTCAGACTTGTTCCCGGTGCGTGTTGGACTCCGGCAGGGCTGCCCTTTGTCGCCGGTTCTGTTCATGATTTTTATGGACAGAATTTCTAGGCGCAGCCAGGGGCCGGAGGGGGTCAGGTTTGGTGACAACACGATTTCGTCTCTGCTCTTTGCGGAGGATGTTGTCGTGTTGGCCTCATCAAGCCAGGACCTTCAGCATGCACTGGGACGGTTTGCAGCCGAGTGTGAAGCGGCTGGGATGAGAATCAGCACCTCCAAATCCGAGGCCATGGTCCTCAGTCGGAACAGGGTGGCTTGCCCACTTCAGGTTGGTGGAGAGTTCCTGCCTCAAGTGGAGGAGTTCAGGTATCTTGGGGTCTTGTTCACGAGTGAGGGAAGGATGGAACGGGAGATTGACAGACGGATCGGTGCAGCTTCTGCAGTAATGCGGTCGATGTACCGGTCTGTCGTGGTGAAGAAAGAGCTGAGCCGCAAGCCGAAGCTCTTGATTTACCGGTCAATCTACGTTCCTACTCTGACCTATGAAAGGACAAGATCCCGGATACAGGCGGCCGAAATGAGCTTTCTCCGCAGAGTGGCTGGGCGATCCCTTAGAGATAGGGTGAGAAGCTCAGTCACCCGGGAGGAGCTCAGAGTAGAGCCGCTGCTCCTCCACATCGAGAGGGGTCAGCTGAGGTGGCTCGGGCATCTGTTCCGGATGCCTCCTGGACGCCTTCCCGGGAAGGTGTTCCGGGCGCGTCCCACTGGTAGGAGACCCCGGGGAAGACCTAGGGTACGCTGGAGAGACTATGTCTCCCGGCTGGCCTGGGAATGCCTCGGTGTCCCCCCAGAAAAGCTGGAGGAAGTGTCTAGGGAGAGGGAAGTCTGGGGTTCTCTGCTTAGACTGCTGCCGCCTCGAACTGGCCCCGGATAAGCGGAAGAAGATGGATGGATGGATGGAAATATATAAAAAAAAATTGTAGTGCTGCAAACACACTAGCAACCAGCAAAATTTGTGTTTGGTATAAATGACAGAACATCTAAAGTGCATTCTAATTTCAAACTTACACCGCAGTCTGTTCATTATTAAAATAAAGTACAGTCAACCAAACATATAAAAGGTTACACTGGTCAGTTTAAATAGACCGTAGTATAGCGGTCCACTCTGCTTTTATGCCAAGGATGTTTTTGCTCATGTGAAGAGGATGATCTTTTCCGTCTAGTTTACATTAAAAAAAATAAAAAAATATTATAGTTTAACATTCAGATACATTGCGAATGTGGAAACATTTGGATATGCGCAGAACGAGACCTGAGCAATAACCTCCAAATACATCTAGAGTCGTGGCCAAAGGTTTTGAGAATTACATAAATATTGGAAATTGGAAAAGATGCTGCTTAAGTTTTTATAATAGCAATTTGCATATACTCCAGAATGTTATGAAGAGTGATCAGATGAATTGCATAGTCCTTCTTTGCCATGAAAATTAACTTAATCCCAAAAAAACCTTTCCACTGCATTTCATTGCTGCCATTAAAGGACCTGCTGAAATCATTTCAGTAATCGTCTTGTTAACTCAAGTGAGAATGTTGACGAGCACAAGGCTGGAGATCATTATGTCAGGCTGATTGGGTTAGAATGGCAGACTTGACATGTTAAAAGGAGGGTGATGCTTGAAATTTGAAATCATTGTTCTTCCATTGTTAACCATGGTGGCCTGCAAAGAAATGCGTGCAGCCATCATTGCGTTGCATAAAAATGGCTTCACAGTCAAGGATATTGTGGCTACTAAGATTGCACCTAAATCAACAATTTATAGGATCATCAAGAACTTCAAGGAAAGAGGTTCAATTCTTGTAAAGAAGGCTTCAGGGCGTCCAAGAAAGTCCAGCAAGCGCCAGGATCGTCTCCTAAAGAGGATTCAGCTGCGGGATCGGAGTGCCACCAGTGCAGAGCTTGCTCAGGAATGGCAGCAGGCAGGTGTGAGCGCATCTGCACGCACAGTGAGGCCAAGACTTTTGGAAGATGGCCTGGTGTCAAGAAGGGCAGCAAAGAAGCCACTTCTCTCCAAAAAAAACATCAGGGAGAGATTGATCTTCTTTGAGAAAGTATAGTGAATGGTCTGCTGAGGACTGGGGCAAAGTCATATTCTCCGATGAAGCCCCTTTCCGATTGTTTGGGGCATCTGGAAAAAGGCTTGTCCGGAGAAGAAAAGGTGAGCGCTACCATCAGTCCTGTGTCATGCTAACAGTAAAGCATCCTGACACCATTCATGTGTGGGGTTGCTTCACATCCAAGGGAGTGGGCTCACTCACAATTCTGCCCAAAAACACAGCCATGAATAAAGAATGGTACCAAAACACCCTCCAACAGCAACTTCTTCAAACAATCCAACAACAGTTTGGTGAAGAACAATGCATTTTCCAGCACGAAGGAGCACCGTGCCATAAGGCAAAAGTGAGAACTAAGTGGCTCGGGGACCAGAATGTTGAAATTTTGGGTCCATGGCCTGGAAACTCCCCAGATCTTAATCCCATTGAGAACTTGTGGTCAATCCTCAAGAGGCGGGTGGACAAACAAAAACCCACTAATTCTGACAAACTCCAAGAAGTGATTCCGAAAGAATGGGTTGCTATCAGTCAGGATTTGGCCCAGAAGTTGATTGAGCGCATGCCCAGTCGAATTTCAGAGGTCCTGAAAAAGAAGGGCCAACACTGCAAATACTGACTCTGCATAAATGTCATGTAATTGTCGATAAAAGCCTTTGAAACGTATGAAGTGCTTGTAATTATATTTCAGTACATCACAGAAACAACTGAAACAAAGATCTAAAAGCAGTTTAGCAGCAAACTTTTTGAAAACTAATATTTATGTAATTCTCAAAACTTTTGGCCACGACTGTAGTCAAACCCGCGCTCCCTCGTCCTCGTATGCACGCACGCATGCACGCACTCATGCGTCTCGATCTAATGCTCTGTAAATGCAGGATTTTTTAAAACAAATAGGCCTAGCGGAACACAAAAATTCTAAATCGAATATTTTGCAGAACAGGATTAAACAAAAAAAGTACTGGTCATAATACTTGCATAAAATGTTTGATGTGAAAAAGCGGTTCACTGACTGCGCAGCACAGCCACAAGTGCCACAGTTACGTTTGGGATCATTTTAAATTTAATGTTATAGTGTCATTTGAAAACATTGCAATTGTGTTTTAAAATACAACAACGAGCACCACGAAACAATTTAAAGAGACGCATTCAGCACAGCAGTTTCCTTGACGGGAAACAGTCAACAAAGTAACATGATCTACAATGTATGGCGCACTCTCTTCATTTTATCAAATGATCATAATCAGATCTATTCATTTTACAGTCCTGCTACTAGCATTTTATTCAGACTAAAACCCCTTTAATTGGGTTAGAAAGCTTTTTTTCCAAGTGGCTTTGCACATAATAATAATAATAATAATAATAATACCGCTGCAGACGCATTTTGCAGTTTTAAGGTTATTAATTGATCATTAATTTAAACGTTGATCGATCATGGAAATGATCGAATATTGACATCCCTAAATGCAAATGAGTTGGATGGAAACCTGGCTATTGTCTGCATCAAACCATGCTTCCGAACAAATGTGATTCACGGTTCTGGGCAGCTCCAGGACAGCTGTCTCTCCGAGCACGCTGCTGTCTGTGAGCGGGTCAGAGTAACGGAGCCCTCAATCACGCTGCAGTGTTTGTAAGTGCTGACAACTTCTCCACCCCATTTACAGAGTGAGATTCTCTGACCAGTGATGCGCGGGTCAATGTTTTAATAACCCGCAACTCGGACCTCAAAAAAAATTAAATAAAATAATGTACCCGACCCGCATTTTTAAAAAGCATTAAATGTTCATCGTAGCGTCATTGGGCCATAGGAACGTAGGCAAAACTAACTAGGCAAAAAAATAATAATAATATAAAAAAACTTAATATATTATAATTTTGTCAAGAATTTTAAAAAATCGTCAGTAAACTCAATTTGTACTAAAATAGTCTAGTCTGGCTATGTCTATTTGTATGTTTCTGCAAGGTCAGCAGACATTGAGGCTCGGGTTTGTTCCGATCAGAGCTCGTGAGCAGAGAGCACATTTCTGAATATCCCGATCCGCTCGCTCATTCCGTGGGGTCTCCCTCAACCCAGAATGGCCTGCTGGTTCGAAAATATGCAAGGATTCATTTTATTGTTTAGTAATAAACTGGTGTTTTCCGTGTCGCTGCAAAGATGAAGTTGACAATGCAGACTCGCCATGAACGCCAGAGAGAAATGCACATTTCATAAGGATTACATCATCAGAGAGTATAGCCCATTTATTTTGGTTTGAATATTTTAGTTTAAAAGAAGACATTTCAAGCTTTCTGTAATATATAGCCTATATTTCTCAAATCTGAGGCACACGCTGAGTTTAGTTCACATGCAATGCAAGCAGAGGTGGAAAGAGTACAAAAATATTCTACTCAAGTAAAAGTACCATTACATTAATGAAATTTTACTTAAGTACAAGTAAAAGTACCAGTCTAAAAATCAACTCAAGTAAAAGTAAAAAGTAGCTCATTTAAAATTTACTCAGAGTAAAAATTACTTAGTTACATTTTAACAGTGGGAGGGAGTCAAAAATGGGACAGGCCAAGGGTGTCAAACTCAGTTCCTGGAGGGCCACAGTCCTGCACAGTTTAGATATAACCCTAATTAAACACACCTGATCCAGCTAATCTAATCATTTAGGTTTATTTGAAAACTACATGATATGTGTGCTGGAGCAGGGTTAGAACTAAACTCTGCAGGGCTACGGCCCTCCAGGAACTGAGTTTGACACCCCTGGTATAGGTCTGTTAATCTCAAACTAGTTGTTTTTAATTAAAGGAATCAGTTATTTAGAATAATAAAACATTTGGGCTGTTACCAGGCAAATCAGTATCAACAAACTCATCTTTTAATGCAGAGGAAATGCAGAAGATTCATTGGAAGTGGCATTTAGATGTATTACACTAGTGCAGGACAAGAATGCATTTAACCTGCAGTTACCAATGCATGAATAATGTTTTGATATACAAAACATAAAATGTTGAATACTCATTTGAAATTATAAGAAATTAATTATTTAAAAAAATCAAAATATACTTTAAATGTGATATTAAAATGGCCAGTATGTGTCAGCAAGTCACTGTTAATAAGTGAGTCATTGCGATTGAACCGAATCATTTAAACGGTTGATTCATTCAGGAACGAAACACTGTCACGTTGCTCAGAGACGCAAAACTGTGCTTTGGTGGCTGTGTTTGGAATTATTTTCTGTTTTAGAAATAGAGCTAAAAAAGGCAATATGGTGTCTAAAACGCAAGTCTCTTAATTAACTTGTTTACTGAACTGTTATATATATATGTATGTATGTATATATTCATGATGATTTTTGGAGGAAAAGACGGCATTCTTTGTGTGATTTTGATTTAATGTATGAAATTATATAAATATGTGAATTTTCTGCCCCTATATCTTCAATTTTGTGATCATTCTAAACATAGGAGCCGATTTATGTTTTTCTCCGTGGGTGCTCAAGGGCGCAAGCCATTTAAAAAATAAAAAAATAGACTAGGCTATTAAAAAAATATTGCATTTCAGAACCTTAGGCTAATGGACAGCGGCCGATACAAACACACACAACAGCGTCACTTCTCAAAAATACAAACAGGATTGGAGATGAAAAGTTTAACTGACACGTAACCGCTAATGCGTTCAGCTTCTTGGGAAATTAATGTTTTGTAAATATTGATTAAAAGACTATTGCGAAAGGACAGCGTTTCCATTAACCGATTGTTGCGACTAAAATAATGAGTTTCTGGGAATGTCTACCTCATTTATGTTTCGAGGTTTCTTTTGATAGTGGCATGGCTTTTCTTTGAGGTTTCGAATCCATTATTCATATAGGCTAAAAAAATATTTTTTTATTTTATGTATTTAACAAAGAACTTGTATTCTGTCCAAAAGTAGGCTACTTTTGTGTCCATTAGTTTTTCCTCTTTTAAACCGTATATAGTCCTATACTTGAGCAGAAAAATGTTCCCATTTAAACCCTGTTACGAACTTTAAGGAGTCTAGGGAATGTACCTTAACATTTACATATTAACGTACTGCTGGGTATGAAATGAGGTGGAAGAACATGACAGACAAAACTTTGAAAGAGAAAAAATACTGGACGTTTATTCACAAAAAGCCAAAGCCACTAGATCCAGTAAAATAATGTCGATATATCAATATTAATAGGTTTGGCTTTTTTTATAACAAATCTGTCCATTTTAGTCTGATTAATGATTAGTGATTACGGAAAGCATTAAATGATTACATACTCGCACGGCACTGTATAGTGGGGGATGGGACGTTTTCAGAAACGCTGTGATTGGTGGATAGGATATGGAACATGCATGCGACTGGTTATGTCACTGTCACTGACAACAACATAACCAATCACAGTGTGGCAGACGCTTCATAGCGCCAACTGCAATGTTTAATTTTAAATAAATGTAGCCTACTGGCAGTCTGGCACTGGCACACGTGGGTGCTCATTTTCCGTGGGTGCTCGGTATTTTCCGTGGGTGCTCCACGGTATCGGCGCCTATGATTCTAAATGCATTTTAGGAGACTGAATCACACAGTGAAAGAACGCACTATAAGCGCGCACATCATTAAAACAAAAAATATGATATTATCGCAGATGATATATATAGCACACTCCTCACCACTGTCTTTTTGGCTAATTTGTGCAAAACCTCTTGCTAAAATGTCAAAGCTTCATTTTAACCACCAATGCAACGATGCAATTATTTAGCTTACCTCTACATTCTTGCGAAGGGTTGATGTCTTGTCGAGATTTTATAAGCTGCTAGTTTGGTCTTCCTAAGCAAGTACAGCTTACACTGCATAATAGAGCATACATATGGCCAGGGGTTCACTTCATTTCCTTCGAGTTCAACTTCAGAATATGACGGGGTTTCGTTTTCAGCGGTGTCTGCACCACTAACGCCTGTTTTGACCGTCTGCATCTTTCTTGTGATTTTAGCGCCAGTTTGCCCTCCTGCCCATTATTTACTGACGTAGTTTCCAGGGAGCGATTTTTTTTTTTGTTTTTTTACTCAGTAATTAATGTGTTTTAAAATGTAGCGAAGTACAATACTTTAAACAAAATATACTTAAGTAAAAGTAAAATTACAGATTTAAAAAAATACTTAAAAAAGTATTAGTACACAAAAAAGCTACTCAATTACAGTAACGCGAGTAAATGTAATTCGTTACTTTCCACCTCTGAATGCAAGTGATCGTGCCAGCGCCTTATTACATTGTCTGCTAGGCTATATATTTGCTTCTTATTTATTAAATACGGGCAGCTGATTGATAAAACATTGATCAAAATTAAGATACAATTTATACAAAACGAAAATCTTTTAAAAATAGTTTTCTATGAAACAAAACTTAATGAAGTCGTCAAAATCATGTTTTACCAAAAACAGCGCTGTTGCTCCCCATGCAGTCTTCTTTGCCGCCTCCATCTCTACGTGCAGACTGAGCTCGTGCGTCATCTTCATGCCAGTTATTCAGCCAAAAAAGTGTAGGCCTATATATTTCAAAAATGTGTCTAGTACTATATACATTTTATTTCAAAGGACCCGACCGGCCGCGACCCGAATATTATAAAAAAAAAATTTTTTAGACTCGTAACCGCGGGCAACCGCAGGCACCCGCTCATTTTGGATCAACCCGCGCATCACTGTCTCTGACTACCTTTATCTCCCAAAGACTGTTGTTGAATCTTCCAAAAGTTTTGGCTTGGGGTCCTTCACATGCGCAGCAGCACTTTCCACTGCAAAAATAACACGGTGCTGCCCGCCGACGTGCCTGACTTTAAATCGGCGCTACTAAACATGGATATCAGCCGATGCTGATATATTAAAAAATTTCAAATATCGGCCCGATATATCGGTCGACCTCTATTTGGAAATATTCACAATTAAAGCTGAACTCACCCCAACTTTCCTCAACAGTTCTCCAACGATGTTAAGGGCAGATATACGTGCAGATGTGGTGAGAGGAGTTCCAGTGAGGCCTTCAACTGGACGTGACAGAAAAAAATAAGTGAATAAATCAACATTTAAATAAAACTTACGCTTTAGAAATGTAAGAAGTTTAATTTTCCTCCTCTCCATCCTTCAAATTTATTCTTTCTCCGCACTCTTGGTATCATTTAAACTGCAGTAACTTAAGTGTTATGCACAGCATTGAAAATAAATGTGCAGGAAACCTTTAGTTACACTACTGGATACTGTCCTTGGGCCAGTTAGGTGGCCCTTACAGAATTAAGTGGCTGTGTTTGTGCTCACTTCTGCCGTAGGAAGCTGAGGGGGTATTAAATGCACTCCCTGAGCCTGGAGGTCTGGAGGGTGTGGGATGGAGTGATGGGAGAGCGGAGGTAACAACAGAGGAGGGTCTGGAGAGTGTGGCCTCTGGCTTCTCTACATCTTTAGAAAGGCTGATTGAGGTCTTGCGCTCCTGTTTCTGCTGAACAGCAAGTTCATGTCTTAAATCTGCACCGAGGAGAAAGACAAAAAGGAGAAAGAAGAGAACACAATCAGCACACAAACACTTAATCTGTTAAAACATACGAGACTGGCAAATCAGGTGATTATACTACTAATTATCAAAGTAAATAGAAGTTCACAGTTAGATAAGAGGGAATAGTGTATATACAAACAGGTTTCCACTGAGTTTACCTCTGGCTTCATCTTTTAATCTCTGTACGGATTCTAGAAGATTTTCTTTTTCATCAAGCTCACTCTCAAGGAAGGCATTTCTCTCTATAACATGATTCATTCTCTGCTCAAAGTCCTCAAGTGACATTATAGTCGCCCTATAAGAACAGAATAGACAGATATTAGCAATAAATTGTTTAACTCCTAAATATCTAAAATGTATGACAAATATTTCTGGCAAAAGCACTAAACACACCTCTTAGCTCTCTCCAGGTCATCGTTAGCTTGCTCTAACTCCCGGATATACTTGTGCAGTTGGTCTTTGATGGCTGTGGTCTCTGCCAGGTCTCCTTCTAGAGTCGAAATCTGCCTGACTGCTTCAGAGTGCTGTGTTTCATACTTCTCCTGTTAGTAAACAAGAAAAAAAGACCACACAAAAAGAAGGTAAAACATACATTTGATGAGATAAAGTAAAACAATTATGAGAAACAACACTCAGACTGTAGGCCAGTCATAAGCTTATGTACAATTATAGGAATAAGAAAATACAAATATCAAACAAAATAAACCACCATTCAAAAGTTGGTAATATTTTTTAAAAATCTGGAAAGACGTCTGACGAAACATTTCTTTAACTGAAAACAGTTTTTGCTGCTTAATATTTTTGTGGTATCCTTGATACTTTTTCAGGATTCTTTCATGACTAAATGTTCACAAGAAAAACATTTATTTGAAATAGAAATCTTTTGTAACATTATAAATAGTCCATGCTAAATAAAATAATTAATTTCTAGTAATAAATCTACCTAAACCATAGACTATAAAAACATGGACAGTGTCTGTGATGTCACCAATGGTTTCTGAAGACCGTTTTTGAAGCTCAAAGTGGGCGGAGCCAGCCGTCGACACCTTGGCAGCGCATCACTCCTGGATAATTGAAAATGGGCAAGGAGACAGGACCTGGTTGCTAAAGCCACGCCCACCTAGCTCGAGAGTGGTGACAAGCAGCAGTCCACCTGTCAATCAAGTGGCCACACCCTTAACTACGCAGAACTTTAAGGCTTAATATAATTTTAACGGACGAGTAACAAAAAAAACAACAACAAAAAAACAAATCCCCACTCACAGTTGTCATGAAGGGCAAAATTAGCTATATAAACCAAAATAATTTTTTGAACCAGACTGTTAACATTTTTTCCTGCTGTAAAGTTGGGCAATTTAACATGGGAAGTCTATGGGACTGACTCCCTTTTGGAGCCAGCCTCAAGCGGCAAGTCGATGAATTGCAGTTTTAGTCACTTCTGTGTAGGTTTCACGAGAGAGAGCCAAAGGTTGCCGCTTGACCTGAACACAAACTGTAGTGTATATAAATTAAGCCACATTTTATTGCATTTATCTGCGACAAAGTAATATCTTTGAATGATCTACATTTGGGGGCTTTCTCAGCAAATAATGATCCCTAGATTTAATTAAATAAAAATCTGTAGTCAACTGAAATGCCTAATGCTACGAGATTAAGCATTAAAATGTAACTTGACTAAGGTCTTTTTTAAATTAATCCTGCAATATGGCTTTACAACCATGTTTGTGCAACAAACGGCAAGTAAAACCATGAGTGAGCCTCCATGCCCTCCAGACACTGATGCAGAAATAAGCATCAGCTGCTCTCCTCATCCTGAATTGGATCTCTGTTGTTGGTCTGTGAATGTGTCCTCAGTAAGTAATGAAAAAACCTGACAGACATTCTGGATGTAAACATGCAGCCAACGAAGATTCAAATGGCTTTTATCTGTGGTTATATGCTAACAAATGAACGTCAGTTATAGATAAAATTTGTATTCAAATATTACAGATACAACCCCATCAATGTGCTTTATGAGACATCAGTGACAGCTATTCACAGTAGAGTTATTCAGTTTACAGCCTATTATTATGTTGTTCACATATGGTTTGAGGTAATAGATCAAATAGATGTATTAGAAAAATATTTTTTTTCATAATATTTTGCTAAACCACCTTTTGCAGCAAAGACTGCTAAATCAGGTTTGTAAACTGTTCTGGGGTGATTTAGGCATGTTTTCATTTAAATGGACCCATTATTTTTATTTAATTTTTTTAAAGAGGTTGGTGATGAATGATTATGTATACTTCAATTTACATTGTGACTGTGCCCCTGACTGTAATGTGTTTGCAATCAACTGTAGTCAACTGAATTTTTGTTTACAAAAGTGTGACCCAAACGGGTGTTATATAATTGATCCTGCGCAAAGACCCACTCCCTTAGTTACTATGTCTGACAAACCATGGCACTCTCGTGCCACACGTTCTCACGCAATGAAAAATACATTGCGGATCAATGAGGAAACTGACAACATGCTGACAGATAAGACGGAGCAGGTTACTTTAGGTATGAAAAAGTCTTGGCTTTCAAATTGTCATTTTTTTAAGAAATTCAAACAAACACAGTTTTGTGGCTCTTTAATGTGTCGTGAGAGAACACTGTAGTGCTTCAGTTCTAATGGCACTTGAACCGATCATCTCTCTCTTTACTAGTAGAAGACTGAAATACACAAACATCAGAAGGTATCTTGTTTCAACTATGAAAAGATGTCAATACACACCATTTTTCAAGTTCAAGACCACCAACGTTAATTTACTCTACTGTCTGGTTTGTTGGACAAAATGGCAGATTTGGCATTATGATTGGTCAGATCACCAGTGAATCAAACTCAGTGAAAAAAAGAGTCAATTAGCATCTTAGGTCTGCATTAGAGCAATGTATCATGGGCTCTCCATGGGTTGTTATTGTATTGTTTGTGGCACATTTGTTAATATGTATAAAGGTCTGGTCTCAAAGACATCACCTTGGGTTAAGATGGTCCGAAGGATGACATGCTATCATCGCTCCTGAAGAACTGCTACACTACAACCTTCAATTAATTTTTCTCCCCACAAGAACTTTGGTCAAGCTTAGTTTATGTGTTAGAGAAATCTAGCACATTAGCGAGTCACCCAAATGACTGCTCAACCAATAAAGCAAAATCTAACAGTGATTACTATAAATCTTCAAAAAGATTAGTTTATTAACCATGTGTCAATGATGCACCACAGTACCTTGTAGTTTTCTAATTCTATGCGGAGTCTGTTGCTGGTCGTAAGAAGCTCACGATAACGGGCATCACACTGCTTCAGCTCTGTCTCCAGCTCCTCCTCATAGTCTCGACTCATCTGCTGAAACTCCTGCAGCTCCTCCTGCGCCTCCTCAGCCCTGAACAAGCATCGATTCAATAAAGCCACTTTTCCACCGAAATTACCTGGAACAATATGTCTTAGGTACCCGCCCACCCCCCCCACCCCAGACCTGTTGCTGTCTGCATTTCCATCGCGATTTAAAGTACTGAGGAGATTAGGCAAATATTCTGGTGACGTAGGTCTGAATGCATTTCCATACCAAGTATGCAAATTTCAGACTTGCATTCTCAGTAGTTCGGACTGTGTGAGTTTGATTGAGTGTGAACTCCCGCAGATGGGAAGACGCAAGTCCGGTAATTCTGCAAACAGCAGCGTACTTGATAACATCAGTCAGCTCACTTCGGCTACTGCAATTTTCCACACTGTATTTACAATAAGACAAAATATATCAAACACCAATGCCTCTTTTCATTTTCATTTAAACATTAATAGCCGCAGAAATGTACTGTAGTTCAGGGAACATACATGGCCTACATTACAATGAAACAAAATATTATATCAAACATTGCCTGTTTTCATTTTCATTTTAACATATTAATAGAATAATAGAATAAAGACCAAAAATGATCTGTTAAGATTTACCGAAAACGAATTATATCTTATGTTTATACACTAGTGATCAGAGCAAGCGACAAATGTCAGAAGGACTAGCCGAGTTGAGGATGCTCTCGTTGGGATTCATGAACACTGAGCGCCCGCTGATCGTGTGGAGCTGATCGTCTCCGAAATCAGTGAAGCACATTTTCAAAAAAGATTTGAGTTTTTAACAACAACATTCTCCCCTGAAATACTTTTAAAACCATATTTCACGATACAATAACAGTAATATTTAAAAAGTAAACAATTATGCAAATGATGGTTGAAATACAACGCTGCGTGAACTCAACCAATCAGCATGTTCAGTGCTCAAGTCCCGCCCCCAAAAGTTCTGGATCTTTGAAAAAGTACTACCCTGTAGGCAGGAACTTTCTGAGGGACAATTTTTTACCCAGAACTTTATTTAGACCCTGGTTCCTGCGGTGGAAACACACCAAGTCCCAGCCCAAAGTCCCTAGATCCTGCGGTGGAAGAGGGGCTTAAAATGACTGAATCCTTCGTTCTATCTGAAGTGTTTAGCAACAAACCTGCCTTACTTTTCCTTAAGTTCCTTTATGTCCAATGTAGATCAAATGTCATTTTGACTGAAAAACAACACTGAAGTACCTTTGCTGGTATTTGGCAGCCTGTTCCTTCCAGTAGTCCCTCTCTTGTTCAACAGATGCAAACGTTGCTGGCCCTGGGTCACTCATTGCTGTGTGGTCAGGTTTACTTGCAAATAAATGGCCATCAATACATTCAAAATGTTCATAATAATAATAATAATAACAGGAAGAATAAATTAAGTGATCGATGAAATATACAAATTACATTATATAAAAACATTGTTTGGAGTAACATATCAAATTGTTTGTGGTCTATTTCAGTTTCATGTGGTCATCCAAAAGCATTTCTAAGTAAATACAATAATAAAGGACAAAAATCTTTGAAACTTGCAAGACTATTTTGTTACTAAAACAGTTTCGTCTTGAAAGGGTGCAGAGCTTTTTTGGAATAATGAGATAAAGACAGGAGATGAATGGCGTCTTGTTATGATTTTGAAAACAAAAAGATATTTTCCCACAGGCCCACGACTCACTATCTGAAGACTTCTTATGGATTTATAACCTAAGCTAAACTAACAACAGGAAATGTATTACCCATCTAAAATCTTAAGTGGTATGCAGTTATGCTTCGGATAACAGTAAACATTTTAGAGCACATCAACTTTCTTTCACCATCATATGAAAAGACTTCAAGTTTAAGTTTGCTAGCTGGCTAACAACAAACCGGCACACTTAAAGTTTTTACGACAGTCGGAGGATTCAGGTTCCGACCGAAATTTACTTTAATAACGAATGAAGAACACGTTGGCCGTGTCTTTTGGCTGAAATTGCTGTTTATTAAGATAACGATATACTTAACAGCATGTTTAGAGATCTAACACGTCAGTCTTCAACCGAACTGATCACGCTAGCTAACAACTTAACTTACCTCCTCCGGGTAATGCTCAAATCTGCTTTCTCCCAAATATCTGTCTACTTCCTGTGAGAGGTATGTTGATCAAAATAGTATGATTACGATTCTGAGATTAAATAACGACTATTTTCTGGCATGTCACACTCCTGACAATGGGACTAATCCGACTGTTGTGTAAAAACTCTCAGCTCGTGGTTTGTTTCATGCCTTCTTCTGATTGGCTGATTTGTAATGACGCCATCATTTTGCATGCCAGCGGTTGGTTTGTTTCATACTTGGAGGGCGGTCCTCCCTTATCTACCTCGGACACTAGAAGGCGCTCAAAATACTGAAAGACACCTATAAAATAATAATTATTCACTGTAGATTAAATATTTCGTTGCATTGTTTGTTGGTTTTTCGATCTGTTTGTTTCGACTCAGTAACATGGCTGGGGATATTAGCTTATTATGCGCTCTAATACATTTCATATTACATTTAGCATTTTTCCTTTCCCCTTTTTTTCAGTTTTATAAAATTATTGCATGTCACAGTTCTGTTTGTAGCAGTCATGATTCAGCTCTTAAAAAGTCATTTAAAAAAAATAATTGCATTACATTGAACAATATTAATCTATACAATGACAATATTTACATCTCTCAGATAAAAAAATGTGTGAATGAATAAGTTAACAAGAATAAAATAAAAGTATTAATAAATACAGAAAATAATAATTATTAAGGAAAAGTAATACAAAATTTATGATTAAATGTAATAAAAAAAATTAATTATAACATTTTTTAAATTTGTTTTATCAAGTAATTTATTAATTTATTTCCCTGTTATTACATTCATGTATTTATTTATTTTATGTATGTGTCTTTATGTCTGTTATCAATACCGTTATCCTTTAACCCTTTAAAACTAATTTTTGCATGTGAGTTAACAAAACTGTCAATTATAATACGTTTTATTCATAAAAACGCTAGTCGGAATAACTTTTCAGAATAATTTCAGAGTCGATTCAGAGTCCGTCTACGGGATATTAGACATTCTCTGGTCGATTGTTGACCGCTCAGACCCATAGGCGTCGATTTCGGGGGGGACGGGGGGGGACGCGTCCCCCCCAGATTTCGTCATGAGTCATTTTGTACCCACCACTTTTTTTTTTTTTTAAAGTAAAAGAACTCGAGGGTTTTTAAACCTCGAGTTCTGCTGCTGCGATGGCTAAACGCTTTTCTGTTCATTAAAACTGCAACAACTGTAACATTGGGATACGTTCTAGGTTGGGGGAGGGGGAGTCATCGTGTCACTGTTATTATTTTCTCTATAGACGGTTTCAACGGCAACAACATAAACAAACGTTACTGCGCATGCGCGCTTTTGCGGACCTAACTTAACTTCCGGTAGACTTCCAAATAGAATCAATAACAACAGCCAAGTCCCTCTAGAGTAGATATTTTTTGATAACAAACAAAATATGTTTGCTGCATGGATCAGGCGGACTTAATGAGAATGCAAATCCATTCTTTGCCAATAGGAGATGTTTTAAAGCATAGACATAAAGCGCGAGAAATAGAGGTTTCCCCAGTAACAGCTGTAAACAAAGTACGCTCACACACGCTGCTTTATCAGGCATATAACATGCAAGTCTTCCTTCAGAAATACAGCGATATAAAAAACACCTGTGCCTCGTTTTGATATTTAAACATATAAATGTAAGGGATTATTATTATTAAACGTGCAGTACATAACGTTACTCATGTTTATTCAGCGAAGCCTTTTTGAAAATCGATCAGTTTTAAAATTGTGGTGAGTTTCCAAAAATAAATAAATGTATGGGAAACACATCCCGCAGCACAACCACCTGAGCCCTCAGTCTACTCATCGCCTTGACTTTAACCGCGTTTGTAGAAGGCACTGCAGCCAGACCGATATACACAACACAGACCGGAAGTTAACTTAGGTCCAGGCGCGTGCGCCCGATGAAACCGTCTATATGACTATCGCGCTTCTTTTTTTTAAAGAATGTTTTTCAAATGAGTTGACAGTTTGAAATGGACAGTGAACGAGCGGGAACGAGGCTACCTAGTCTTTGTTGGGATTGGCCAGAATTTCTGGCGAATGTATCATAGACGAGCAAGTCATTTAGCCTTCATACAATATCACAAGGTTGCATCCTAGTGCCATGGACTATAACATATCAAAGTGATAACCTGTAGAACAAATGGATGTTGTTGTACACACAGCATGGGTCTGCAGACCATTGACACAAAGGTAAGACGCGATAACTTATGTTTATTAAGATTTTCTGGTATTATAGCTAGGTCTTGTGCATTTGCACACAAGGGATCGGCTGTTTTAATTCTTCTCTTGCAATTAATGTTACGTTAGACTTCCTTAGCCACCAACTTAATTAGCTAGTTACGGTTTGCGTTCATACAGCAAGTGTTGGGGGAGATGATTGTTGAGTAGTCAGTATCTTGTTTAATTATTGCTTGAATCTATTGCTGAATTCTGAAATAGTTGTGATGATGATGATGATGAGGAATGGATCAAGTTTTAGTCAAAATGCCTGATGTAGATTGGATGGATGCATGTTGTTGTGAATTGAGAGCATTCAGATCATGGTGTGATAGTCAATAGTGTTCATGTGCTACACGTATTTTTGCTTTTTCAATCTTGATAAAATTTGTAGTGCTTAAGTTGTGTTGTCTGTTATTTCTTGATAATAACACCGTTGCCATGAAAAACAGAGCGTTGCTGTGGACGCGGCAGGATTCTAATCGTAGAGACGGAACTATTTTCTTTAGCGGAAGCAATACAATTGTATACAATACAATACAATACAAATAAGTGTTTAAATCAATAAACTCTTTTTTAAATCAATATTTTGTGTCAAATTATTGATTTATTTGGTGGGTAGCCATGTAATAAGCGGGATAATGTAGAGCGAGGCCCGATTTTGGGTTAGATTTTTTTCCCCGTTTTCAGTGGTTATAACAAAGCAACATGAAAGAGAAAATTGGTAATCATTGTTTAGGTACATTAAACCACGTCATGGCCATGTCATATTGTCAACATGGTACTTATATGATGATATGAAGCAGATTAGTGGGTCATATATCATATGTCTAATGCTTTGTACGGCTTTCTTCTTCATAAAACAAGTCGGACATCATCACATTTTTGTATACATTTTTATTTATTTACATTAATAAGATACAGGACGTATTTCAAAACATGACCTGCGCGAAAGAGAAAAAAAAATGCATCATTGTACCCACCACTTCTGAAAATGCACTTCTGAATGCGTCTCTGTCCCCACCACATTTCAAACCAAACTGACGCCCATGCTCAGACCGAGTCTGTCTATTTCGTAAACAAATCGTTTTGTGCACCAGGTAACTAGATTAAACGAGGAGACCCAAAACCCCATTCGTTCATGAATCAGGCGTGCTTATTACTACTGCTTCCTAAATTAAGGTAGAAAGAACATAAAGATGATCATTTCTGGGGAAATATAGGCATAGGCCTACATTAGGGTGCAAACAGTCACTGTGAACATAATCATCAGTGCGTTATAACAATATTATTTTAACAATAATTGTTTAAAAACCGAATTCATCAAATCGTAATCAATGAACGACTTAATGGTAGACAAACACAGTGCTTTATTATTTTCAATCTGAAGGTTTTTTTCCCTCAGAGTCGACCTACACATTCGTGCTTATTCAGTTATTCTGTGTGTCCCTGCCATTCGGTTTGGTCTGAATTCATTTTTACCTCTAATGACATCATAGCATTTAAAGCCATTTTAATCCAGTTGTAGGGATTTTCCAGGGACAAAACAATACAAATACAAATAAGCACTTACAACAGGAGACATCTCCTTGCTCAGGTAGCAGAGGTCTGCAATGGCTCAGTTGGGTTATGGCTGTATGGACCATCTTCTGCTTAATGACGGGCACCCAGACAAATGAGTGAAGTGAGTGAAGTGACATTCAGCCAAGTATGGTGACCCATACTCAGAATTTGTGCTCTGCATTTAACCCATCCGAAATGCACACACACAGAGCAGTGAACACACACACACACACTGTGAGCACACACCCGGAGCAGTGGGCAGCCATTTATGCTGCAGGGCCCGGGGAGCAGTTGGGGGTTCGATGCCTTGCTCAAGGGCACCTAAGTCGTGGTATTGAAGGTGGAGAGAGAACGGTACATGCACTCCCCCCACCCACAATTCCTGCCGGCCCGGGACTCGAACTCACAACCTTTCGATTGGGAGTCCGACTCTCTAACCATTAGGCCACGACTTCCCCAAATCCAGTGACCAGAAACGTCAGCCCCATGTACAAGAAAATAGGTCCTACTAAATAGGGCACATTGCCCACCTGGGTGTAGTACAACAAGGATAGCGCAGTGCCCGTGTCAAAGAGAAGTTCCCCAATGAAGATGGACAGGGCTGGATTTTTAAAGTGACCTCTACCACATTTTACTCCTTTGTGGAAAGTCTTTCCAGGACATGACCCAGATTCATCAGTCTGCGTCCGCATAGAAGAAATGTTGGAATGCATCTTGATCTACAGAAATGTACGACCACCAATATGAACTCAGCCTTAGAGCATTGAAAATAGACAGAGAAAAATAATTCATCACTTAACTGTATTAATCAAAAAATGAAGCACACTTACTCAAAGCTCAGGTCTAATCACTGGTTATACAGAAGCTCTTGTTCCACTTCTGCCTGCCAGTTACTGTACTTATCCACAAAAAACAGTGGAGTGAAAGCCACTCCCTGTGGGTGTGTCAGTATGAACATCTGGAGCTGGACCTCACTGCCCTATTTGTGTTTCAGAGTAATTGCACACACAAATACAAAAATCACATTGCAGTTTAAGCAAAGGGCTAAACAGTTCACAACCAGCCCATGTTTTGCAGGACATACAGGATATATAAACTGGAAATAACCATTGCAGTTTGCATATACAAGGTATTGAGTAATATAGAAATTAGTAATGCACAGTACTCAGAAAAGTACTTAGGATTTCTGCTAGGGCTGTGCAAAAAATCGAATGCGATTTTCATGCGCATCTCATCAGTGAAGATGCTCCTGTGATTAGTAGTATATCACCAACAGGTGCGTTCAGATCAGGGTTGCCAGGTTTTCACAACAAATCCTGCCCAGTTGTTTCTCAAAACTAGTCCAAAACTAGTCCAATCGCGCTTCCAGGAGGTTCCCCGATAAAAATTGCTTCCCGGGGTTAAAATATACATTTTTTGGAAGGGTTGCCTTGGTAAAATTCACATTTTAGGTGCTAAATATCACGTTATTTGTATTGGGGTTGCTTCACACCGCGGACATGAAAAAACAATCGCAGACTTGGCAACACTGGTTCAGGTGGAGCGGCAGTTACTTCACAGAGCCGCAGTCTACCGACAACTAACACAAAATCGTTTTCAAAATCGACAAAGAATCGCCTGCGATTTTAACATCGATTTTGTGTAGATTGCCAGTGAATTACGGCTCGGTATAGTAAATGCCAACCAGTGTTGCCAAGTCTGTATTGCAAGTTCGCATTTTAGCCCCTAAAATGCGAATTTTACCAAGGCATCCCTGCTAAAAAACGTATATTTTAACCCCGGGAAGCAATTTTTATCGGGGAACCTCCTGGAAACGCGATTGGGCTAGTTTTGGACTAGTTTTGAGAAGCAACTGGGCAGGATTTGTTGTGAAAACCTGGCAACCCTTATCCGAACGCACGTGCTGGAGATATACTACTAATCACAGGAGCATCTTCACTGATGAGATGAGCTTGAAATCGCATTCGATTTTTTGCACAGCCCTAATTTCTGCCTTTGACTAAACATGGAACAAAAATATATAGAAATAGAGTCCAAGTTGTTTGACGTGGAAATATAACACAGATCAAGAAAGTTTTTTTTAAGGGGTTACCAAAATACCCTTATAATTAACAGGGCAGACATGCAAGTCAAATATATTTCCAACACATTTTCTTTTTACTTTTTTAAAATAAAAACAGCTCAAAACATTTTATAAAGGGAAAAGAAAAATTCAACAATTAAATTTTTCCCAATTTTATATTTTATTGTCATAGAAGATGCTTTAATAACGTGAACACGCTCATGCACTTTGCAAGAACGTTATGTGAACCGAAACCAAAATGGGAATAAGCAATGGGAGACATGTACAACCAAGATATATAACATTTTGGTTTCAATTGGTTATTCATTCAAACTTTTTTGCTCAAATCATTTTATGTTAACAAGCAAATCTTGGTCCACATACATTTACTGTAACTGCTGCCATTATATTTCTCTGATGGAAGCAAAAAGAAAAATTATAAAAAATAAAAGGTTTGGAAGAGAGCTAGATCTCTTGCCGTTCAACGTGTGAGACTGATGAAGAACAGGTCATGGGGGAGAACCTAGAACAATGGCATCGCTGAGCTCTCAATATGAGAAAGCTGACACATGTGGACTTGATTTCATTTGCTTAAAAACTGATTTCTTTAAGATAAGTTTTTCAAGCTGGTCTTCGGGAGGCGGAGAGGAGAAAGGACAGGAGGGCTATGAAGTGTGCTGCAGCTGAAGCAGCATCTGCCTCCGCCTCGGTCAGTCGTTTCAGAACCACCAATCATTCTTTTCAGTCCTTCTCAGCAACAAGTTTCAACACTTTTCCAATGGCAATGGTTTTCCCTACAAGAGAAAGAAAGTACATATTCAGAACTCAAAAGAAATTCACAGAACAGATATAAAACAACAAATCCAAGTTGAAAATAAGTTACAAACTCGCATTTGGCGATAATGTCCACTTACCTTCATCTCGTAAGGTGAAACGTCCCATTTGAGGGAAATCTTTGAAGGTCTCAAGGCAGATGGTCCCAGCTGTTCTCAGACGAGCAATGCACACCTGGTCTTGTTTGACGAAGCGCGGTCGTGTTTTGCTCTTGTCCCCCGTCTTTTTGTCTACCAGACAGATTAAGGCCTGTAAAGGGACCAAAGGCACATTTAAACCACTTTGATACAGAACCAGCTGTAAATGAAGGCACTCACCCGAGCTAAAGTCTGCAGAGCTTATGGTCACAGTTTTACACAAGAGAACTTCTGTCCAAATACTAAATGTAAAAACTGAAAATGTGCAGCCATTACCGTAATTTGCACTTCTTCAATGCAGGTGTGGATATGAAGAACTGCATTGTAACCTGGGCAGATGATTGACTTGTGTTCAATGATGACTATCTGAAATGGCAGAGACAAAAGCACAATTCCCATGTAGCAAAACAAAAACAAGGAAATTGAGTAATCATATATACTGTTGATAGAGCTGAACTTGTATTTAAGTTGGATCATTCTTTTAATTACAGAGGACTTTACGGAGTTTCAACTGACCTGGGCATCAAAGGTGCGCCCAGTGTGGCAAAGGTTCTCAGCATTACAGAGGATGAAGCCTGGCAAGATCTCCTCTTCTTCAATGCCTTTGAGTCGCAACTTCAAGTTCTCTCCCGGGGCGGCATCATCGGTTTCAACATCGTCAGAAAGCAAACTCAGCACCTCCACAGTGTGCTGCACACAGTTGAGACAGGTACAGATACGTCAGCCAATTCTTGCAATAAAACCTGATGTTTTAAAAGGGATATTTTACAATAATCTTACCCTGTTGGGCATCATCATAAGTTGCTGAGCTTTGCTGATTGATCCAGACTCCAATTTCCCCAATACCACAGTGCCCATGTCCTGCAAGAACACACCAAAAATCAGTATTTTTAAATAAAACATCTAAATAAAGCCATGCATGACATATGATGAATTTCAATGCATTCATACAGCTCAAAATAACTCAAAGTGAAAAAAATTCCCCCAACAATAATTAAATAAACATTTATTCATTCTTTTTCATAGAAGATGATTTATTTTACACTTTACATACCTTATATTTGTCTACTATGGGTAACCTGACTGGTCCATCATTTGATCTGTTGAAATTTGGCAAACTGTCCAGATGTGGAATGAATGGTAACCCTCTGTTCATAATACATGAAAATAGAGACACATTAATCATGTACTTTTATGTTATTCAAAGCAGTGGTTCTTAACCGGGGGCCCGGGAGAACCAGGACGTATGAGCTAACTTCTAATCCCATTAACCCCATGATTATAGAACTAAAATTAAATATTAATTAAATGTTAAAAATTACAATAATAAACTGACTTCATATTTTGAGCTCATTACAGAAGCACCACAGGTATTTCAACTTAGAAGGAATGGCCTTCCAATACAATCTTGGACAAAAAAGAGCCTTGGGAGTCAAAAAGGTTGAGAACCACTTAATGTATTTTTATACTATATGTAAAATATTACACAATAATTGTCAAAAAGCATTCAAATACAATTTAAATGACAGCAAGTCAGCACACTTACGTATACCAAGGGCAGTACTCTGCTGGCTCCTTCAGATTGGCCCCAGTAAGTCCCGAACACGGCATGAAATGAACATCTTTCCTGGGGTTGAACCCAACTTTCTTCAAAAATGGAACAAGTTTCTCCTTACATTCTTCGTACCTATGTGCAAACAGTGTAAAAAATTTCCCCTCAAAAAAATAAAAAAAATAAATAAAAACTAAAATAATAAAAGAGATAAAATACAAGACCAACAGCCTTTGTATATAAATGTCTGACCTCTCCAAACTCCAGTTCACTGTTGGATCATCCATTTTGTTTACAAGTACAATCAAATGCTTGACTCCAGCAGTTTTGGCCAACATGGCATGTTCCCGCGTCTGGCCACCTTTCTCAAAGCCCGTCTCAAACTCTCCTTTCCTTGCAGAGATTACCTTCAGACAAAAATATGACAGTGAATTCAGAGAATGGAGTTAATGAACAGACAGCAGTTTCTGGTGTTTGAGTTGGGGGGGGGGGGGGGGGGGGGGTACAATGGTGTTTCGTGTATTCAGAGTTGTTCACAGTGTTAAAGAGATGGATTCTCATGCTAAACATGGCCAGAATTTTAAAAAATAATTTAGAAGAATGACTGAGAATTTCTGTGCCGAAAATCTTACTTCCGGGTTGGTACAAGTTTCGGCTGTTTTTTTTTGTTCGTGGATCTAATGACGTAGACGAGAGCGGAACTCCTTATATGAGCATTTCTCCAGGAAAAGTGCGCCCGTGCACACACATTGACCAGAGGAGAGCGAGACCACTCACACACACGCGCTTCAAAATCGTCGACAGCGCTGCATAGGATTTGTTTGAGAATGCCTCCAAATAAGTGTGTTTTTGGATGTGAGGGAAAGTTTAACGTATTCAGTTTCCCCAAGAACAAAGCGTTACATGAACAGTGGATGCAGTTTGTTTTTCCAAGTTTCGGCTGTTTTTTTTTGTTCGTGGATCTAATGACGTAGACGAGAGCGGAACTCCTTATATGAGCATTTCTCCAGGAAAAGTGCGCCCGTGCACACACATTGACCAGAGGAGAGCGAGACCACTCACACACACGCGCTTCAAAATCGTCGACAGCGCTGCATAGGATTTGTTTGAGAATGCCTCCAAATAAGTGTGTTTTTGGATGTGAGGGAAAGTTTAACGTATTCAGTTTCCCCAAGAACAAAGCGTTACATGAACAGTGGATGCAGTTTGTTTTTCCGGGGCAGCAACGGAGTGTATCGAGTGCGTTTGTGTGTTCTGGTCATTTGAGTGACGAATGTTTTATAAACAAGGCCCAAGTCGACGCTGGATTTCCCGGTGATAAAAGACCCCATTCATGTAAGTACAATTGCATCAGATTTCTGTCTTTTGTTGGAAATCAGCACATAATTGAATATATGTTAATGGAAACAACACGAAACATCAGTATTATAGCTCCTCCCATAGCACGCCTCCAGGAGCTCAGCTTTTTCCGGAAAGAATTGGAAAGCTGTATTTTTCTTTTATAAATATGATAAAACTAAAGACTTTTTGGATATATAAAGGATGCAGTACTACTCTATAGGTACTCAAGATTAACATGAGATTAGGTGAAACGGTGTATGTTATGTACCCTTTAAAGTCAAAGCCTTTTGAGACTGACATCGCCATTCAGACAGCGCCCTCTACTGTGTCATTAACACATTCAACTTGCACACAGCTCAGCAAGGGAGAGGATTTTTCCATGGAGACTTCCTGAACAGCAGGTAGCATGAGTGGATATTTCTCACAGCTGTCTTTCAGTGCCTAATCAACGCTACAACTCACCAGCACTGCCAAGTCAGCTTGTGAAGCTCCACCAATCATGTTGGGCACGAAGCTTTTGTGGCCTGGTGCATCCAGAATGGTAAAGTGCTTTTTCTCGGTCTCAAAGTACGCACGTCCGACTTCCACAGTTTTTCCTTTGTCTCTTTCCTCCTGGTTTGTGTCAAGGGCCCAAGAGAGGTACCTGAGAAAAAACATAAACTATGAAAAATTACTCTACCTTAATCAAAAAATAAATACAAATACTGAGGTGTTTCAACTGTGTTTAGAGGACATCTGTTTGACTTCCCACTAGATGTTCTGGTAAATTAACTTTTTAACCAAGCTAATTACCAAGTTTCACGGTTCTTCTCCTTGGCTTCTTTCTCATACTTCTCCAGAGTTCGTTTATCCACCATTCCTGTTAAATACCTGTGGAGGAGGGCCAGAATATAAGCTATCAGAAACATGGGCCGGAAAAACCAACAATATCTGCCAAACACACTGTGGCAAAATCAACAACTCACATGATTTGTCCTCCAATAGTTGACTTGCCAGCATCTGGAGCAAAACGAGATAAGAAAGAGACAGGGTGAGGCCAGGACAGATAAAGATGGCAAAATTCTGTTCCTAAAGACATTTTAAAAGTGTTCCCCATGATGCTCTTGGGATATGTATGCACTGAGATGCCTTGAAGGTAACTGATTAATAATAAAGTGGTTATATAACAAATCCAAGTAAATTAGAGCCAAGTGAAAAAACTATTCCAGCAAATGAGATGAATGAAACTTGTGAGTGTTACTGAAACTGCTTATCTTAAGAAAATGAAGTGGAAGCTAACAGATGAAAAGTTAAAACAATAAAACCAAAAAAGCACCAGCACAAAGATCTTGACAAGTTACTGTGCGATTAACCATGTTTGTTCATTAATAATTTACCATTATACCAATTACCACAGCTATTTATTAATGAATCGGAAAAAAAACAACTGAATAATAGAAAAAGTCAAACTATATACAGAAAACAACAAAAAAATTATATATTTTTTAAAGTCTATCTAAATCTAAATGTGGCCTTTTATGGACTTTTAGGACATTAAAACTCTTTTCATGAGAATCAACCCAAAAGTAAACAGGCCTTAAAGAGTTAAAACTGGATGCTGGCATCAAATATATCATGTAAATGCAGTATGCAAACACTAACCGACATGGCCAATGAAGACCACGTTAACATGTTCCTTCTTGGGGGTATTTGGCTGTGCGGGGACTACTTTAGGTGTTGGCACTACTTCCTCCTCCTCCTCCTCCATTCCTTCCTCTTGAGGGGAGTCTTCTTCAGCCTGACCCCCATCTCCTCCAGGGCTGCCTCCTGGCTCTGCCTCAGCCTTGCTGGGCTCACCCCCTTTCTGCTCCCAGGTGTCATCTGCTCCCATCTCCGCATCACCGTTCTCCATGGGCGGAGCTGGTGTCAAAACCAACATTATCTTTTTACACCATCTATCCAATCAGACTAAGAAACACCCCAGTTCACAATGCCCTATGCAATTTTCCATTTCTGATACCAGCTCCTCACTTAAAACAATGTTAAACCATATTTATACGTCTTCAAACATCCATTCAGATTTTTCACTTCACTATTGTGTTGATCAAACTACACCTAAATACAAGACTACAGATTGACTATTCACCATCACTTAGGAAAATACTCTGCTCGTGAGCACCACCAAGTCATGGTTTTATGTTTCAGCGCTGGGCTTGTGACCAAGAGCATGGTTCGCATTGGTTGAACAATAGTTTTCTTCACAGCAGAATGGAAAAAATTGCATTGATGGCACACAAATGTTCTGCTAGAACGGAAATATTAATGTGTCAGTTCAAATTAACATGTTTATCACACTGAATGATCCACACCAAACATCTGTCTTGGTGTGAACAGGACTTTTGTTGGAAATGTGAACAAGCATAAGTTACTAGACTAATCTGCATGTTTATTATCATTATTACAGGGATGTGAAGCACAATGTGGTTGTGTGTCTCGGCATTTACTTACCCTCAGGCTCTGATACTTCCACATTGGCATCTGTATCAGGACCTGCAGGAATATAAAATGCTTATTTTTACAGCTGTAATTACACAGGACAGTCTGGTTGCTAAGAATAATCATCTTAAAAGGGAAACTGCATAACAACATTCAACAAATTTGCAAACATCAAACTGGAGTATGTAATAATAGTATGTGAAATGTGAATGGTATATCTTCCACATGTAGCAAGACAAAAACTGTTAAAACAAACACGTTTTTGTCCAAATGACAGTTTTGTAACAAGATCACTGATTGAAATTTCCACTTAATTTCTTTTTTTTTTTTTTACTTTTTTCATAAATTGTGTTAATATCTACCACTCTTTAGAGTTTTCTTATATTGCACATAAGCTTGGAAAAGTTTAATAAGTATATCAGATCACATCGCTGCGTTTACCTCCATTACACGCTACATTGATCTTTCCCAGAAGACCTCCAGTGTGAGCCTTAAACACACTGTATTCAAACACAACAGCTGACACAAAGGCTTCAGGTAAGAGTTTAGAAACTTAGCTGAAGTGAAACAATTTTGCTGCCAAATTCTGCTGGTATTTTCTGGATCTGCCTTTGATCTAAGACTAGATGGTAATGAATATGTCCAGTTTTGTAGTGTCATGATTTAAGCGGATGAAGGCAACAACTGACTTTCATTGTTATACTGTAACAGCACATACATAATGGTACATTTTGTTTGCACCAAGACAACATGGGGGTCAAATCCCACCCTTACAAAATCACTCAAAAGAGACCACTCAAACAAAACAGTCAATCAACAGGACAGATGTTTTTTTATTCTTATTTTTTTTTATCGAAGATACTGAAATAACAAACGGAAGCACATTTTGACTAAGTTCACGTGCGTTAATAAAACGGCAAAACACGTCGAAAGTTTCAGCAAACTGTCCAGTTAAAAAAAAAACACTAACCGAATACACTTTTAATTCTGCAACACCAGCCAGGTTTATGTTGTTAGAAGTCTAAAATTGTTTTATAAGCACCTACTATACACACAGTCTCCACCAAACTGATTCGCTGATAAAGCACGAACAACTGTTACTGCATTCTTACCGCGTAAACGAACACTTCCAATTCACGTCAAGCAAGTTTTTCAGCTTGTTAACTTGTAAATTAAACGTTGGCCCCGTTTCCGCTCCGAGCCGTTGACGGTAACTCTGATGTAGCATCCATGCTAAGCTCATGCGAACAAGCGTGTGTGAGGCTAACAGCTAACGCGGCTAACAGTCATTAAATAACCGGGAACTCACCCGCTGACTCCACCGTTTCATCGGAGTCCTTCTGTCGGAAGGTCGGGACGAATTCTGCGGCGTGCACGTTGGGGACAAACGGCTTGGCCTCCACGTTTAGGCTGGTAGTAAAAGCATTGGAAAGTTGCTCGTCGACCTGGGCCTCGCCATCGTCCTCCTGATCCCAGGAATCAGGGGCAGTGTCTATCGCCTCCATCGCCACACAGCTGTTCCACACACGCACGCTTTAAAGCCACGAACTTGATCACTTTCGTGCCCGGCCTTAGCCGCTGGTCAGTTCACCCCGTGCGCCGTTGAACTTTCTGTCAGTGGACTATGGCCTTCCCCCCTGTTTGGTTGAAATCAAACAGCCGGTGTCTCGCAGCGGAGGGAAGAGAGAAAAGGGAGGTTTAACTAAGCTCTCGGAAGTCGGAATGAGTCCTCGTGTGTGCTGACGATTCCCCTGACCTCGCGGAGCAATAGCGGATGGGATTCTGGGAAACGTAGTGTTTTGCTTCTGAAAGAACGCGAGAGGCGCCTGAGCGGTGTCGATAATAAACTACATTTCTGCATTATGGATGAACCCGATCGTTTGCTGACCTCATTAAAAACTACCAAAGAGCTTATTACCGTTCACTGCAGCTATAAAACTATTAAATATATGAAAATGTATTTGAAGTGTTTTAATATGCTTTTAAAATGTATTTGAAGCTTAACTTTAGTCATTTTAGAAGATTTTAAAGGTGTGACAAAGCATCCGGTTTTAACTTCTTCAGTTATATATAAGTTACGATTAGAAGTTCAGGACAGAGTTAAAATAAAAAAAATAAAAAAAACCTCCAAGCTATTTTTTTTGTGTGTTTTAGTACCATTTTCTTTATTGTCATTTACATAACTGTTCGTTGTAAAATAAAATTGTAATTATAAAAACCACTCTATTCTTACTTTTAACACAATATTTCAAGTCAGCACTTGCCTCCCCAAAGGAAAATCCCAATTATTTATTGCACCAGTTAAGACAGAATCATTTTGAAAAAGTTGACAGATCTACAATTCAGTAAGGAAGCACAGTTATGAAAAGAAATATAGAAAATATGGATGGATGTGTTCTAGTTGTAGTGAGTTTACTTCTCATGAATAATTTACACAATATCTATATGCTAAATGAAACCACATAATTGCCCCAGAAGCAAAGCTTTGTGTGTGTGTGTGTGTGTGTGTGCTAAAACAATTAACATTGGTGTAAACAACAAACAAGGATCTTAATTTCAGTACATTATATTTAGCCTTCATACACATCCAAAAATGTAACATTTACTCAAAGACACTTCTTTGAAACTTCACAGTGAGAACAGTATAATAATCATTTAACTATTGGAAAAGCCAAAAGTTCTGGATGGATATCGGTTTGGTTTGAAACTTATTTTAGACACATAGCAAATGTTACTTAATTCTAAATAGCCTAACGTCCTCTAATAAAATTATTTATAGGATAAATAAATATTTTGCTGTTCTGATTAAAGTGTGACCTTTCTGTACATGAAAGTGCAATAAGGCTATTTTTTGATTAGAGACAGCTGAGTGAAACTTAGGGAGAATACACAAAGAAAGACCAGCTTTTGGCAAACAAGATATTTTGAAATTAATATACATGGCGGTAGAGCCACAATAGCCCTTGTGTTGTGTAAATAATGTGTGGAAATGGATCAGAAAAACCTGTCAGACAGGCCTATAGATGACAAAGACAAACATCCAAAACCAAAAGGTAACGACTATGTCACCCATAATGAAAGGATATACTTGCAGTGCACATAAAGACCCAATATTATATGATTAACCAAAAAATGTGCAACTGATTATAAAATAATTAAGAAAAATGGATGCATTTTCAGACATTATTTCCATGAAATTCCAGTGTTTTGTTATTTGCATTTAAAGCTGCTTCTTTTCTTAATTTCAAGAGTGGTTTGCTCAAGGCATCAAGGTCATGGACGCAAAATTCCTCCATAACACAAAGCCAACCTCTGGACATCCATTTAGGAGTGGTCTTATCTAAGGGTGTCTACACTCTCTGTCTCTTGGCCCTCTGGTACACGCTGGTCTGACAAAGCCATTCCCTCCACTAAGTGTACATGACGCTCCTCAGGGACCTCTGCCTCATCTGCATTATTGGACTGCACATGTGCTGTTTCCCTGAACGATTCTTCGAGCTGGCTGAAAGAACTGGTATCGCTGACAGAGTCTGAGCCTGCTCCGTGCCGCCGGAAGAGTTTTTGACCTGTGAATCACATGTTATGATTAACCCGAGAGTTCTGTAAACATCAATAAAGACCAATTGTGATTTAATTATTTAATGGACACAAAGAAATTAGATGCAATTAGGGCCACACTGATCTTAGATCAACATGTTACCGTTACCTGGAAACCGTTTGGTGATGGACTTGGGGGAATCGAGGGAAGCTTCTTTATTCATCTGGGCTTTTACAGAATACACAGGCTCTGTGCTGTCCAGACAACCTATGAAGGAAAAACAGATGCTATAAAAACCTGAAAACTACAATTAATCCAAAATTCGTTTTACACTATGAAATTTTTGTGCTTTACAAACTTTTTTAAAGGGGTTATGAACTGAGAAATCAAGATAACGTTGATCTTTTGACATATAAGAGGTTACTTTACTGTTAAAACATCCTGTAAGTTTCAGAACTCAAAACTTTCCCTTTAGTCTAAAAACAGCTCTTATTGAAGCCAATCTGCCAGAAACAACAGGTTGTGGAATGAGTCACTTTATGATGTAATAGTGTGGCTAAGCACCGCCTCCACAGAAGACAAACGCCTGCTTCTACATTGCTCCCTGTTTAGCCCCGCCCACTGATTCACGCATGTAGTGTAAATAACAAGAGAGGCAAATGAAGTTCAACGCAAAAACCAAATGATTTGCATCGCCTTCCTTATGATCCCAACATTAGGAAAGAGTGGATGACCTTTATTTTTAATGAAGATCCAGACCTCATCAGTAAGAACTTGGTCCTTTGTTCACTTCATTTACCGTGGATTCATTTACAAACTAGGCACAATTCAACACAGAATTTTCAGAAAGATTGAAACTAAAGGACGATGCTGTGGCAACTATATTGGATTTGACAGCAATGTCGCACCACACAAGTGTGAATTACTGTTTTTATTACATGGTCACTATTGAGCTTGGTCTGTTATTAAAGATCGCTTGATATATACTAAGTGTTTATGCGTTTTTAGCCTAAATCACTGCAGCGTCTATCTGTGAAGGCTGTAGGCTGTCAAACATACACAACTGTTAGCCAATCGTAGCAGTGGGCGATTACTTCCGAGTCTACAATCCGCTGCACCTATTCAAACAGAGCGTTCTGAAGAGGGGGTCAAAACAGGACAGAAAATAGCCTATTACTTTTAAATGATGGTGTTTTTTTGATGAAAAAAAAATTTTTTTACATAATAAATGTGCCTCAGAGAACAGTACAAAATAAACAAAGAGGCAGTTCATGACCCCTTTAAAACATCTATACCTTCAGCTAGGTTGAAAGTTCTTCCTTTGACAGAGGCCTGAACCGGGGAGAACCAGTTAAGCACAGGGCCCACCAGGGGGATCTGTCGAAGTACTCCCTGAAAATAAATTACAATTTCTTTTTAATATTTATTACAATTATTTAACTAAGCATTGTTGAATTGGAAAGTGAATTACTGAATGTCTTAGTATTTGGTATTTTAGTATTTTGCTTATGTAAATCCTGATGACCATGTTGTCTATTATTTAAACTGTATCTTCAATGGAAAAAAACATGATCCCACATAAGTCACATGATCAATGTCACACATTTACTTTTTTAACCTAGAAATCAATTGAAAGAAAAAACTAAAACTTATAAAATTAATATTTCATCCATTTTATGTCATAAAGTTTTATTTTACAGGTTTAAATGAGATTTTGTCCCTTTACACTTACCTCTTCCATAAGTTTCTCTTCATTTGCCTTCTGAAGCTGCAGCTCAGCTTCCTGGATGCCTCTTCTCACTACCTCCGTCATGTTCTCAAACAACTAGCCACAAACATAGATGTAATATATCTTATTCTGTATCTGATTTTCATCGTCTACTTTAATTATTAAACACCTGTCCAAAACAACAATCAATACAAACCTTTCCACTTTCCTCAATCTCTCTTCCAATCGATACTATAGTTTCCACCAACTCTGTCACATCCAGGTCTTCTGTTGCCATTCCAATAAATATGCAATTTTTCTCCTCACAAAACTCAGGACCTGCACACAAGACAGAGGGTTTGAGGTCACTGAGTTCATGTGAATTAAAGCAATTCTACAATCATAAGATCATCAGATATTTACCACCAGAGAAGTATAGGTCAGTGTCCAGCTCCATCAGCTTCTTAAGCAAGTCACTGTTGATCTTCTCCACACTATGTTCTCTCTTGTTTTCATCCAGGTCTGTGGTTCTGGGCTCATACCTGATAAAAATGAACAAAAATAACCTGTTTAGCACTGTGAAAACTTACAACAATGCAACAAAGTTACCTTCTTTGAATGAGAAATAGAACCTTGGCCTCTTTGAAAGGGAAGGGCCGCCCAAGAAGACATATGACTGACAGGTAAAACAACCAATCATGTTTTGGTTTGTGCCGTGTCATGTTAAGGGGTGTGGAAATGTCCCCACAATAACAGTGTATGTGTGTGTGTAAAACTCTTGGATGTATTTTAAAGATTCTATGCCGCGAACATTAAATATTTCACATACTTTTGAGAATCCAGCATTTAGTTGATCCTGATAAGCGCTTGTCGTCATTAAACATGACGGATTTCTTATAACATTAAGGGGTTTGGCATCACATCAAATTGTTTCCAGATGGAACGTTAAAGAATGCGACACGCACATCTCCCGGAAATCTTGTATAATTTAACCAATCCGATGACGACTTGGAAACTCCCGAAGGATTTCCAATTTTGTGTGCCATATGCATCAGGCATTCAGCCAACATCAGTAGGCGTGATGTCTGAGGCTGAGAGTCAGAGGGTCACTGTATCATTTTAGCATAGCTGGCAAAATAGGTCACATTTTCGATTTCCAAAGAGCACAAAACTGACTAAATTTATACCTCAAATGTACTCTCGGTAAAAGTGCATGTCAAATGCATGAATGTTATGTAAAATGTGCTGTAAACTGATGGAAGTTTGACTACAGAGTCTCACCTCACACCTCCGAGACCAGGCCAGCTCAGGTCCTCAATGTACGAGAGTGAAGCTTGTTGTAGAACCTCATCTTTGAAGTCCTGTCTGTAGCGTAGGGTGCAGCTCAGCACTGGAATCATCTCTCCCAGCTTTTCCACCAGTGAAGCCACATCATTCTCCTGAGTGCCCAGAGCTACACACACATAACACCAATGTTAGCATGAACATCTTAACATGAACTGTGTCTCATCACCGCAAAACAACTGACAAGTCATAAAATCACTGCACACTATCTTTGCTATCTTTGCACACTAAGGACAGAGAATAGTTCCCTCAAGCCTCTAATTTTGCTGAAATATTTTTCTAAAATAATAAAACTAATACTAATAAAAACTATTTTGTAAAATGATAATAAATAGATATTATCTTATGGTACATATTATTTGTATAAATATTATACATCAGAATAAATTATATGACAGAAATATATCTAGCCAATTTCCTGTTATTTCTTCCTTGCAAATATTTAAAATAGGCTTTAGAGCTTGCACCTAACCCAGGATTTCTTGGATTATAATTTCATAACTAGCTCTCACCTGTATGTCTTCCAGTTCTTAAATTAGTATGGCTTGGGCCTGAACATTGTGTTAGTTTTTCAGATTTTTATTTATCTTCCAAATGTCTTACCTGCAGCGGTCATGAGGGGGCTGAAACGAACACATGTGCCCTCATCTTCCAGCTCAACCACATCGACACCACTTAAGGGAACCTGCTGCGCCAACTGTTCACCCAACTGTCAAATCAGATCAAAGCAGTCGGGTCACTCTTTCGTAAGAAAAGCATCTCGGCACTAATATAAATGCTCAAAATTCAGCCTACTTATTTCTCATAATACATTGTAAGAAAGAGAAGCATTTACCCATCTGTTAAAGACATCAAGGACATCCCTTTCCCTTGCAAAAAATCCTTCCACTGAGCTACCACTTGAGGCTGAAAATGAAAGTTTTGTGTATTTTAGTGAATGTCTCTTAGTACATACATGCATTATTTTTTTGGTAAAAACCCATTTGTTTGCAATATTCTTTGATGGATCGAAAGTAAAAAAGAAAATAGCATTTATTAGAAATCTTTTGTAACAAACATCTTTACGGACACTTTAATTTTCAATGTAATGTAACCTTGCTGAATAAAAAAATAAACAACTTTCCCAAAACTTTTCAATGGTTTATATATACACACACACACATCCAAGGAAAGAAAACTTACGAGTGCTGTCTTGTGAAAACCTGAACACCACCACAGGAGAATTCAGTTCATCCTCCACCTACAAACATCAGAGAGACACAGAGGGTGGGGACAGGGTCTCAAAAAACCTGTTACACGTCTGAGCATACAGGAGGCTTTAATGTCATGCTGTGAGCACTACCATGTTGTTGTGAAATTGGTTTGGTATTTAAATGTTTTGATGCAATGTCATGAAGAGGCTTTTTGTTTACTAGCTACGGGTTTGGCAGGTCAATCTGGAGGTCAATGTGGCACATGACCTAAAGTCAAGCATTAGTGTTGCTGGAATGTCTATGTGACGCTGGATCCTGTGTTAAAACTAAGAAAAGCTTATGTCATTAAATTACAGGAGAAATTACCCATTTTTATTACTATCAAACAATGCTTCCTTCCTGATTAATGGGCATTTTCATGAAAAAAAAAAACCCAAGAAAAAAAGTAAAGTAGTGAAAGCTTAAAAATATCCATCAAGTGTCTCTACCTCTTTGAAACTCTTAAAAACATTAAATAAATGTTGTACTGTGGTTCCTGTTATAGCTAAGTAGTCGTAGCTATCATATAATTAACTTAATTTTGAAGAAACAAACTTAATAGAACGAGTTTTAGTATTATACACAGGAACGTCACGGTTTTATAAACGGGCCATTTTAATAATTTCTACTTAATTCCCATGATGCTGCAACATTGCTCCAAAGCAAGGTCCAGCATTGATGCCCAACGAGTCATCAAGCTCTGTGAAGTGACATTTCCTAAATGTTTTAGCACATGCCTGTAGCACTGGCTGGCCTTTACACGGATAAAAGCCTTTAAAGTGAGCACCAGCACTTATGGGTGGACATGGTGAGGGAGGGAACAGTGGAGAAACAGCGCGAGTGAAAGTGAGAAGGAGTGGGGTTGGGATCAAGCAGGCAGAGGGTTGGTCCCACCTACAATAGAGAGTATAAGAGAGCCCAGCACGTCCCGCAGCGAGCCCCCGGAGATGGGAGGGACCCGGGAATGAGACACCACATCCTGAAACCAAGGCACCCACGCTCACTACCACACTACGTATACAGTATAAGAGCTGCACACAGTGCTGACGCTCACAAAGCACACCGCCAACATACATATGATGAACACTCTGCTCTTTACCATGCACAAAGCCTCGATGAGAGACACCTCACTGTCAAGGATATCCTAATGGTGGCGACACAGAACAGAGGTGTTTGCTTTTAAGGTTTTAGCCTAGATTCTCTGACTGACAGGAAAACGTGGGCCACTGACATATGGAAAAGGACTAAATTTCAAGAAGCTGCCAAATAAAGTGCAGAGTTGTTTTTTTATATGTGTCATTAAGCTACCAAATGTATTATGTATTAATATTTTCAGCTGACATATTTTAACATGGTGATACTGTCTGGTTGTAAAAGGCAGAAATGTCTGATGGCATCCAAATATTAAAGGGATAGTTCACCAAAAAATAAAAAGTATGTCATCATCTATCTACCCTCAAGTCATTACTATATATAGTAAATGTATACTCTATATATAGATCTTATTTGTTTTCTTTTTGTTTTAGTAATTGTGACACATGCTTGCTTTTATTATTCTTTTTTTTAATTAATATTTCTAGTTACCTTCATTTACATTTATTTCAGTTTTAGTAAAGTAATTCAATTTAAAGATTTTTTATTTGTTACTGTGGCAACATTTCTAATTTTCAAGCTTTTAAGTTCAAGTTTTTCTAATATTTTATTTCAGTTATATAGAATAGTTTTTGTTTTAGTTACCACTATTCACCAAACCTTTTTTGTGGTGCCATTTGAGGAAAGCTGATACATGAATAATGTCTTATATTTAAATCTGTTCCTCGCGCAAAACTATTGTATGGCTTGCTATATGGGTCACAAATCACATGGGCCACTTTTATGTTACTTGTAAGGAGTTTCTTTTTCCAGTTCCCATTTTCATTATATGCCCGTATGAAAAGTGTGAAAATTTCTCAAAACATTTTTTGTGTGTTCCATGAAAGAAAGAAAGTCATTCGGGTTTGGAACAAAATGGGGTTGAGTAAAGACATTTTTGGGTGGACTATCCATTTATAAAATGAAGGGAGAAATACCAACTCAGGACAGAGGAAATATTGATATGCAGAAGCTTCAAAATAGTTCTGATTCACATACTTATTTGTGGGGATCGTGATGCAACTCTAAAAGTCTAACAGCTAAATGGAAGAAGACAGTAGTTCACCGGTAGTTCACCTACCGAGGTTTTTATTGAAGCCAGTGTCTTCAAATGCTCCAACAGCTGTTGACTCTACAGGGAGACAGATCAGTTCCCACAAGGTCAGATTCATTCTTGTGTTTAAAGTACAGCGCATCGAAGTTGGTAGGGTACTCACTAGCTGAGAGGCATGCTTAATCCTCTGTAAAATCCCATCATGCCCAAGGTACTGAAGGGACAGCCAGAGAGGCAAAGCCCGAAGCTTCTCCACTGGCTGGCTGGAGGTCAGACCTGCTGCAAGAGACTGCCCCCAACCGGCAGAGAGGATAATCAACATTAGGTATTTGATTACTGTCATATCTTTGGATTGCATTTCCATATTATGTGCTGCAAAATGATGATTGGTCCTTAAAATAACAGTCCAACTTACCAGGGCCGGATCCTCATGTCTGTAAAGAGTGACAGCAGGCACAGCTGGCAGGCCCAACCATGGGCCCGGAGTTAAAGTCATACTATCACACTTGGTGGCTGCCTTGATAGAGAGAGGAAGAAAAAAAATAGCATGTACTTTACAACAGGAAACAAACGCCGGCATATGTGTGCCTTAAAAAACACAACATACCGTCACAGCAGAAGAGACCTGACCAAGAGCAAGTGTTGCCAAATTCACCCTTAAAGAAAGGCACAGAACGTCAATTTAAACTACGATGAATATTAATTATACACATCAAATCTGTTTATTTCAATATATAAAAGAAAATCAAGTTAAAGAGGTACTCCAAAATTAGGACCAGCTAATACCAACCCCTCCACATGGAGCCACATGTTGCACTGAACACAGAGCTCTTTCAGACGACTGAGTTTGTCTGTGTGACCTGCACCTGGCGTTCCTGAGAGATTAAATGGATTTAATGACTGCATGCAAAACTGACAACCATCAAACTGGCAAACAAGCAAAAACGCTACTGCTTGAATAAATAAGATCTAATAGCAAACTGACCAGCATTAGCTATCAACAGCAGTGGAACCTTCCCTGATTCACGATCATCTCTGATGAGCTTGTCAAGCAATGCAACATCCTGCGAGAAGATAATTAAGTGGAAAAACACACCATTTCAACAGGTTTTCTCTTAATTGTATCAACACTGCCTTGTTGCTTGCACTTTTCTGAAAAAATGCCGGTAGTTTCTTTTTAATGTGTTATGTTAATATGCCTTATATATTTCTATTTCAAATAAATTCAGTTTTTCTTTTAATTTATATCATCAAAGAATCCTGAAAATATAAGTATCATGGTTTCCACAGAAATATTACGCAGCACAACCGGTTTCAACACTGATAACAATAAAAATGTTTCTTGAGCAGCAGCAAATTAGAATATTTATTTATTTTAGATTTTATTCTAATGATTTTTTACTTTTATAAATCAGTTAAACCAATTTCTAAATAAATTAGTTGTCTATTTACATTAAAAACAAGCAAGTCAGCAGATTAGAATGATTTCCGAAGGATCATGTGACACTGAAGTTTAAACTAATGGCTGCTAAAAATTCAGCTTTGTGATCACAGGAATATATTACATTTTGAAATATATTAAAATAGTTAATTTAAATTGCAATAATATTTACAGTATCAAATAAATGCAGCCTTGGTGAGCCTTTTTTAAAAACATACATAAGTTCTAAACTTATCTACCAAAAGCCAGCTTCCTACCATTTGGTGCAAGGAGCCAAACATGGTGTTACAGGGCACAATACAAAGACATGACAGAGGCAGTCCCAGCTGAAAAGCAAACACAAAAAAAGTTGTCTAATCAAAGCAAGCAGTATCCACTACATGTAAACACACATAATGTGAAACATTTCAGATCCTGCAGCATTGAGGTGTGATGTGGAGGTGACATTATACCTGGCTGCAGAGATGTTGTCCCAGGCCGGGTCTGCATGCAGCACTTTGGTAAATCACAGGATGTTTAGAGCTGAACATTGTAAAGCCCTCTGTAGCATAGTCCTCATAAAGAGTATTAATAACTAGCCGACACAACTTCACCAGCCCCTCACGGTCATCTTCATGATAGTATGCGGAGCCATTTTCATATCTATGAAAAAGAATTCATTAAAGAAATATATTAATTAAACGTTGTGTAATCTCAAATCTCAAAATGGATATCTATTTTCATTCTGTACATTTTAACGTTGTGATGTCTAAAATCAGTAACATTTAAAATGACTGATTGTATTTTTTTTATTTTTTTATTTTGACAAAATATTATAGAACTTAAATATTAGCCATTTATTGTTTATCCATCATTACATGAAAGCTAAAATTATAATATTAGTGCATCCTTAAAATATCTGTAGGACATATAAAACCATACAATAATGTGCTTAAAAAAAATGATCACCTTATAAAACTGGAAAAGCACCTATTTTAAAGCATGACCTAGCTGTCTTAAATGAAAATTGCACACAACAAATAAAAAAACAAAAAGCTCCATGTTTTTAAGTGAAGACACCACCAATTAAATTTGTTGAGGTGAGCCAAAGGGGGAGGTTATTCTTACTCCTCTAACACACATTTCTATAAATAGCTTTATATCACTTTGAGGAATTTGTATAACAGGGAGAAGAGAATTCCCCCGAAACCACATGAAATCAAAGAGAGAACCTGAGCGAACCTGAAAAGCCTGCAGAGCCAGAGAGTGGTATCCGAAAGGATTCGGGTGGTCAGCTTTCTCAATCTTTCTCGTTCCAGGACAGAAATATATGCGGCCAGACTGTGTCCCAGTAGAGCCATGTGTCCCTGCTCTCCGATGTTCTGCATCCTGCTAGACAGAGGTTCATAGTTTTAAGACACACGCAGAAGGGTTTACACATGCTCTCGGTGCAATATAATGCAGCTGTTCTGTCTTAACAGTAATTTGTGAACCAACCCCAAAGACTAATTGACCATAGGTTTGGTTTATCAGTAAAATAAGGCTTACAACTAACCTTTCTTGAGGAGACTTTTCTGTGTTGCTCTATGTATAACAGACTTTATTTTACTGTTCTATTTTACTTGCACCACCATTCAAAAGTTTGGGGTCTGTAAGACATTTTTCTCTTATGCATTCCAAGCCTGCATTTCTTTGATCAAAAATATAGTAAAACCAGTTATATTGTGAAATATTACTACAATTCAAGAAACTATTGTTATGTATTTTTAAATTATTCTGCATTTCTCATGATAGCAAAGCTGAATTTTCAGCATCTTTACTTCAGTCTTCAGTGTCACATGATCCTTCAGAAATCATTCTAATATGCTGATTTGCTGCTCAATAAATATTTATTATTATTACCAACAGTTGCGATGCTTAATATATTTCTAGAAGCATGATATTTATTTCCAGGATTTTTTTAATGAATAGAAAAAAAAGGGAAAAAAACAAAAAAAAAAAACAGCATTTACTTGTAACATTACAAATGTCTATAACATCACTTTTTTTTTATCAATTTAATGAATCCTTGACCTTGTGAATAGAAGTATTATTATCTTTTATTAAAATAAACCTGTTCAAAATTTTCAAGGGATTCATTTCTTGGCTTTAGGACCACAAAGTAAGCAGCTCTATAATGCTGTGACCTACCGTTGACCCAGTTTGTCATCATCTCCATGCATCAGGTTCTGGACAAGCTGGAGTATGCTGACAACATCCTGTCCACTGTCAGAAAAATAATAATGGAAAATGGAAAAAGGAAAAGGATAAGAGAGGCTCCAAAGTGTTTTATAGCTAATATGCGCTGACTGTAAACCCCATAAAATGCCTCAGAAATACGCAAGGCAGAATTACAGAGCAAGACAAGAAACAGTGTAAATGTAAAGTGTGATTTACAATATTAAAGGCTCACTCACTCTCCTTGCAAGGGTCCTGGAATGTCTTTCCAACTCAATTTTCTTCTTTCTTTGCCTTGTTCAGATTCCCTGAATACATGCACACAACGTTATATTAGTATAATAGTAACTGAACTATGGACATACTGTCAACCTAACATGAAGATGGCTTAGTATAGGCATTTTAAATGCAGTTTCTGAAAATACTGGAACATGAAAGGTGAAATCTCACAATTTTCCACTTTCCAAAACCTTCATGGCATCAGAGAGATGGTTTCCCATCTCAGCAAGTGTAGGATCCATCATCTACAATTACACAGTAACATGTATATGGTTATCCTTGAAGGGCAATGCAGTGAAACATAGAGAACTCACAAACTTGATGACAATGGCTGTCGATTAAATTTTCTTGTCACATTAAATAAAATGACTCCTCAGGCAAAGTTTAGGGCACTTTCGCTGACTGAGAGAGTAAGAAACATTTAGGCCTCTGTCCTTTTGAGATAATAGTGCGTTCATAACATTATAATACACCGAAGCACAAAATAAATAACACATACTACTGACAGACTTGACAAACGCTGTTCAACTTGTAAACTGTGCCAGCTTGTTTAAAATAGCGCTGTTTTAAATCTTCCATTATCTTTTCTTCACTTATAATTCCTGATATTCAGGATGTGGGATGTGTTAACGACGAAAACCTGTCGGATGACAAGGCTCTTTTCAACACACTAGCACTCATTTGGTACGTCCACCTTGTCCAGACGAGGAAATATTTCATGTCATGTCCTCATGCGCATCCTGCTACAACACAAAACTTAATTTTGCAACACAAATGATTTTTAAATCAAACTTTATCAAGCCTTACGCAAACAAATACTCGACTGTGGCTTATATTGAATCCGGCATAGCTCCGCATCATCCTCTCTAAAGCAATGACAGTGAAAAAGCTTCCTGCACTTCAGTCATTGAGCGAGTCCGTCTGCTGCTCTACATTACCTTCACGGGCAGCTTATCCATGCTATGTTGAAAACTCAGTCGCAGGGACTCTCCGTGCCCCTGTGTGTCGTCGTGTGCTGTGTAATTTTACGGAAGCAAATCCAAAAGGCACAAAAAATCCTCCTCGGGTACCCTCTCTCTTCGTTATTTGTATAGTCAATTGAATAGTGTTACTTCCTGGTGTCATGTCGCTCCACGCTGGCAACGCTGACGTAGCCTTAACATACGCCCCCTTTACAGTCTCCGTGAGCTCCTCGGTTTACCACCCTGAGGTTTGGCCCCATGCAAAGACATAATGGCTGATGCAGTGTAGTGTGATGTTGAGTCCGATCCGAATCGACTCTTTCGAACAGTTCGTTCGAAAACAATTTGGTTCGAAAAACCTTTAACATCATCACGTGGTCTCTGGCATCTCGAGTGGCGATCTGTTTTTATACAGTCTATGGTGGCGATCAGATGCTTTAATAAAAGTAACGTGAGCCATGTTCAGTTTGTTGTTGCCACGACTGTGCTCAAAAAACATGGTAAATGAGAACCAAAATAAGATTTGCATTAAAATTAATCTACTTCACCTGCACACCAGTTTTTTGCATTTTTTAAATTCAAATTCCATTCACCAAAACTAATCTGATTTGTGTGCTGATAAAATTGTCATACAAGTAAGTCGTAAACATGTTTTTATCCATTTTTATTGGTAAAATTGCTGTTATTCAAATATTTTATGATTTACTTTTTTTCAGAAAAGACACAGAACCCTGCATTCAGATCTAGAGATGAGGTGGGCCTGAGAACAGCCAGGGCCAACCTGTCCCGCGGCATCAGAGAGGCTAAGAGACAGTACTCCAGGAGGATAGCCCATCAATTTAGCGACAGCAGAGACACTCGGAGCCTGTGGCAAGGGATACAGTCCATTACAGACTACAAGCCCCACCATGGACCTGTGACAGCAACATCTCTATGCTGAACGAGCTGAACACCTTCTTCGCTCACTTTGAGCAACAAAACAGCACCACTGCACAGAAGACTGCATGGCGACCAGGTGATGACACTGACCCCAGACAGCGTAAGCAGATCCTTCAGCAGGATCAATGTACGCAAAGCTCAGGGTCCTGACAACATCCCTGGCAGTGGCGGAGCTAGACTTTTAAAACAGGGGTGGCAAAGGGGTGGCAAGGTATTATTTTGGGGGGTCAATATACAAAGTGTTCAATTACACTAAAAATTAATTATTTTCCACAAAATGTATACAGATTAAATTAAAGTTGTTTATTTTCCAAAATGTACACAATTATATATGTATTAAGTATACAGCAAAAATAGAACAATTTGCTTGTTATTATTTACCATGAGTACACCGTTACTAAAAATACAAATACTAAAGTAATACATTACGACAAAATCTGAGTATATTGAGGTCTAGCCTATTTGACAACACAAGGAAAATTACTTAAAGACGTCTAAACATGTTATGTTAAGTGCTAATAAATTGTATGTCTACACAACGTTACTTCAGTACTTCAGTACATCTCTACAGTCACATCTGCTATCAGGGATGCAAACACATGTATGGTCAAAAAAGAGAGAGGTTATTGAAGCCCTCGCCCCGTAGCAAATATCCAGATACTTACATATTTGTGATGAATTTAATCCTTTGTAAGTTATCATTTTGCATTGTAAGATTACAGTTAACACCTTTAAATATTACATAAATGTATTATGTATTTTTATTAAACTTAGTGAGTGTATAAATGAGCAGCAAAAAAGAATTCTTGAAAAAATCTGCACAGTAACTTTATAAAATCTAAACATGTTAATAAAAACAAATTACTATTAGTATATAGTATATTTATATAGCCTACACTGCACATAAATAATAGACAATTAAATTATGCTTATTTTAAATGTATTGTGTAGGCTAGGTATAAAAAACATAGGCTTTTAATAATCTTTCAGTGCGCAAAACCATGATAATATGAAACGCTTCAAAACAGAGCGCACAAAGCGCGTATGCGCATCGCGGGTGCAGAATGATGTGCTCAAAGCAAAATGGGTTCACAGTGTGCTGCGCTGCACAAGTGCGCATTTAGAAGTTCACGGCACAAAGTGAAAAAATGTCGAGCGCACAAAGCTGCTGCGTGCCAGCTTAACCAATGAAAAGAGTAGCAACAGCTGCACGCTTGTGCGTGCTGCGTAAGAATGCATTCGCGTCCGCTGGGAGATTTGAGAAATGTTCGTAAAAATGAACAGTGTAATGTTTTCAGCGGGGTGGCAACAGGGGTGGCAAGGACTTCGTCTGGGGTGGCAATTGCCACCCCAACTAGCCCTCTGGCTCCGCCACTGATCCCTGGGCGTGTACTAAGATACTGTGCAGTGGAACTCACTGATGTCTTCACAGACATGTTCAACATCTCACTTAGTCAGGCTGTTGTACCCACATGTTTCAAAACTACCACCATAATTCCAGTCCCGAAGAAGCCATCTCCATCCTGCTTCAATGACTAGCGTCCTGTTGCACTTACTCCCATCCTCATGAAGTCCTTTGACACATCAAGTCTGCCCCCCCCCCCCCCCCCCCCTGGACCCCTTCCAGTTTGCATATCGGTCCAACCTCTCGACCGACTTCAGGAGAGTGTGCACACTCAGCAAGTTCCTCTGACCATCAACGGTGCGACTGTAGAGAGTGAGCAGCAACAAGTTCCTGGGTGTGCACATCACAGAGGACCTCTCCTGGACCGACAACACCACAGCACTGGCTAAGAAATCACAACAGCGTCCTACTTCCCATGGGCGTCAGTTTGGTTTGAAATGTGGTGGGGACAGAGACGCATTCAGAAGTGCATTTTCAGAAGTGGTGGGTACAATGATGCATTTTTTTTTCTCTTTCGCGCAGGTCATGTTTTGAAATACGTCCTGTATCTTATTAATGTAAATAAATAAAAATGTATACAAAAATGTGATGATGTCCGACTCGTTTTATGAAGAAGAAAGCCGTACAAAGCATTAGACATATGATATATGACCCACTAATCTGCTTCATATCATCATATAAGTACCATGTTGACAATATGACATGGCCATGACGTGGTTTAATGTACCTAAACAATGATTACCAATTTTCTCTTTCATGTTGCTTTGTTATAACCACTGAAAACGGGGAAAAAAATCTAACCCAAAATCGGGCCTCGCTCTACATTATCCCGCTTATTACATGGCTACCCACCAAATAAATCAATAATTTGACACAAAATATTGATTTAAAAAAGAGTTTATTGATTTAAACACTTATTTGTATTGTATTGTATTGTATTGCTTCCGCTAAAGAAAATAGTTCCGTCTCTACGATTAGAATCCTGCCGCGTCCACAGCAACGCTCTGTTTTTCATGGCAACGGTGTTATTATCAAGAAATAACAGACAACACAACTTAAGCACTACAAATTTTATCAAGATTGAAAAAGCAAAAATACGTGTAGCACATGAACACTATTGACTATCACACCATGATCTGACTGCTCTCAATTCACAACAACATGCATCCATCCAATCTACATCAGGCATTTTGACTAAAACTTGATCCATTCCTCATCATCATCATCATCATCACAACTATTTCAGAATTCAGCAATAGATTCAAGCAATAATTAAACAAGATACTGACTACTCAACAATCATCTCCCCCAACACTTGCTGTATGAACGCAAACCGTAACTAGCTAATTAAGTTGGTGGCTAAGGAAGTCTAACGTAACATTAATTGCAAGAGAAGAATTAAAACAGCCGATCCCTTGTGTGCAAATGCACAAGACCTAGCCATAATACCAGCAAATCTTAATAAACATAAGTTATCGCGTCTTACCTTTGTGTCAATGGTCTGCAGACCCATGCTGTGTGTACAACAACATCCATTTGTTCTACAGGTTATCACTTTGATATGTTATAGTCCATGGCACTAGGATGCAACCTTGTGATATGAAGTATGAAGGCTAAATGACTTGCTCGTCTATGATACATTCGCCAGAAATTCTGGCCAATCCCAGCAAAGACTAGGTAGCCTCGTTCCCGCTCGTTCACTGTCCATTTCAAACTGTCAACTCATTTGAAAAACATTCTTTAAAAAAAAGAAGCGCGATAGTCATATAGACGGTTTCATCGGGCGCACGCGCCTGGACCTAAGTTAACTCCCGGTCTGTGTTGTGTATATCGGTCTGGCTGCAGTGCCTTCTACAAACGCGGTTAAAGTCAAGGCGATGAGTAGACTGAGGGCTCAGGTGGTTGTGCTGCGGGATGTGTTTCCCATACATTTATTTATTTTTGGAAACTCACCACAATTTTAAAACTGATCGATTTTCAAAAAGGCTTCGCTGAATAAACATGAGTAACGTTATGTACTGCACGTTTAATAATAATAATCCCTTACATTTATATGTTTAAATATCAAAACGAGGCACAGGTGTTTTTTATATCGCTGTATTTCTGAAGGAAGACTTGCATGTTATATGCCTGATAAAGCAGCGTGTGTGAGCGTACTTTGTTTACAGCTGTTACTGGGGAAACCTCCATTTCTCGCGCTTTATGTCTATGCTTTAAAACATCTCCTATTGGCAAAGAATGGATTTGCATTCTCATTAAGTCCGCCTGATCCATGCAGCAAACATATTTTGTTTGTTATCAAAAAATATCTACTCTAGAGGGACTTGGCTGTTGTTATTGATTCTATTTGGAAGTCTACCGGAAGTTAAGTTAGGTCCGCAAAAGCGCGCATGCGCAGTAACGTTTGTTTATGTTGTTGCCGTTGAAACCGTCTATAGAGAAAATAATAACAGTGACACGATGACTCCCCCTCCCCCAACCTAGAACGTATCCCAATGTTACAGTTGTTGCAGTTTTAATGAACAGAAAAGCGTGTAGCCATCGCAGCAGCAGAACTCGAGGTTTAAAAACCCTCGAGTTCTTTTACTTTAAAAAAAAAAAAAAAAAGTGGTGGGTACAAAATGACTCCTCCCGAAATCGACGCCTATGCTACTTCCTCCGCAAACTGAGGAGAGCCAGAGCCCCGCCCCCAATCATATACACCTTCTACAGAGGCACCATCGAGAGCATCCTGACGATCTGCATCACTGTGTGGTATGGCGCCTGCAACTGCAACTTAGTCCAGGCTAGGACCAGCAGACTGAAGGACAGCTTCATCCATCAGGCTGTCAGGAAGCTGAACTCACTCCCGAACTTGCCCCACCATCCCTCTTCTGCCCCAGACACCACTGAACTATGAACATTGGTCTGCTCACTACCTCATTCAGTGGAACTGACGTCATTCTACCACCTCATCAGTCAGTTAAATAAAAACAACTGCTCTTGAGCCCTTTGTCACGTTAATCAGACTGAATAAGCTTTTTTTGCACTAAAATCTTTTTATCTGCACTGTTTGTTCACTTCACTGGTTTGCACTCTATCTGCCATGTGCCTTGTGCTGCTTTATTTAACTTTATTTTTAATTTTATTATATGTCTTTTTTATATTCCCTTATTGTATAGCTGTATCTTATATTTTATATTTGATCTAGATTTTTAGGCTCTACTGTTAGTGTTATCTGTATGCACGGAGGGTCTGAGAGTTACGCAATTTCGATTCTCTGTATGTATGTACTGTACATGATGTGGAAGAATTGACAATAAAGCAGACTTGACTTGACTTGACTTGACTTGAGAACTTAATAGTTCGAGGGATTTTTCAACTGCTGTATATTTGATTTAAACATCACTGAATTATTCTCTGTAACTAATATAAGATTCATTTTTTTTGGTGGGTCATCGATAGGCTAACTTGTATAAACAACTTTTCTCACCAGTCTGCAAATATGCCCTCTTTGCCCTCCAAAAAAAAAAAAAAGAGGAAAAAAAAACAATGAATGTGATTCATAGAAAAAGATCCGATTCATTGAAATGATCCGACTCAAATAATCATTCGTTCAAACAGTGGCACATAACATTACCTTTATATGAGGCAGTTACTATAAGGATGAAATATGTTAACATTGTGTAAGCATAAACGTCTCAGTAAATATTGATCGCACGAACATAAAATTTAGCAACTGGTCTTACTGAATATGTGGTCATTCTTTATTATATACAGATAAGCTTTAAGCGCGCGGGCAGATTAATGTGGGATTTGAGCACCTGACTAGAGTAACGGGAAACTGCTGATCACTGGATGAACGCGCGCTGGATCCTTTTAATTTATTTGCTAAATGGATTAATGAACCGTAATTTTTATTTTTGCTTTGCTGTCTCTTTTAAAGTCAGAGAAGACGGACTGAACCCAAGCACTCTATTGATCTGTGTTTTATTTGGCAGTGCATTGTAATGATCTTCTGTTTCTGAAGGATGTTCACCAAGAGTCACAATGAGTTGTCAAACCAATATTTATTGTGCCTTTTCAATAGAATGAACCAGACTGACTAGAGATAATAGAGTTTATTAGAATATTTAACTTGTAGAGCAACATATTTTATGAGCCACCGTCTGTCAATGTCAGGTCACCGCTTTGTTTCGTGTCCATCGACGTCATTTACAAAGGTTACGATTAAGAAGTAGGCCCACAACGTTCCGTTTCGTTGAACATGAGAAAATCTTTTTTCAGACGAGCAAAGTTATTGCCTTGGATAAGCAATGTGACTCTGTACGGATGCTTGTTCGCCGGCGCGGATTTCGTGCATCAGTGCGTGATCGCGCAGAGAGATCAGATGGACTGGAGGCACACGAGAAACGTGGCGATCGTGGCGCTGAGCTTTCAGGGGAACTTCAATTACTTCTGGCTGCGCGCTTTAGAACATCGTTTCCCGGGAAGATCAGCCGGTATGATTATACGCAAACTGCTTTTGGACCAAACTTTTGCTTCACCTTTGGCGACCAGTGTCTTCTACACAGGTAAAGTACTGTTTTAATGTCAAATCACTTTAGTCACATTCGCACTTGTTTGTTTAATCACTCGATTCATTGTCTTCACAGGTGTGAGTTTCTTGGAGGGCAAAGAGGACATATTTGCAGACTGGCGAGAAAAGTTTTTTAATACATACAAGGTAGGCCCCACTGATGACCCAACAAAAATAATAAGTCATCTTTTACCAATTAGCCCATTAACAACTTCCTTTACAGAGAATAATTCTAAATCAAATGTGGAGAGTACATAATTTTTTTTTCTAACCTTCAAGTTCTGAACCTTTTGCATCTTCCAGGATTTTGTACTGATGTGTGTGTGTGTATATATATATATATATCTTTCTCTCTATAGCCTATACATGATGTAAATGTAATAGATTCATTTACAAGATGACATTCAAAATCCACAGAAAATAAGTACTTTTAGTGTCATTTATTAGGTTTGTGTTTGAAAGGGTTAAACTTTTATGAATGTAATACATTTATTATAAAATGAAATTGAGAACATCTAACTTTTTATGGATGATAGTGTAAATATATTTTTACTTTACAGACTGGACTAATGTACTGGCCATTCATGCAGGTAAGAAAAACATTCTGTCACCATATATATATATATATATAATATACACAGATAAACGTGCAATAAGCACTTTTTGATCCTTTGTCAATATTCTTAAACTGCATTCTGTTCTTTTTTTTCATCTAATAGATTTATGTTGATTAATCTGTATTTTCTTTCAGTTTCTGAATTTTGTGCTGTTGCCTCTCTACCTGAGGACAGCATTCATGGGCTGTTCAGCATTCCTGTGGGCCACGTTCTTATGTTTCTCGCGGCAGAGTGGGGATGGCACAGCAGCGGTAGCCTTCGATTGGATCATGTCCCCCAAAAAACGGATTCTACCTCGTAGTACAGATGAGGAGAAATAGAGACACAATGGTGCTTATGAACAACATTGCGCCGTTGCAGATGAACCGTTCAGTCCCACAATGGTACTGTATTCAGGCTGCGTTGTGTTTATAAATCTTGTTGCTTAGTTTTACTTTATATAGTTTTATGTTTTTTGTGATCCAATTTATTTATTTATTACTGAAAGGAAATGCATTGTGTTTTTATAAATTTCACTGGGTGGGTTGGACGGGCCTTGTGACTTTCTGCCCCAGGTTAGGTTGCCATTCAACCCAAATAACTTACAGTAGGAATTTATTGAAAGATTAAAAAAATGTACATACTGTGCAGTGTTTTATCCAAACATAACTGTCTTTCTAAAGAGAAATGAAGAAGCATTTACTCATAAGGTTTTATTGCACATACTCATATGGGATGCAGTATTAAAAAGATTTGTATCTTATTAAAATTTTAAAAAATATATTTATTGTGATTATGTCAGGATCAGGGACTGTCTGTGTCATGTTTTACCCCATTTCTGTTCCCTTATTTGGTCACGTACCTGTCCTCATTTTGTTAATTAGTTTGATTATGTTCCATTGTTCACCTGATTGCCCTGTGCCCTGAGGGTGAGCTGTATTTGGCGCAACTAGTGCCAAACCGAAGAGGGCTCCAGTCCCTGAGTCCAGTCCCTCCAGTCCCCGCTCCTAGAAAATGCCCTCCAGTCCACAATCCTCGAAGACACCCTCAAGAGACTCCCAATCCAGAGTTTAACCCTGAATGCCTGGAGGCTCAGAAATGCCCCGCGGGTAGCCCATGGGTTGGGTCGGGGCGGGTTAAGAAATTGCTACTTTATTGCGGGGCGGGTCACTAAAAACAAAATTTAAAAAAAATCCATTTATGTTTCATGGAATTTAGTGGTGGAAATTTTGATTCTTTCAAGAGATTCGTTGATTTTCAGTTCGTTCACAAAAATGATTCCTTCACTGATTCGTTCAGTGACCATTTCTTCATATTACACAAATACGCCAGCAGTTGGCGAAAAAGAGTGTCATATGTGTTATGTCTTAAGTCAACGAACGTATTTACTTGTGACAAAAACTAATTTGGCTTTATTAGTGTGTGCATGATCGCATTAAATAAATAGTTTAAATAAATTAAAAAAAAAAGCAAGGAGGTTTAATCGGGGTTAAACGTGGAGTTATGTTCTGATCGAGATTTACATGATTGGCCGACTGACCCTGTATACTCTCATTCATTTCATTCACGAACTTGAGTAACTCTTTTTGACAGGATGAAACAGTTCATAGAGCTGGTCACGAGCTGCGCATGCGCTGCTAATAGCGCCGCGCTCGCGCGCTGCTTTCAGGCGGGAAGGAAGTCGACCGGAAGTTGAAGTCGGCTGCATGCCGCCATCTTGTAGCAGAACTTCACTTGCGTTAGCATACCATTGACTCCCATTCATTTTGGGGTCACTTTGACACCGAATAACTTGTGAGTAACTTGTGAATAACATCTGAGGCGTTTAAAGACTCCGTTTGTCCATTATTCATTTCTAAAGATACACGACAATGTATAAAGGGCTCCATTACCTTCTATGTTACATTATGGCCCCGTAGAAAAAGTTTTTGTAAAAATAGGCTAACGATTGCGTCATAACCACTCGACTCTCTGTCGCACAGTAGAGAAATTACCATACAGACAGGAGGAGAAGCTCGCAGGCAAACTTAATATGGCGTACTGGCGTTACATTTTAAAATACTATACAAAATAATTAATCAGAATACTTACTCCTGCTCACTCACGCCAAAGAACTCCCCGCTCAAGCTCGCCGTCTCTGCAAGATTAACGATGGCAGTTTGCACACACAGCTACAAGAAGATTTACATCTGTCAGACAGGTTGCTGACGTCATCAAGCTTTGTTTGAGTCTGCGCATCAGAAACGGAAGTGCTAAAAATCGCTAAAAATGGGCTTCACTTGTCTCAATTGAGTTCCAATGGGGTCGCTGTGTCCATTTCTTTTACTGTCTATGGCTGCTGTGGGAGGAACTTCATTGAACGAGAAATGAGTCTTTTACTGTCTATGGTCAGTGGATTACCTTAACGAGAACGATTCGTTCACCTAAAAGATTTGTTCACGAACGAACCATCATAGTGCAATTACCTATAGCCTAAAATTGATAAGGTTACGATACGAAGGTCTAAGTAGCAACGTAACTTCCGTGATGTCCCCGATGCGCGGGGCGGGTCGGGGTGGGTCAAGAAATTTTACGTTATGGAAAAAACTCCGACCCACGCATCACTAATGCCCGCCCTCCCATCCACACCTGCCTCCTCCGCTGTCGTCTGCCATCCCCTCTGCTTGCCCTCAGCCCACCATCTATGCGGTGTGAGCTCCGTGGGTCTACGATTCTCCAGTGTCACAATGGTTGAAGAATTCCTCACCTCCGTCTCCAGTCTCTGAGGCCCAAACCTCGGCCCATAGACCCAGTGGCTCCACCTATAGGTCCCTTGCCTTCACTGTCACCAGTCGATCCACCAGCTCCACCAGGCTCCCTCGTTCCTCTGGCTCCGCCTTGGTCTGCCATCAACCAATCTGCACCTCGGGACTCCACTTCTCCAGCTGCACCTCATCCCTTCCTTTATCCCCTTCGGCTCCTCAGTGCTCAGTCGCTCTGGCTCCACAGTGGATGTCCGGATCTCCATCTCCGCCTTGGTCGCCAAATCCCTCAGCTCCACCCTGGCCACCGGATCATCGGCATCCGCCTAGCTCATTGGCTTTTACAGTCTCTACCTCGGGCTCCTCCGCCACCTGCTCTGCCACCACTGGTCGGACCCCTGCAGTCAGCAGCCATTCCTCCTCCATTGCTCCTTCCTCCGTTGGCTCCACCGTGGGTCGACATTATTGCTGTGGCCGGGGTTCAGCTGGGTTCCTCCTGCTCCAAGCCCATCATCTCCTCCCTGGACTCTGTCTGCTGGCCCCTTCCTGGATATCCATCCTCCTCCTTAGCCTCCTCCCATGTTCCCACCCATCCCTCCTTCTGTTGTTTCTAATGTCAGAATCAAAGACTATGTCTGTCATGTTTTGTCCCGGTTTCTGTTCCCTTATTTGGTCATGTTCCTGTCCTTGTTTTGTTAATTTGATTATGTTCCATTGATGGCACCTGTCTTCCCCTGATTGCCCTGTGTTTATAAGAACTAGGCTGTTCAGTTTGTCTCTATCAGGTCTTACAGTGATGTGTGTAAACCTCCTGTTTCATGTGTTGTATTTACTCTGTATTGGAAACTATTAAAGTCTCTTTTGATTTATCCACTGCTCCGTGTTCCTTCTGGCAGTGTAATGTGACATTACATATTGCTTTCCACAGTTTACACAATGCATTTTAGATAAACCAGTGTTTTCTTTTGTTTGTGGAGAGTTGTACAGTTTCTTGTGGTGCTGTTTTTATGAAAGTCTATGTGAGGTGAATTGTGAAACGTGACAGCTAAATGTAGATTTTATGAGATACTGAGGGTGATGCTGGGTAACAGATAAACAGCTTTTCTGGTACTGATTGTCTGTGTTGGATTAGGCAGGATCACATGCTTACAAAAATGTCTGGTGTGCGCTCACTGCATGTAATGACCTTTGACAAAAGGACAGAAAAAAAAACTCTTAGGTACTGTGTACATTAATGTCATGACTTTAGCATATTAGTTTCAAAAATGCATTTTTTTTATTACCAATTAAGAATGATGAGAATAAACATCAGAAAGTGCATTCGTGTTGCATTCAAAGTTGCCATAGATCAAATATTTGCCTTTTCTAACTCTTTTTTTTTTCATATTTTTACATTTGTTAAATGTGTGGTCGTTCTCAACCAGGGAGCCCACAAAGGGGGTCTGAGCAAACTTCCAAAGAGGCCTCAAGATTATGTAAAATGCATAAAAATAAGGTAAAACAAAAAAATCAAGATGAAAATTGGCATACATTTTGAATTAATACATTTTAAAAGTCAAGGAAAGTTCTTTAATAAATATATATTTCTTCTGAAGTTATGTATGCTCTAAAATATTTTATAACCGAAACTGTGAAGAAATTGCTAGTTCTGAGTTAAATAATTTTAATACCTCATCCTATAAATCACAATGTGGGAAAAGTCATACACATAAATAGGCCTATTGTCACTCCTGGACACATTTCGTTGTGTTTTCCCTCCCCATGTTTTCCGTGTCCCATGTTAATTGTCTCATTCTATGCACCTGTGTTTTGTGATTATCTATAGTATTTAAGTTTCTATCTTTGTGTATCTCCTCTTTGGGGTCTTTTTCATCCATAATTGTTGGATGTGCTGTATTACCATTGTGGATTATTCCTGGATTAAAGATTTTTACTTGTACTCCACGTTTCTCTCTCATTCCTTCCCACAGTGAAGTGTGACACCTTAATATAATTTTACAATAATTATTATAATTATTTAATATATTGACATTCCTGGTTACTGTAAATTAAAATGTTTGAAAACAAGAAACTTTGTCGCTACAGCTGAAGTACCAGAAATCTTCATAGGAACCTTAAAATATTGTCTTGGATAATGAGAGGCCATCATTCAAAAAGGATGAAAGTCACTGAAATGTATTTATGTTCTAAATGCATGTATTTCTAGAATTACTCTTTTTTTTAGCTTTTAAGTTATAAAAAGACAGTCTAGGGTTGCATTTCCCAACAAGTTCTGTAAGCAAATTTATTGACCATTGCCACTAGTGACATGACATTCATGACATTCAGCCAAGTATGGTGACCCATACTCAGAATTCGTGCTCTGCATTTAACCCATCCAGAGTGCACACACACAGAGCAGTGAACACACACACACACACACACACACACACTGTTAACACACACCCAGAGCAGTGCGCCTGTGGAGCAGTTAGGGGTTCGATGCCTTGCTAAAGGGCACCTAAGTCGTGGTATTGCCGGCTCGAGATTCTAACCCACAACCCTAGGGTTAGAAGTCAAACTCTCTAACAACTAGGCCACGACTTCCCCAAATATAAAATAGGCTCCTTACACTTTCATTACAAATTGGTAGCCTCTACTGTCAAAAATAAATAAGCAAATAAATAAACAATAAACAAGTATTTTATATTTGTAAAATAATATACCTTATTATCATTTATACAAATTCAACTATAATTTTTAAACAAATTATTCAAACTTACCACATTGATTTATTATTTTAATGTTATTAACATATTATTAATATAGCTTACACTTTATTTTATTACATAGTCCTTGTTGCCTCTACAAAACTCAGTTTTTCCTGAACATCTGGTATCTTGGAAAACCAGCACTGCCATGCAAAAAAAAAAAAAAAAAAAAAGAAACATTCTAAAACCATTCTGATACTAATGTAAAAAATCTTTCAAAGTTGTAAATAGTATCAGAATCAGAAGACTACTGAAGTACGTTTCAGTCTTTCTACTTCAAAATGTCACGTTCAATTCAGTGTGTTCCTTGCACACATTCTTTGTATATGAATTGTGAAATTTACTGGCAATTTTTGAGTTTAATGTTTTCCACACTAAATTATTTTCAGTGCATGTTTTTGTTTCTTCAAAAAACCTGAAAATATCAAACAAAACCCTTCCATCGAATGTACACAGTCAGTGATTATACTGAGCATTCCTGAAGTGCTAGTGTTGTGTCGGACACTCGGGGCAGCACCGCGCCGCGCCGCGTCGCGCAGGCCGCTGTACTGTATGGAGGTGAGGTAAGTCTGTATTTAAGACGCACCCACCGCTCTATGCCACTCCCTTCAGGTGAAGTGGTTTGAGAGATCATTTCCTTACCTATGAAACAAACGTAAACCCGTTTATAGTCTTAATGTAGACGCCTGCTGTTTTCAAATAAAACAATTCAACGAGCAAAGGTAACTAACTTTAAAAATAGTTTGACGATGGAGGCAGCGCCAGGCGGTCTCGGGCGCTGTTCTTGCGCGTTCTGGCTCGCGGTGGCTTTCGACGTTCTTGGTCTCATCATATTATTACTCGGCGTGTTCGGAGACTTGTTCTTCTACGACTTCTTGATATATGCAGGAGCCATCATCATTTTCCTGAGTCTCATTTGGTGGGTTTTCTGGTACACGGGTAACATTGAGGTGCCTCCTGAGGAGCTTGAGGACGATGTGGGTTTGCTGAAGAAGGACAGAGGTTTGGCAGGAGTTGTTAGGAGGTTCTCCAGCCGCCTCTCGAGCGGAGTGCGAAACTCTTTCAGGAGAAACGGGGGACCGCGTGGTCAAGGTGCAGTGGTCGGTCAAGCAAAGCACAGGAGAGATGGAGGTCAGGTACCAGTGGCTTTTGCAATGACCCCTCAGGATAATGTGAGCACTTTGTCTGCGACAGTGACCGCAGGAGACACCCTCAGAACAGAAACACAGGCCATATGAACAATCACGTACAGGTTAATACCATTTCATTATGTATAGCTGTCTCTATTGCACCACTTATTAAGGTAAAGGCAATGGCAACTTCACCAGTTTATCAATTAATGTCTGCTGAAATGTTTCAATCTAGTTTTTAAAAATGTTTATAACTTTGTTTCTACATATTCTTGATTTAATAACTGGAATGATATGAAAGCGGGTCATATAAGGAAACATGTCAGTGAAATGACTTTGAGAAAGTATTTGCATCATAAGTAAGGGCAGATCACTCTGTTAAACATCAACCATGGAACCTACAATAGCTAGTATAAATAATGTCAAGTATGACAGATGTATCTTCATTTTTAAGAGGATTTACCCACCTAATGTACTTTATGAAGTTGGTTTTGCCACCTGATTTAGGCATAACTCATAATTTACACAATATTAAGTGAAATAAAGTAGCAAAACTGTGTATAACATAAATGCATTGTTTTCCAAGTGGATTCAACAGGTTAAATAATTAATTATAGATAGACACAGACAGTGGGATAAAATAATAGATCAAATACACACTAGAGAGAGAAAAAGACCTTTTAAATGACCAAAAAAAACATTTTCTTGTTTTATTTTAACAGGTTACAGAAGAGGATATTCAACCATATGGCACTGCCGAAGCGGACTTTTGTTTTTCTCTCCTGTTGAAATATTCATTGTTTTTATTGAAAATGTTTACAATTGAATTAGGTTTTGTACTATGTTTATTTGATTGATTTTGTGTTTCGTGCTTTGTATTATACACTATTTTGAGATTATGCACTGATAAGAATGGCTTTTTGGCAAAATAAATACAATTATGTATTTTCCTACATGTCATAGTCTGTTTTATGAGTTTTGACCAACGAGAACGGGAACGTAACCAAGTTTAGTGTCCTGCTTTTATCGAATCTCATCTCTACTGTACAACCTTTGGACATTGAGAAGTGTTATTAGGTGTGCCTCCTCTTATCTTTGTTTGTTCACTCCAGTTTCGAAGCAGCAGTGTAAATGAACCGGATGGGTGGCAGACGGTTTGATATCTCAACGACAGTTTCCTTTTTTATTCACAACATTTTTCTAGATATTTATATGCAGCTACCAGGTGGATCTCAGGTGCTTTTTATGCCGTTTCAGATGCATTCATACATTGACACCATTTATTTTAAATACTTGTTAGAAACTATTGCACAGTTAAGCTAACCATAGAATCTGGAAAAGATCATTTACTTTCACTTAAGGCTGTATTGTTCAACAGGGCACATCCTATGAAAGAACATTTGTATTGTGACATTATTTTCATGACAAAACAAAATTCTCAAATCCTATGTGCCAGTGGTCTTCAATAAAGAGTCCATCAATTATTATTCGATTTTTCACAGATTTTACAAAAATACTGTAGCCTATTAAGAACACAATAACAAAACCCTCTGGCCTTCTTCGGTCCTTTTTGACCAACAAATTGTACATTTTGAATTTTTTTAAATCTTAGCTTCATCGAAATGAAGTGTAACTTTTGTCACATTAACAATATGAACACACAAAAGAATCATGGACATGGTTTGGATATGTTAAAGGGTCAAAAAAATAAATAGACAAACTTGACTTCTTCATGGTCAAAAATAATAGTAATAAGTTATAGTAAATTAATGGAAAATGTAAAGAAATGTGAAAACTCAGGTACAAACTACATATCAGCCACTGGTCAGAAAAAAAGTGTGCAGCTATCAAGGGGTGAATCTCTAGAATATCAGGAGTGCAAAATAGATACCGACACAAAATAAACTGGTAAGACTGCAACAGAGCAAATTTTGAAAATATTTCCAAATTTTGTTAGATTTTTTATTCATCAAATACTGAGTGACAAAAATGCTTTCTGTGTGATTTTAATGTTTGACTAATAATAATGTAAAACCTGATACTTATCTAACCGAAAATATCTAAACCTTGACAAAATGTAAATGCAAAACCTAAAAAATGAAGAAATTATCTCTAGAAAAAAAATGGGAATCCAAAAGCTTCTTTATATATCTATACAGGGTGCTAATACAAGAGGTTACGCAACATTACACAAGTTTTTATTTGTTTAATGTCTCCAGATGGCCCAAATCTGACTTAAAAAATGGATTTGAAATGCCTTCACTCTATTTTAATGTGAAATATTGCATTTATTTAAAAATAGTAAATGTATAAAGAATAAAAAATATATATATTCTAATGGAGAAGATAGTTCAATAAAATTGTATAAATATTGCATAGTATCATAAAATCCCTCAAAATCACAAATAATAATAATAAAAATGATCGAACAAAAATATATTACATTGATTTTCATGAAGAAAAAAAAAAAGTTACATTTCAAGGCTTTGGTCACTTTTGACCGTGAAGGAGGCAAGTGTGACTCCTAAACAAAGAGGGCCAGAGGGTTAAAAGATTAGTTCACCTCAAAAATACATATCTGTCATCATTTACTCACCTTCATGCCATTTAAAGTTGTGGGACTTTCTTCTGTGGAACATGAAAGAAGATACAGTGGGTCTGTTTTTTATTCGTTAAAGTTACCAAAACCTCAGATAAAAAAATCAAATCCCACATTAATTTCTTACATAAAAAAGTAATGTAGCCTAAGAGTATATAATTATTTTACTGCATTTACAATGCAAGCGTTGTAAAATGTGTGAAATATTATGTAGGCTATACAGACCAGGCTTAAAATTGAACAATAAGTTGTGTATAATACATACCTGCTCCATCTCTCTATCCACCAAGTGGCCCTTGTGCAAAACAACCATTCGTCGAGTCATAACACTTTTTGCCACTAGGTGGCAGAAACTTCCTTTATTGAACGCAACCGAACCAAACACGCTACTTTAAAATCATTCTTTTTATATAAAGATCTTGTGAAATATAAAGGAGTTCAGGCTATTGTAAGGAAAACAATTAAAGCTTCAAAATATTGGAGGGATTACTGTGGTAATATTGGATGGGATGTACAAATTTCCGATATTTGGGGCATGATTAGGAAAACGGGTGGAAAGCAAAAATTCAAGAATGCCGGTGTCCTGACATTACCTTCAGATTTTCCTATCAGGCTTTACTGCGCATGTGCACATCAATATTGCGTCCTTTTTCGCATGCTGAACAACATTTAATGTATCTACTTTACTGTAAGGAAAGGTTTAGGGTTGTGGTAGGAGTAGACTTTAATAAACCATAATTTTACAGGTTTTTTCCACTGTTTTAATGGGAGGTAGCAAAATCTGACAAATCGACAGACTTTACGAAATGGAGAAGAAGTTGTGATCTCAAATAAAGAAAATGCTAAAATGTTTAATAATATACATATAGCAGAAATAATTTGTTAGAAGGAGCAAGAAATATAAGGGAAAATTTTAAAGAGAGACAAATGCTGGAAACATAATACGTTATCTAATAGACATGGGAATGTAAGGATTAATTGTGTTTAAGTATACATTTTTTTATTTAAGCCTTCTCATTGTCACTTCACACTCCAGTTCAGTTGGTACATTCACTCCCCACCTACAACTACTGCCAGAACTGAGACTCAAACCTGCAACCTTTAGGTTACAAGTCTCTAACCATTAGGCCACGACTTCCCCTTGATCAACATTATCAACACTGATTGTGTGAGGATCATGTGACACTGAAGACTGGAGTATTGGCAGCTTTGCCATCACAGGCATCATTCTACCTTACACCATACTTTATAGTTCTTTTTTTAATTCACACAGATCTCCCGGGGACATTTGATCGGTGTCATCAAGCCTTGCACCTGTTGCAAGATATGTTCCATCATAAGTGTCTTACAAAACCTCCAAAAGCATAGCAGAGTTGATCAGTTTATTGATTTAGCAGTTTAGCAGGCACTAATAAACACTTTAGTTCTTTCAGAACCAGTTGATTCCTGATGGCATTCCTTTCTGATAAGTTCCCCTTTGTGCAGAAATCCTCCAGAACACTTTTGAGTTATGTTTGTGGAGAGGTTCTTCACAGCATTTATATCCAGTACTGGAGTAACGTCATCACATGTGTGAATGTGATCGTACAGAGGCCGTGTCGTCTTTCCACACAGGAGTGTTACGTGCACAACCTGTTGAGAGTTTCCGTCTACATCCCTGACTTGAGGAGAGACATCTTTGAGCTCACCATCAGCAAGATGCTCACACTGTAAGTGACTTGTGTTTAGGAACTGTACTGATATATTTGCAACTGTGCAGATGTCTGATGGCTGTTTTTGACTTTTAGGTTAGTGCACCATGGGGTGAGATTGAAGAAGTGGAAAGTGGAGCTCAGCAAGATGCTGATGGTGCATCACAGGATGACTGCATCTTTGACATGGTGAGTCCAGAACACCTCAGAAATCAACAGAAAGCCAAACGCATATAATGCAGGACATACTCAGTGGGACACATTTTAAAGGGATAGTTAATCCAGAAATGGAAAGTTGACATGTACGCTCTTTCATGTTGTTCCAAACCAGTACAACTATCTTTATTCAGCGAAGTCCAGAAGAATGTACTGTAGTCATTTCATGCAGTGAATGAGGACTGGAGATTTCAAGCCTCCAAAAATATCCGAAAGCTTCATAAAAGTAGTTGATACAACTTATATTTATATAACCGGTTTGTATGAGGAATCAAATTAAGCCCTAACTTATGTCGTAGTCTTTCTCAATGTTTAAGCAGTCATAGGTCTTCCTGATTTCAATTTCTCATTTTGTGTGGTTTATTCAGGATGAGAAAGAAGACTCTCCACTGGATTCATCGAGACCCGATGGAGCTGTAATGGTTCATCCTGTGACAGAGGGACTGGACACGATGATGACTGTCCTGCTGGCTTATATTAAACTGTAATATTTCATGATATTACCATTTTTACTGTATATTTCAGTAAACAAATGCAGCCTTGGTGAGCATAAATCCCTTTCAAGAACATCTAAAGATCTTACCAATCCCAAACTTTTGAACAGCAGTGTAAGTGTAATTTTTGCAGCATGTTTATACCTTCATGTAAAGAAGTATATTCAAATGCACAGGCATTATACATAATTCATAAATAACATTTGAAGTGCATTCATAATTTAACTTTGTATCTGAGTTATTTTATTCTTTTAAATAATATTTTTTGTTTCAGGCTCATTAGATATTGAGAAGACCAAAGCTATGTACAGTGAGCTGCTGTCTGTGTTTGATAAGGTGCTGCTTCCCACTCACTCTTCCTGTCACGTGCAGTTCTTCATGTTCTACCTGTGCAGCTTCCACCCGGTAAGTTCCCACTTCTCTGTTATTCTCAAACAAACAACCCCCCCTTAGGGTTTGGCTGAAGCTTTTTTGGATCACTTATGGAAGATGTTACAAGCCTCCAACCAGCCCCCCCATCCTGAGACAGGCTGCTGCTGGACACGTGGACAGCTTCATGGCAAGAGGCAAGTTTTTGCCAGTATCGTACATGAACTTATCATGCAGTTTTATCTCATCTAATGCAGTGGAGCTCAATATTTAAACATCTTTATTGGCAGTGGTTTGTTACCTTGATTAAGTCATAAAACATGAATGCCTCTTTGTTGTTATCTGGAAAAAAAGGGTTTGATTGGACACAGGTACATATATTTGTCAAAACATTGTTTGAAATCATGTCAAAACTGGCTCTGTAGAGTTTCCTCTCTTCCACAGGACAGTCAAGGCTTGTCTGGACCTGTTGGTTCCCTGGTTGCACCTTTACATTGACAGTCAGGGCTCTAAAGGGATCTAAAGTGTTCTGTGACGTCAATCTGCACGGCCCTATCTTCAGACACAATGCAGTTCTGGAGGGCAATATGAAGAAAGGTCAGTACATATAGAAATTTTCCTGTCAATACATGAAGCACAAGTGTGAAAATTTGAGATGCCAAAACTTTTTTCAGTTGTCATAAATTGTGTTTGTGGGTCAAGGACACAATTTTTTGACATGATTTCAAATTTATTAAAGAGATCATGCAAACAATTACCCGGCCTCAACACTTCTAGAATGTTTGTTTTATTTCTAAATTTCAAATTATTTTTTTTTTTTGGGGGGGGGGGGGGGGGGGGGTCATAAATTAAAAAATGTTGCAGTGATCTATTTTGAAAACATAATCAAGAAAGAAGCCTTGTTAGAAGAACAAAGTGCTTGAAAAGTAAACTTTTAGTTTGGCAGGTTTTATAAATATTTCTTATTAATTCTTAAAAATTATTTTGACAATAATGCTTCATTACTTGTTTATATTTGAAAAAATGTTTGTCTTCAAAATCAAAGTCACGTGATTCAACTTCAACCAACATCAAAAAAAAAATCATAAAAAATCATAATTTAATACTTTTTACAAGGAAAGGTCAGTTCTGGGTGTAAACCTTGTGCGACTCCCTAAAACATTTTTCAATTATATAAAAATTAATACTAACACTTTATTATAGTGTCCTTGTTACACGTTACATATCACATGCAACTAACCCTAAACCAGACCCTAATTGTAACCTTAACGCCATAGTACTATTACTCAGTACTTAAATTGACAATTCGAAATTGAGCGTTTAGTGCTGTGCCAGCTCAACCCGCCAAGGGTCTGTCTTCTTGCTGTCACCAACATGTTTGCAGCCATCACCAGGTACAGCACAAGAGAGATCGATCATTAGATTACAAAACTTCAAGAAAATAAAAGCATGATAAATGAGGGCAATTTCACCCATCTGTTGGCAGGAAGTACCAGCTCGTCGTCTGTTACACCGTCATTGAGCGGAACAACAGCAAAGTGTTGCCAGTGGTGAGCTCGGTGTTCACTAACACAAACCCTCTGGATACCATCTTCCCTTTTGATCCGTATCTCCTGAAAAGGTCAAAAAGCTATGCTCATTCCTGTTAAACTCAGTCTTAGAATAGCTCAATAAAAAACATTGATTTATGTATTCATTTTTAACAACGGCTCTGGAAAACTCATTGAGCCGATCTACCAGGCGTGGGAGGAGCCATCCGATTATATTATAGATTTGCCCAAGAAGGAAATGAAAAAGGTGATGCACATTCTCAGCAGCCTCAAAGATATTTGTGTTTTGTCTGCCTATTCAGGCAATTTTAAGTGTCCATGTGTGTGTGTGTATTACTTCTACAGTATAGAAACCCCATAAAAGGACTGATCCACCTCCAAGTTTGACGATGGAGATGGCGTTCTTCTGCTTTTGAGCTTTGCTTTTTTTGCAGCAGACATACCGCTGATCCACATGCCCAAAAAGTTCCAGTTTGGTCACATCACTCCATAAAACATTCGTCCAGAGCTCCACAGGTCTACACAAATGAATTTTATCAAGTTCAAGTTGGCCTTTTGTTCTTCTTGATCAAGAGTGGTATTCATCAAGATGTCTCAACATGAAGGCCATACTTGTCTAGTGTTCTTCTTACACACTGCATTGAAATGGTTTTCCTCCTTTCATCGGGTCATCTTGCAAGTCTTTGGCTGTACATGGCAGGTTTTTCTCAGTTGCTCTGATTAAACATTTTAAGATATTGTGCTTTTTCTTCCACAACCTCTCAAAGGTTTTCTGGTAAAACACACTTTAAGCTAAGGAATAAGGCTGAGAGCTGTGTCTCTAGGAACTTTCAATGTCTTGGAAATCTTCATATAGCCTTAGCCTTTCTAAAGTAATACAATATTTATTCTCTTTAGCTTTTGTGAGATCTCTGTTGACATTTTTGCTACTCAACTTCAACACATGCATTGGCTAACTGTATGTGTAACAGCTCAAGCTAATTCTGCTTTTAATAGAGTTTCTAAAGACCTAATTGTGTTTTGAGACTGTTTTATTCCCCACCATGCAAATAAGTGATTTAAAAACAGCAATGTTGAATAGGGGTTGAATAATTATGACATAGCAGTATTATAAAAAAAATCTTATAACTCAAAAGTATTACATTATATATTGACAATATCACTTTTAATATGCCAGTGAACTGTTATAAATACAATTTTTATTTTATCCTGGATCTTCAAAAAAGCTTGTATTTGTAATTTGTGTCGTCTCTGAGGGGTTGAGTAATTTTCATTGCAACTGTATATATATATATATATATATATATATATATACACACACATATATATATATATATATATATATATATATATATTTATATTTATTTTTTCTTAAAGCTTTTTGGCTCATTTCAGTAGTTTAGCCTCTTCAGAGAATATCCAATACCACTTTGATCTTGTCTCACAGGGGTCTGTGGAGGAAGAAGATGGCATTCTGCATGGAGAAACACCTCATGGAGACTCAGTAGTGGTTATGACTCCAGGTTCTTATGACTCTCATCTGCACAGTCCACAGAGTGTTGGCTCTCCCCGGGTCTTTCTGATCCACTGTTGTAGCACTCAGCTGGTCACAGATCACAGCAGGAGGGGGCGCTCAGGGACTGCTTGTGTTTGTGATAGCACAGATCTGACTGGAGCCCACTCACACCAGCATTACTGACCCCAGTGTTTGGCAGTAGTTTCACTAAACCCTCTACTTCACTTTAAGACTGCATCATAAAATACAAAAATGTGCTTATTGGACATTTGTGCTATATTAATAGTAATATGATAAAAGAATTGGTGGTTTATCAAGTAGACAGTCAGATGTATTTTATGTTTTCAGGAGAAACTGTCTGTTCTCATTTTAAGTAAATGTAAGCTTTTTTGTCATATTTTCAGTTTATTCTGAAATGATTTGAGAGGTTAGAATTGCCTGGTGGTGTGTTTAAAAGATAAATGGGTGTCACTTCCCATGTTGTGAGTTTAAGCTCTGACTAAACCAGTGATTGTTTGCACAAAATATTCTGTAGGAAACCGACATACAGAGAACACCTTCATTTAAATATGGTTTTCTATGTTATCTGTTAACTGTATTTTAATTTTAACTGTTGTCGTCATAATCTTCTCAGTGAACTGTACTTTTGTGTACAGTTTTGAAATTAATTAACATTAAATAATAAAATGGTCTAACTGATTTATTAAGATGGAGTGGAAAATATGATCTAATTGTTATGATCTAATGTGATCTAATCTAAGAGACATATTACTCTTAAAATATTTATTATTTTCTTCCAACAGAAATGTAACATTTCAATTATAATTATAAAATGTTGACTCATTGCAGATTAACAAAATTGTCATTGCCGTAATTTTTCTCATGTGGATGCTTACTAGTAAATAAGTGATATATATTCCAAGAAAAAAAAGTTATTTTAAACTGTAATGATATTTCACAGTATTACTGTTTTCCTAAAACCATAAAAAGGTTACTGGAAGGTCAAACTCAGTGATGCATCTTTAATAGAAATGTGTGTAGTCATATCTAAGAAAAAAAAGCTGTTGCAGACTACACACGCATTCAAATTGTGTCAGCATGCAGCCCTTGGTAGCCAAATCAATTTTATAAATATTGTACGATCAGACAGCTTTGGCTCAGCAATGTAGACCATCACACATACACTACTACTCCAGCAGACATGTAAGCATGTCTGTCTGTTGACCACAGTGGATTTCAAAAGAACAGACATCCTCTAGTATTTTTAAAGTCTCTATTGTACTGAAGTCCACTGCATATAATACACAAACACATCACACATTTGTTCAGACTTTAATAAAAACATTCAAAGAAAGATATTTAGGCCACACATATGATGCAATCTAATTGAATCACAGGACTACATGTCAGCATTTTCAAAGCGTGTGCTGTTATTAATATCAACAAACCATCTGCATAACCGTACGCCTCTATCCTTAGGAAATGAATGATAACCAGTTTATTACACATTGATATAAGTGACTAGATCCTATATGGCAAGACAAAACAGAATACAGTGTGCTTATGAAAACAGTAACCCGATCCATGTGCATTGTTCAGCTGAACGGATGCATTCAGGGTGGAACACTGCAATATGACTGGAATTACTCGATATATGAGTGTCATGATGAGCAATATCCCTCCCAAGAACAGAATCATAGTCCGAGGACCCCGAGATGGAGCAAAGTTACTGTCGATCAATGAAACAAATCATGAAGGATCCCCTCAAAGCACTTAACAGAGCATAGCTGATCATAATGCAGTGAAGGCTGGGTGACCCTGGACCCAGCATCGCCTGACAAGACCGGCAAAGACATGAAGAGCAAATCAAAGGGTTTGATGACAAGATTGACCAGGTTTATGACGGCAACCGCGCACATACTTAGAAGCGAGCGTGTCTATATGTCTCTGCATAATAAAAGATTCGGACTGAAAATATAAAATCTTCAAAACGTCATAGCACTTCTCAGAACAGATACAAATAAGCATCATATCAAATGATGAAGAGTGGGGACTGTCCTGAAGATCCCTAAGTGAAATCTAATACATGTACTGTATAATAAACCTAACTCTAATAGAGAGGTCAGCTGCACAGCCACATGTGTTTTCATTACAGTTGTTGTAATGGGGAAATATACCATCTGAATGAGAGCATCTCCAAAACTGTGTGTGAAGTAACCGCTTCAGCTGTTATAAATGTTACACACGGCACATGCTGACACAGTTGAAATCATATCTGAGCGTTTCAAAGTCACCGCTGCTGTTAATGGTGCCGTTTGTGTTCCGGATTTAAATTCCCTTGGTTGGTTTCTGCCTTTATGTTATGAGTTCTGCTACATGTTAAATATGTACACGGACAGCTTTAAAAAATGAGTGTGAGTTTGATTCGGAAAGCTTAGGTCTCTGGTAACGACTTGAAAGAGTACAAACCACACAGTCTCTTATGTTCCACAGTATAGATGCAGTTCGACCTTGATGTCCTGAATGAGCCCGGTTTGTCTGTCCATCCCAGATGATCTACTGACCTCGCCGCTCTAAAGCAAGAGCCCCGAGGACAGGAGGTTGTGGCCACTGAGTGAGGCTACAGAGAAAAAAATATAACAAAAAAGTATTGCAGATTAAGTGTGGCATTATGTAAGTCTGTAATCTTCTAAATTAAATATGAAGAATCTCACTATCATGTTTATGATTGTGTTTCATTCTAAAGTGATTTACATTTGCCATATTCCCTTAAGAGTATGCACTTTCCACAGTGAACTTTAAAAGTTAAAAGGGGTATAAAATATAATTGTCATTTGGAGTCAATGTCACAATCACACAATGGCTGACACTATTGTAATAATAATAAATAAATGTTAAAAAATGAGTAAACAAATGTACAGAGCATGTACAATAATAATTATTATTATAATATATATATATTTTTTACAAAAATCTAGTTAAAATTTCAGAATGATAATTAAAGACTAATAAAACTAATAAAACCTGTTTTGTTTTAAAAGGATCTTCTGTAGGATTGACCTTATGACAAGGCTGCCCTGACTGTCCTCATTTCAAAATGGCATGATTAATACCATTTCAAACTCGAAATGTCTAAAATATGAGCCACACTTCTTTGGTGTTTTATCAAAACTCGTAGTCACACTGGATAAGTAAGAGACTTTGCAAGGCCAGCAGTGATAGTGAAGGGTAATGTGGTGGTGAAATGAACATTTGGCCAGAGCTCAACTTAGCTGACAGCAGCAGTTGAAGGGAGAGATGCTGATGGCTTCATAACACAATAAAAACAGCCACTCACTCTGAATCACGGTCCTCTTCGGCCTTCACAATGCTTCCCTCAACGTACTGCAGTAATTCTGCGAAATAACCAAACATTTTGTGAATAATACTTATAATATCACAGATTCGAAAACACAAGTTCAAATGAGTAAATTACAACAAAAAGTCCAGAAACTGTCTTTTTGTCCCAGATTACTCAAGGAGAGAGGCTTTAAGCAGCCACTCAGAATAGCAGCCCATTGCTGTTGATAGTGCACATTTCTCACTTACTGTGATCCTCGGTGCAAAGTGAGCAGACACCATCTACGAGCTCTTTGGCCTCAGCTGCGAGCTGGCAGGCGGGATCTGGGATCGGGGAGGCTGTGTCGGGGCTGTCAGTCACTGGAGACGCTTGTGTGCACCTGTAGGATGAGGAAGATAAGTCATGATCTCTGACAGAGTGAGACACTACAACTTTCAGTGTTTGTCTTGAGAAACATACCCACTTTCAATCCCAAATAAGTTGGCATTGGTGAGAACTTTGTGGACATTCTGTAAAAACAAGAGAGCAAATTTTAAACTTGGATAATCTTTTGGATGCAACACTGATATCTAGATACAACAGTGTACTTTAAAAGGAACTTTAAAACCAAAATGAACGTGGTTTGTGTTTACCTGTGCAAATCCAAGGAGCTTCTTGTTGGATATCTCCAGGTGTTTCCGTGTGAGTTCAGACCTTCTCAGCTGACTGTCAATCATGGCCAGCCTCCTGTTCAGCTCCATCACATTCTCCTGGGAAGAAAATGGTCTTTAAAACCTTTGCTAAAACGTCAACTATTCAAATCTTTTTCGATAATTGAAATAAAACTGAATTATAAATATTTGATGAAAAGCACACAACTTAAAAAAATTAAAATTAACAATAGAAATGTTCTCACGGCAACTAACTGAAATAAAATAAGTATTAAAATTACTCAAACTAAAAAGTTAAACAAAAATCAAGTTATCTAGAAATATGTTTTAAAAACGAATTCAAATAAAACTAAAACTAAAATGAAAATGTACAAAATAAAAGCTAATTCAAGATTGATAATAGTATACAAATACTAAAACAACACTAGTTCATCTTAAACAGGACTGTGTTGTACTGGATAACTATTATCTGCCAACTCATTCTTGTCTACAAAAGTTTCAGTCATTGCATCATCTTATAACTCATCTTAAAAGTTATATAAATAATTTTTCAGCAAACAGACAGATGTGTTGAGGAACATTTACTTTAGTAGCCTCCAGGCCTCTCGGTTTCTTTCCGGCTAGCTGGTTCTTCAGATCTTTGATTTCAGCCTCCAGGAGCTGAATGACCTCCTCATAGTCTTGTTCAGCGCTGTTGGTCTGTCTCTGAACAGCCTCAGCAACCTGCAGCTTACTTTTCAGAGACTTGTTCTCCTCCACTGTGGCTGTGGTCTTCTGTTTCATCCATACACATGGAAATAAGCAAATGCACAAAAGGACGAGTGGAGAAACGTCTTCAGATGCTCATGTTGTGATAGTATAAATTTGGTATACACAAATAAAGTGAGGTAAAATGGGCATCACAAAGTGTTGATGTATTAAAACTGCTCACATGACTCTTAATATTTGGATTTTGAGGCATTTAAGTCACATTAAACAAATCATGTGTTTATTTGTGATGCTGCAGGTTTTACCTCAGCCGTCTTGTGCAGTTCCTCCTCCAGAGTCTTCTTACTGTCTTCTGTGTCTTTCAGTAACACCTGAGAGCAAAAAATGTTCATATCAAAGGCTTTCTGCACAGATGTTCAGCTCTGTCTCACTAATTTAATAGAAGGGTTCAAACTTAAAATAGCTAGGACATGGAAATTCTGTTCTCTAAATGTATGATATTGATCTTATAGAATGATTCAACTGTGCATATATTCTTTTTTTATTTATTTTTCTGACCTTGTTATTTTTCATCCAATGTTTATAACTTGATTTCCAGTGAAATGACACGGTGACACATACCAAACTTCAGTCATTTATAACTCCGCCCCTTTCCAGCATTTTTCATTTTTAAATAATCAATTTCACTCAGGTACACAGTACATCACAATACAGAAAAAAAGATGTGTCACTATTTCCATTTAATTACAATTTTTTTTTGCCACACCAATGGTGGTAAATAGAAAAAATGACTGTTCAGAAATATTTCTTACCAGTCGTAAAACTTTCTTTAACATTAAATCACCTGTCACATTGTGATTCTGTTACTCATACTTTTGTTTTGGTGGTTTAATGTGAGAAATATTCCACTTGAAACAAAAACGTATGAAAAAGAAAAGCGTGCCTGATAAAGGTGCTGATGATAAATAAATAAAAGGTGGTTATAAAAAAGTTGTGAAATGTGTTTTCTTAAGTTGATTTGTATGCTTCTGAATCAGTCAGACTATCGCTCTAAAAATTTGACTTTTAATAATATGTATTATAAATAGTTAGTAGTAACTGTTTATTACATGCCAGTTTTACAAATCGTTCTTGACATGAATTTGGCACTTAACGAGTGTTCATTTTGGAACCTGCAGGAAGGAAGCCACACAATCCAGTGTTTATTTCAGTACTCACCTTAAGTTGTTTCATTTGCAGCTGAAGATGTTTGACTTCAGTCTGAAACTCCTCCAGTTCCTCACTGCTGTAGCTGCACTCTGACTCACAGGTCTGAAACAGAGAGTGACACTATGAAAACAACTCTTTCTTGAGTGTGTGACCCTGCCCCTGTGATCTGAAAAGAACATGCATATCCAAAGGTGCAGGGCACAGAACAGGCAAACCCTGACAATTGAAGCATTTAAGGGCTTAAAAGACAGCTTTGATAACTCTCCTGAGCAGCCGAAAAGCTCCTTTAAGAACACAAAGTAAATCTCCCGACATTGCGCTGAAGTTTAGCCCCAATCAAAGTCAAGTTCTCCGTTACTAAATCCTGCGGGTCTACTTACTGGGGAATGAAAGGCAGAGGTGTCCATCAAACTAGCTGCTTCCTGATAGGAGAACATGAAGGGACCCTGTCCAAGTCCCGCCTCCTCCAGCTTCTCCTGATAAACGCTGCGGGTGGCTTCCACAAAGTCTGGTTAAGAAAACAGAGCCGAAGTTAGAAGTAGCCAAGAACAACACTCAAAATATAGTAAAAGCATGTAAGAAATTATAGCATCAAAACCATCAAGACCTCTGTTATGTAGATTTGAAATTATGTGGTCAACATTTGCTTGCTAAACTTCTTCTGTCACTCTATCTATCCAGAAATCAATCTGAAAATCTATCCAGAATAATCTTCATAACAAGAGAAAGAGTGTCTAGAGGGAATATTTATGTTCAGGTGTCCTTGCACAGCTGAAGTACAAGAAACCAGGCAGTGCTCTTGCTCCACTGCAAGCACTTTTGATCAGGATTTGCCACAGAGGAGCGTCCCTGTCTCCCTGTCATGAGCAACCTGGAAATACACTTAGCTCTCTAAGTTCATACTGAATCCAAATATTTTCCCCCCATGACAATCTGTCAAAGTGTTTCAAAGTGTAAACCTAAGCTCGATATCCAAATATGGATTATTATTTTCTTTTCAAATTGGGTATTTCCACCAATGCAAAACTGTGATTATTTCCGTAGTTATTTCAGAGGTTGGGAATCTCAGGCACGCATGATACACCGGTTACTCACTAGCATCTTAGCAATATGTGCGAGAGAGATTAACATCACATTGTCTTAGTTATTTTAGTAATGTTGAATTATGCTACATTTGCATGCTAATCCAAGTAAAGTTTTTTTTTTTCTTTGTCAAACTAAGGGCTGTGCTAAAGAAGGCTTGATTCTCCTGAAGGACAAAAAACAAGTTGTTGGCCTATAAATATGAAGATACATTTCTAGTGAAATGTAAAATGGCAACCTCTGAATTGGTGAATAGCATTAACATTACCTGAGCAGTTAAACTGAATACCCCACTCTTTAAAGGATGTTTGCACTATGAACTATGTGATTTTCTAAAAAAGGGAATGTACGTGAAAATTAGTAATTATTTCCTTTATCTAGTTGACTGGCTGAAGATCATGTTATGCAGCTGCAGCATAAAGATGTAAAGCATGTTTCTATACCTCCATACGACACCGTTCCCTGAGGGTCTGTAGTGAGACTCTCTCTGAGCTGCCGTCTCTTCTCATCTGTTAGATCCAAACCCAGGTACGACAGAGCCTGCAAAATGACCAAAATGTCAAAAACCTTCATCATTACAGTGCTTCTGACCTATTCAATGACATCCTGCATATCTCCTATTCTAAAAGGCATTATTTTAATTATTTACATATTTCTATAATGTTATATATTACAAAACTAGTTTGAATATATTGCTCAGAGCAAATGTTTCTCTTGAAAAAAACAACTTACAAAAAAAGGTGCTTAAAGGGGTCATATGACTTGCTAAAAAGAACATTATTTGTGTATTTGGTGTAATGAAATGTGTTTATGCTTTTTAAGGTTCAAAAACACATTATTTTCCACATATTGTACATTATTGTTTCTCCTCTATGCCCTGCCTTCTGAAACGTGGGGATTTTACAAAGCTCATCTGAAAAGCGAGGTGTGCTCTGATTGGCCAGCTATCCAGTGTGTTGTGATTGGCCGAATACCTCAAGCGTGTAACGGAAATGTTATGCCACTTTACATTGTGTTGCCCTGTCCAGTCCGGAGCGACGAAACATAAACATAAAACCCCTTTATAAATTTGATATAAATTTGATATAAACATGATTTCTAATTGTGTCCTCTTTTTGGAAGGCCAAACAAAGTGGTTTCGCTTTCTCAACAAAATAGTGTCACAAACCGCGGCCTTGAGTGAGCGCAGGCCGAGGCCTAGAGTGATATAACGAAGGACCGTCCATTGGGCTTGAGGCAACCACATGTGACGACCCCGGGCTGGTCTCCGCTTCATCCATGATGAAAGCCGATCCGGCAATCCACAGTGCAAAGTTGATGTATTTCTTCAGCGACCAGCATGGATCAGCTCCAGGCATGATGAAGCAGATATCGTCCTCTTTTGGAAGGCCAAACAAAGTACTTTCGCTTTCACAGTGAAACACATAGCGTCTAAACGACATGAAGGCAGCAACAACTATACTACAATGAGAATAAAAGGTACACCTTCTTTCTTTGCGTGAACATCTGGGCGGCGTTAAGCAAATCTTCCCACATAGTGACGTAGAGATGTGGGGGCGTGTTTGAATGAGCCATTTTAGGGGGGTGTGGATGAGTCTTACATTTTATAAAGAATATCTCTTTGGATTTGAGACTTTAGTCTTTGCAACTTCACAGATCTTTTTTATGCACCAAGAGCTTGTAACACTCCAAAGAGAAAGGAAAAATTGAAATCGCATCATATGACCCCTTTGAAAGTGCTGACTGATGACTATGATTCTTTTTTTGACTGCACAGCATCCAAGCCAAGTTTGAAAAGAGTGTTACAGCTATGAGCTATGTTCACAAGAGGGCAGTGTGGTAACAGAGGTCAAGACACTGGCGTACAATAAATCCAGGCTTATGGTCCATAAGAGTTCAAAAGGCATTAATAAAGCTAATCAGACTAAGTTCAAACCTTCAATCTGATACTGCCACAAAAGTAAGACACACCGATCAAACACCACTGGCAAGAAAACTGTCCCCTTCCAGATAAAACATCTACTTATAAATGCAGAACAGCAGAATAAACAGCATGATGTCACATTGAAACTTTGGACCATGTCAAATACCTGTTTGTGTATCACTTAATATCATGTGCATTGTGCCTTTAGTCCACATTTAAGTGCTCTTGTCCAGTGAGACCTGATCCTATTAATGAGCTAGTAGATTAGGGTCAGCCTCGGGATCAGCAGGATTAAATTAAATCTCTGCTAAACAACTGCACCATAACAAAGAGCAGAGACGGAGATGTATGAGGATAACGAGACTGAGATATGATAGTCTTCATAAGTTCTCTGTCAGTTACTTTGCACAGAGATACAGGCTCCTTCTGAAGTCACTGGTACAGATTTCAGTGGGGATAAACCCTTTAAATTCTCCCTTATGTTTTCTGAACTGCTGGATCCAATCCTGTCATTACTAAAAATACAGGTACAAGCACATGCCACTAACATAATGCAAAACAATTTAGGGAATGAACTTTTTATTTTTCTCAATAAAAAATGTACATCTAAATTAACAGTATTTATTTTAAATTATTGTTCTTAAAGGGGTAGTTCACCCAAAAATGAAAGTTATGTCATTAATGACTCACCCTCATGTTGTTCCAAACCCGTAAGACCTCCATTCATCTTCTGAACAGAGTTTAAGATATTTTAGATTTAGTCCGAGAGCTTTCTGTCCCTCCATTGAAAGTGTGTGTACAGTGTACTGTCCATGTCCAGAAAGCATTGTCTTCTCTTCCGGTCTGTTGTGAGCGTGTTCACAACACTGACGCAGCTGACGTGTTATCTTTGTTATTTGGCGCACCAGAAAACACGTCAGCAGCGCCGTGAACTCTCTCACAACAGACACGGAAGAGAAGACACTGCTGAATAAAGTCGTAATTTCTTTTTATTTTTGGATCAAAATGTATTTCTGATGCTTCAACAAATTCTAACTGATCCTCTGATGTCACATGGACTACTATGATGATGTTTTTCTTACCTTTCTGGACATGGACAATAGACCGTACACACAGCTTCAATGGAGGGACAGAGAGCTCTCGGACTAAATCTAAAATATCTTAAACTGTGTTCCAAAGATAAACAGATGTCTTACGGGTTTGGAACGACATGAGGGTGAGTTATTAATGACATAATTTTCATTGTTGGGTAAAAAAAAATGATTTAAAGACTATAAAAAACGGATTTATTTTATCGGGTTGTCTCATGGGGCCACCAGGTTAATACCACATGACTAGTATAATACTCATTTTATGTCAAACTTTCACTCACAGATATAAACTGTTGATATTAAATCCAGTAATTTAATTTTGTAACACTATCCAGCACAGTGGTTCTCAACCGAGCATCAACATAACTAAAAAAGTATATAAAATAAGTAAATGAATAATTATTTTTAATAATCAAATTTTAATCTAAATTAAAAATGCTAAAAAAAAATGTAAGATTTATTTTTAATGAGATATTAGAATCCTATATATATATATATATATATATATATATATATATATATATATATATATATATATATATATATATATATTAATCAAAGTTGTCAGGAACACATTTGGTTTCAACTTTGGTGTATGGTTTTGATCCACCTCAAATGTTGGCTAGTGTATATTTTTTCCGCCTGAATAACTTTAATTGAACAACATACAGCCGAAATCACAAAATGAATTACCTTAATATGCAATGTTAATTAGTTTAATACTCAATAATCTATTCCATTCTGTTAATAAAAAAAGTAAAAAAAAAAAAACAAGCAGCTTGTTGGAAATAGTCTATATCAGCGAGTCGTTGAATATTTTGTTGGGGAACAAGGGGCCTTCAGGTTAAAAAGGTTGATAACCACTGATCTAGCTAGCTAACAAAATTGCGAAAATTATTTTTGATAATCTTAGAAAGCAGGTGGAAAATTGCAACAGATTTAAATTAAAGCTACAAAAATGTGGAAATTTGTATGTGTTAAACTGCAATATGTTAACATTTATCAAACATTATATGCTAAAAAAATAAAAAGCAATTTCTGTGTGAGGTCAGTGAAAATATTATCGGTTTAGTCAGCAGAAAAAAAAAAACGTTGTTTCGTCCAATTTTATAAGTCAAACATAAACTTACCATGCTCTGTTCCCGACTGCTGCGAATGTTTCATAAAGTAATAGCATCACTCATTGTACACATGCAAAACTGTTTGTATAAACTAAACCAGGCTTACCAGATCGAGCTTCTCTGATTTGAGCCGTATGTGGGGGTCCAGCGAGATCTTGGGTTTGGAAACAGTGGCTTGTCTCTGTGCGGCAGAGGCTGAGGGGGAAAGTGGGACAGTAATTCACCTACTTTAAGAGTCATACTCACATTAGAGCAATTAGTGGTGAACGCTAAAGTTAGCTGCACTGGAAAACCTGGCCTTTGGAAAACTATTTTATTTTTTATTTTCTGGGAGCTCAAATGAATGGGTATTATATTAATACAATAAAGATTATGAACTGTGTGAGGGAATTGAATCGAGGGGGCGAGAGAGATAGCGATGGAGAAAGAGAGGTATTAACACCAGTGCTTTCAGAGGCATGTGTATTGTTAAGCAATGCTCGCTATAAGAGCTATGAGATGATCACCCCCACCCTGGGGACACACTCCTGCAGGGGATTTAGCTGCCTTCTGATGCTCATGATTGACAGCTTGAGCTCAGACGCGTCAGACTCACACAGACTCAGACAGGTCCCAGCAGGAGCTCACTTAGGAGGAGTGGATTTAACAGGTGGTACTGATGAGACACAATCCAGATTAATAATGCTTCTATCAGTTCCACCAGAATTACAAACATGTAGAAAGGCAGCATAACTATTTGTTAAAGGGTTACCTCACACAAAAATGTAATAACTTACTCGCCTTCATGTTGAGAATTGAAGAAAATCCTAGCCACGGTTTTCCTTATAATAAAAAGAGAATGGGGACTAACTCTATCAAGCTCCAACATCACAAAAAAATAAAAATACATTAAAAGTGTAACTGAGCACTATATTCCCAGTGATTTCAAATTAAATACGGCAAAATTAGACTGACATGGCGTTTTGTCATGATGACTTCTGTAGTCCATTTCAGAGCATTATGGAGGGATGATACAAAATAGTGGAAAATAGTACATGATTCATTCATACAGACCAAAACTTTAATGGTGCTTTTTTGCAATTTTTAGTGGTTGACAGCCCCAGTCCCCATTCACTTTTATTATATGGAAAAGAACAGCCTAGATATTCTGGAAAAGTTCTCTTTTGGTTTTCATGCTATCTGGGTCATGAAATGAGTATATGATGACAAAATGTTTATTTTTGACTGAGCCATCTCTTTAATAAAACAATTATTAAATCCAAAGGCCAAGATCAAAATCTGACACATAAGCACTTATAAATCTATTTATAATAATACTGTCATGTTTAACCTACACAAAACTGTCACTGGGGCAGTACCATTTCAAAAGGTACGAATAAAAATACTTTAGGTTATAATATGTACTAATATTAGGGGTTAATAAGGTGTACCTTTTATACCTTGACCCAGTGACAGCTTTGAACCATTTTTTCCAAAAGAGAGTTTTGTAATACATTACTTTATCTGAAATATTCAGCTTTTATATTAGGGTGCAAACCTCACTCTTCCATGCAGAGCAGAATTCTACAACAATCTCTACATCTCTACAAATCACAATGATTAAAGAATGACAAGGAACGAGGATAAGCATGTCTCTGAGTCTAAACGCATCTCTTTCTTTCTAGGAAGGACACCCAGAAGGGCTTTTGCAGGATAACAGCACCTATTTAATTCAGATAAGACAGATCTTCCTTATTCTTATAAGATTTTATCAGCTAGTCTGGATAAATGGATAATTAAGCACTATACACTTTATAGATGTCACAAATGATTAGAACGCTATGCCTGTAAACACAAAAACATCCAGAGTTCAAGGGCGAGCCGGGCATGTTTACATGTTTACCGGTCCAGAGTAACTTTAGGCTCTGGGCCAGAGAAAGCCTGATGGACAGGTGCATGGTGCACATCCAGTTTGGAGACTGGACACTAAAGCCACACTTGAAAATGTTTGAATGTCAATGCTTCAAATTAAACTTTACAAAAACAGCAATAATGAGTTCACTGAAAAAAAATATTATAATAATAAATATAATTAATATTAATTATTAATATTTATAATTAGGTTTTTGAACTTTACCCAATGGCAATTTTTAATTTTAATTATTAATATTTATAATTAGGTTTTTGAACTATCCACTGGCAATTTCTTTTTCAAAGCATAAATCTTTATAAGTTATGTTAGATTTGCACTTTAAAAAAAAGCCAATAGGAAATAGACAAATGCTGTTTGTTTTGGTTCAGTAAGCTAGTCTCTTATACTCATCAAGGCTGTATTTATTTGATAAAAAAAATTAAATAAAAATGTATTTATTCAGAAATAATGCCTTTCTATTTTAATTTATTTTAAAGACAGATAGCGCACATTTAAAAAAAAAAAAACTTTTGGGTTTTAAATTGTAAAACAATTAAACATTGTTAGGAAAATGATTTCAGCGTCTGGAAAAGCGACTTGACACGTCAACATCGACTCAGACTGCTCCTTCAGAGTATCTAAGAGCATAAAATAGACTTAAGTGGCTTTCTCTGTTTGGCTTCTTTAACAACTTATCAATCCCGTTTTGTGCCCCGAGAAAGGATTACACACTATGCACAGCAAACCAATCTGTACTAAACAGCTACCCAGCTGCTGTGAACTAAGATAAGAGCACTATCTGACTCAACATGAAAGACGCCTTCCTTTCTTATTTTGGTACGTCTTCTAGAATTTGATTGTGAAATTTAAACACCTCACATACATTCCCGACCCCTGGAGCACCGAAAGATTATTTTGCAAGTGGCCGTTGATTAAAATCCAAACACTGCTACTGACTAATCCCCAAACTTTCTCTCTGAAAATAAATAATTGCTTCACTAGAAATCCTGTTTCTCTGAATGACGGTTAATTTTAGATGCAGTCTGTAAGGTACAGTAACTCAAAGAGAGCAAGTACTTTCTGTATCCATCAACCTTCACCTACACACCTCTAATATTTTCCCCTCTTAGTCTGTAACCTTGAAAGATTTGAAAGTATGTCCTTTACTAATTTGCTAAATATCTCTATTAAACAAAATGTTGATTTAAAAAAATACAAATTAATAAATGCTTGTCTCTTTTATTCCAGTAAGAATATCATCCTATCTTTTTGTACATTTCCTTATGACAAATATCATCAATGCTGCAGACAGTTGTGTTGCTTAATAATTTAATAATTTTTAGGATTCTTTGATGAAATGAATGTTCGAAATAATTATCTTATATTATTAGAAATAGAAATGTTTTGTACAGTTATCAATCTATTTACTGTCACTTTTGATCAATTGAATGCATCCTTGCTGATTAAAAAAAAAAAAAAAACATTTTGAATGGTAGTGTATTTATGAAATTTTGCCTCTCAAGTAAATGTTTATATATATATATATATATATATATATATATATATATATATATATATATATATATATATATATATATAAAAATTATCAAAAAAATTATGTAGTTTGATAGAAAGGCACAAAGACCACAGGATCTTGTGATTACTTTGCACAAAATGTAGTCATTTTAAAGGTTATGAAATTAGAGTAATAGTAAACTATCTGTAAAGCTTATTAAGATTTAAGAGTTAAGGGGGTTGGACCTATGAATCCACCTTCGTGACATGTACCTGAAACCTGTATCTCTGGAGGACAGATATCTAGGGAGGATGAAAGCACCGGAGCTGCTTCCTCTCGTTGCATCTATGAGAAGAAAATTATTAAGCACTGCTTAGTAAAAAGGCCATAACAAGTGTGTGTATTATGTAAGCCACAAGACTCTCTTGTTGTTGAAATGCCAAAGACGTGACATGATCTGTACACTAGTAAACACTCACCTCAGGAGATCGGACATGAACCTTTAACCGGCTGAAGTTGCATCCGTTCCCAACCCCCCTCTGAACTCCAGTATGCAATGATGGGCTGTTGGAGAAAGGTCCTTTTCCTGGTATGAAGGCAATATCCACCACTGGTTCTTGACTTCAAGGGCAAAGAACAGTACATTATGTAAAAAAAAATAAAAAAATACTGATTAATTATTAAACATTGATCAAAAGACATAAAGCTACATTGAACATTATTACCTGAATTTGACTTTGTTGAGCACACTTTTGGCCTCCTCATACGTGACTCCTATCAATGACTCCTTGTTAATGGCAATAAGCTGATCTCCGGGTCTGAGCCGTCCATCCTATAAGGCCAAAGGAATGAAAATCCTTACTAAATGTTGCTGATCAGTCACAATTCATGGCAGACATTTAGTATGAGAAAGCTGTGCCAACAGGATCAGCAGGAATATATACTCATCAGCAGGTGGAGAGATCTCTCGTGTCACAGAGGACACCACTACAGCAACACTATTCCTCCAGAGACACCAAAGTCACTAAAACTACACAACTTTCCAATCCGCTCCCTATGGGTTTAGGAATGCTGAATATAATATCAGTATTGACCAAACAATCCAAATAAATAGCTGGTCAACCTATAACACAATTAAAATCATTTTTACTAAGATTTAAGAAATTTTTCTTTCTCTTTTTTATCTTTATCTTTTTCTTTCTCTATTTTTCTCTATCTCAGATAGCTCTGAGTTCTGATCATTGATTCTGGTTAAACACTTTAAAATGGACATGGGACATTATATAAGTGTCACAGATGGCCAACAGTCTGACACTGAAAATCTAAGTGATATTGAATATCTGAGTTTCAGCACAATAGTCCTGTAGGTGAATGCTAGAGTTTTATATTCCACAGGGAGGGTAATGCCCTGGATGGCCTTCTGTACACCTGACCTCTGCAGTCTGCTGTGACAGCACTGTCCGTCCACAGAACAGCCCAGCAGAGCCTTAAACCTATTTTCTCTATCAGGAAAAACACTCAAGCCAATGTAAAGAAGGGAATAAATTGCTCAGACGGTTTCCAGGAGATCTCTACCTGCTTAAGACGAAACCTTTGCACAGGCTCAGGCTATAACGCAGTAGTCTGACATTCTAGGATGTCATCCTCACATTAATCCTAACCCCCTCTGCGATAAAGATGGCTAAATGTGTAAGAGCTTAATGGTAAGGTGTAAAGAGCTGAGGGATCCTTGCTTTGGAAGAGAAGATTCTTGAAGGTTTATAATCTTCTCCAGCTCAGACAAAACACTTCCTCGAATTGTATGACTTATCCCACTCATTATGTCCATTGCCCTCTCTGTTTCTCTGTCTCATTTAATCAAAGAATAAAGACAAATGACAATGCTTACATCTCCATATACGAGCTGTCTGCACAACCTCACCTCCAATTCAAAATGTTAAAACACAATAAACCAGTGGTTCTCAAACCAATGGGCCTCAGTAAACTTCCAAGTTTACCCAGGCAGGTTATGCACAAATAAATGTGCACACCGCTCATTAAAGAGTCCCACTCTCTCACCCGATGACAATCTCCTCCAGACAGTACTTCCTGGATGAAAGCTGCAGGGCCATCAGGTCTGTTGGAGCCACCGCCAATGGTAATACCCAGACTGCCAGAGCGAGCGACTGATATCAGCTGAATCACCCCTTCACCTGGGTGACTGAAACTCAGTATTACTAGAATGAACTGTTGGTCAAAATAGTTAAACAATTCAGAAAGTAAACACAACTAAATCATTGTTTTCCATTGTTTTACCTTAGGGAGCGTAGCAAGGGTCCTGTGTTGTTGTAGTTACTCTGAGAGCCAGCAGGACTAAGCAATAGAGGACTCTGAGAACTGGATGAAGACCCTGATGATGTGCTGTCCAAGTTTCTGCCTGCTTTAGCACAAAAAGATGCATAAAGACCTGAGTGAAAAAATTAATGATCACAATGCCTTATATCAAACTTGACATAATAATATGTAGATTTAAGAGCCACCAGAGGGCAGTGACACAACCCATCAATTTATCTGAAAAATAACAGTGGTGTCAGTAATTAAAGACCAAGAGTTAGTATATCCAAACTAAAAATAAATATGCAAAACCTTTGCTTGTTATAGCTACCATTCAAAAATTTTAGGTCAAAAAGGTTTTTCATTTATTTAGATATTTTTAAAGAAATTAATACTTTTATTCAGCACGAGGATGCACTAAATTTATCAAAGATTACAATAATCTAATGTATAAAGTTATCAGATTTTCTATTTCAATTAAATGCTGTTATTTTTTACTTGCTATTCATCAAAGAATCCTGAAATAATAGTGTCAGTTTCCATAAAAATATGAAGCAGCACATCTGCTTTCAACATTGATAATATAAGGAATATTTCGTGAGCTTTACTATCAAATGTATAAATTACATATTAATGGAAAACAGAAAACAGAATGAATGGTAGTGTATATAAAAAGGGTTGCTGAAATCAAGAGAAGCTCTCATGGTCATTAAAAGTCATGAGTTTAAAGTTTGCAAACTTTGTGGTATTGTCAAAGAAAATGTCCAGACAAATACTTCAGACCAAAGCTCTTATACTTCGGTCTCATTCGCACTTTTAAATTAAACACTCAAATGAAACTATTTGCTGTGCTTAAAGCAAGTTCCATCATTAGAATATTCTACACTGAGGGGAGAGCAGGGATCAGACACGATGAGCACACGCTCCGTTCTCAACAGCTTTTCTGTGGAGTGTCTTTCCTCCGGCAGAAACAGATGTTCAGAATTGCATAATAGACAAATGGGCTGTCTTAAGCCATTTTCAAGGGCTGATTTGTTTCTCCCCTAAACATTATAATTATAATTGACTTGAGTCTTAAAAAAGAGATTGCTTTTTGAAAACACAGTTCGTATTTACATATATTGTTTTCATTCATATTTGAGAAAGACTAAAACTGTAAACATTAAAAAGAGATAATGAAGAAGAGCTTTCTCCCTCTCCTCTTCCTGTTTATTAGCCAGTTGTGAGGATCATATTGCATGAATCAGCATTTCATAACCTTTGTTATGTCGGGGAGGTAGGGAGGTTAGGAAAGAGATATTCTAGCACACCTGCGCACAGAAATGAAAGAATTTACAGAAGGAAATACTATGCCTTTAGAATGTGTATTTCTTGTACTATAAACTAGACAATGAATGAAAAATAGAACGTACTATGCTGAATAGGTGAATTCCTGGTAGATCCTGTGCTGCCATTTGAGCTGTATTTTTCAAGGAGCTCTGCAAATTCTCGCCTATATACAGACAAAAGTGGAAATAAAAATATTGTAACCAACCAAGAAAAAAAAAATTAAACATTCAATAACATCATATGAAAATAACCCAAATACCTTTAGACACCTAAATGATATAACAATTCATACTGCGCTCAGATTATGTAAGAATAGTTTGCACTATTCCAAAATAATATCATGTCAGTTATTTCATTTGTGAAATATTCAGGAATGTTATATACACAATCAAAATATGCTCTAAGCAGATATGACCCTCTAGAGATTTGAATACATATATGTGACCCTGGGTGTCATTTTTTCAAGATTGAGATGTATACATCTGAAAGCTAAATAAATATGCTTTCCATTGATGTATGTTTTTTTTAGGATAGTACAATATTTTATTATAACTATGGAATCTGAGGGTGCAAAAAAAAAAAAAAAAATACTGAGAAAATCGCCTTTAAAGTTGTCCAAATGAAGTTCTAAGCGATCCATATTACTAATCAAAAAGTTTTGATATATTTACGGTAGGAAATTTACAAAATATCTTCATGGAACATGATCTTTACTTAATATCCGAATGATTTTTGGCAAAAAAATAAAAATATATAATTTTGGCCCACACAACGTATTTTTGAGATTTAAGACTGGTTTTGTGGTCCAGGGTCACATATATCTTACATATGTGGCAGAATATTTTTATAAACCTTTATATTTTCTAAACCTTAGTTTGTTACAGGAAAACAACTGATCCTACCAAATTATTGTACTGAAATATAAAGCAATGTTAATGGATTTCGTGATAAGTCTACTGAGTAAAAATAAACATGCTGAGTTCTCTTTAGTTCCCTTTAGTTGGGCTGGGCACCGTCTAAAGTCTATTTAAATATTCCCCTCCATCTCAGTCCATTTTCCCCTAGACACCTCTTGAGTGTCAAATATAGGTCAACAGAAATGTCCTGTCAATGGACTCAAACCATTTCCATTACGCACTGGTTCACAGCCTCGGCCACTGACATCTTTACCTGCAGGTGTCCCTGAGTGGCTCAAAAGACACATGCAAATCTAAGCAGACCTTTGCTTCTTTTAACTACAATGCAAAGTGACTTTGTCGGTTGAGGAGACTATACAAAGACAGCCAAGCCTTCAAAAATTACTGTAGACCCATAGATCTCTGCATTCCTCCAATCCAGGACCAATTTATATTTATTCTAAACCCAAAATATCCAGGTGAACTCAAAGTAACAGCTTTCGAAGTATATGATGGAGTGTAAAAACAGCTTTTTCCTCCTTTTCCTCTGTCCTCAGGACCTGTTATCAGTGCGGATTAAAGGGAGGGAGGTCAGACAAGGTTGTGATGCATATGGTAAGAAGCTGATTCTAAAAGGCTTGAGCATTTCCTCAGTAAACCAACATCGATATACATACACATTCTAAACCGTCTTCCTCATAAATACACACAAACAAAAAGCCCAGAAATGTGTGCTCAGTCTTTCGGTCCCTGAAGACTTTCAGGTTGTTGATATGCGTGTGAAGGCAGCGGAGGTCTTTGAATGGAGGCAGAGACGTAATCCCTTCAATGCGCATTGGTTAAGGGAAGAACGCAGATTAAAGCATGGAGACACAAGGACTCAACTCATCATGGCTTAAACTGGGAGTCTGTTCTCTTTCTCCCTTACGCCGTATCTCCATGCACGCAATTGAGGTTTCTTTCCTTCATTCATGCAAACTGCTGCCAGTCCAAACCCATGGGACTGAATCTCCTGCCAGTCCGTCCATATATAAAGTTCAAAGTACACTGCGCTCATGCCACTGATTCTCACAGGAAACACATCTGGGATTCTGCATAATATATGTCTGTTGTGCACCAAACTCTGGACTATCCTTTTATCATAGCAGCTTACTCACTCATTTGAACTTGATACTGCATGAGCAGGTGTTATTGTGCTATTCTGTCTAAATCAATAAATAAAAAGTGAATTTTAGGGATCACAATAATGTATACTGGAAAAAAATTATGTAGAAACAATTTTTGCTCAGAAATTGCTGTTAGATTTCACAAATATTTGCAAAGAAATGGGAAATATCACATTGAATTAAACATGAACATTTAATAAGACTGAAATAGTATTTTCTTTTAAAACATACATATTTATTAAAATGTATTTACAACTTCTTAAAATAAATTTGTACAATGTACACTATAAAAATGGATCTTCATTTTGAGACTAAAGGTTACATTTAACTGTTAATTTAGTGGTTAGTTGTGTCTTTAAAGATTAACCTCAAGAGAGCATTCCAGATAATGACAAAATGTAAAAATAAGCAGAATAAGTAAGCATCATTACATACACTAAGAATATGCAATATTATAATCAAGTTTGAGGTCAGTGTAGTTTTCTTTAAGAAATGTATACTTTATTCATCAAAGACGTATTAAAAAGATAAAACTTGACAGTAACGCTGTTATAATGTTTCCAAAGATTTCTATTTCAAATAAATGAAAATATTGTTTATAAAGTGTCCAGAATCATGGTGTTTTAGTTTCTTAGATCAAATCAACCCCGTGAATGGCTTCTTTATAAATTGTCTGTGTATATTAAACTAGAATAGGGAAAAAAATCACATTGGCATGAAAAATACTCATTAGTTAACTATTTCCCCGCCAACATTTTTTTTTAAGTTGCCAGCCACTACCAGCGATTTTGATGATTTTCAAAAAAATTTGATGGCCTCCAGTATATTTTGCTATATGAATATTTGAATAAGCAACACACTAAAATAAAGATAAGAGCCTCTACATTTAAACAAAAATATGCATTGAATATAGGTAGGTTTCATTCAAAAAAATTCTTAATTTTGAGCAAAAAGGTGAGAAAATTTAATTTTTATAAAAAACTACATCTGGATAATATTCAGTATGATTATCAAAGCATAAATCCAGTAAATCCCTCCATCAACACCTCCAAAGCTTGCACAGACATATCCTGGATCAACATTTTACTCCATAACATTAGGCAGTTTTCATTTTTATGCTGTCTACTGCTGATGATCGCATTATTTCTCAAATGCATTTGTGTATACAAGAGATTGCTCGTTTCTCCGTCCTGTTCACGTGTTTTTGTTCGTGAGGTTTTGTACTCGTTCAGAAGATATGTAATAGCGCCCCCGAGTGTATAACAGTGAAAACACTAAAAGCCGTTAAAAATCTTCAATGGCATTGAAGTGTTTTATTTAAAAAGACGAGATAACGAAAGAGTTAAAAAAACAATAGACCTAATTTAACTAAAGTTTTAAAAAGTGAAAAAGTCAATAAGCAGGAATGTTGTTTTTCCATTGATAGTTTTTTCTAGTGAGTGAAGTAAACAGTGGAGGGAGGCAGTATGGGAGCCCTGCGGGCCCAAAGTTTATCTTTGAATAGCACACCAAGAGACTCACATGCACTGCCAACACTCGGTCAGATCTAGTTTATGAACAAAATGATTCATCTTTCATTGAATTATTTAACATGTCTTCTAAGGGGTGGACATTCAAATGAAGGATGCTCAGGTCAGACATTCACAGATCAGTATCAGTGAATCAGAGTGTTTAAGTGATGGCAAGTGTTTGGTTAAATGTCACTGTGACAGGTTGGCGATGAAAGGGACAATAAGAAGTAGAGTCAGACAAAAAATAAGGCAACTCTTTGGTTTGCTTAAAAGGTTAAATCTTTAGTAATAATCTCTCAAGCTCTTTCATGCTCACCAAGCCTGAATTTATTTGATCCAAAATACAGTAAAAACAGTAATATTAGTAAATATTATTTTCTACAATTTAAAATAACTGTTTTTCATTTTTTATTTTAAAATGCAATTTATTCTCATCATGACAAAGCTGACATCAGCCATTACTCCAGTCTTCAATGTCACATGATCCTTCAGAAATCATTCTAATGTGCTGATTTGCTGCTCATGAAAAGCATCCTTGTTGAATAAATGTATTAATTTCTTTCAAAAAAAATTGCTGACCTCAAACTTTTAAATGGTAGTGTATATTTTATAATTTTGGCTATTGTGCTCAATGTGCTTTGATAATTTAATGTTCAAACTTTTTTTGTTTGTTTGTTTTTTCCTTTGGAAGCTGTTTTAAAATCAAGAATGTGTGTTTTTAATGTGTGAATTGAAATTAAAATTTGTGATCTTCAGAGCTGATGTTCTAATGAATAGATCAGTGGCTTACCTGGCTTCCTCGTCTCTGGCTATGAGAAGGTGCATGTGATTGGTTGAGGATGCTGCTCTAAGGATGTCCACCGCTCTGCAATCAAACAACAATATCATACATTAAGTGTTTTAAAGGTGATAAAAGATTGACAAGTGGCAAATTTTCAGGTAGAAAGTCAACACAGAGGTCATACAAGCAAAATAGAAAAATAAAAAACCAAGAGAGCAAGGTATGTACCGTTCACTTGTCACGCCAATCAAGCTTTCACCATTCACCTCTAAGATCTGGTCTCCAGGCTCCAGGTTTCCTAATAAAGCATTAAGAAAATAAAAACCATAAAGACCATAAATAAAAACCCATGAAATTACTTGATAAATATATTACTATTACATACTACATACACAGGGCATCAATGTTAACACTCTTCATTTACTTTGAATGGGTGACGTTATGCATTGCCAAATTGAATTGTGGATCCATTGCATCGTGCCACCGACAGAAGTTCAAAAACGTTTAACTTTTCAAGTACCAACGTTGTCACTATGACGGTCGCGTCAGCACCAAGCTTCTGACACCCTACAGTACGTCAAGCATAGACGCCGATGCCCCACGTGAATGTAACCTTCCATATTATTCTTCATACTTTTTGCCATATAAACCATTCAAACGTATAGTGGGTCGGTCAGATATTTTTCAAAAAAAATTAATACTTTTATTCAGCAAGGATGCATTCAATTAAACAAACCTGACAGTAAAAACATTTATAATGTAACAAATGAATGCTGTTCTTTTGAAATTTCTATTCATCAAAGAATCCTGAAAAAACGTATCATGGTTCCAAGAAAAATATTAAGCAGCACAACTGCTTTTCAACATTGAAAATAATAAGAAATAAACATATTAGAATGATTTCTGAATGATCATGTGACACTGAAGACTGGAGTAATGGCTTTCAACAGTCATCAGCATCAATATTCCTTTAACGTTTTTTTATGTATGTACATTTATAGCACTATACTTTGTACTGTATTACATTACCTTTGCATCAAATTACAAAAAATGAATAAACGGAGCAATTCCAATAGTGTCCTCGCACTGCAGTCCTCATGCCCTAATTAACGCAAATGTGAGGGTGTTTCTAAAAGTGTCTATGGGAGTGATGGTAAATTTGACATTGTTCTCACTACTGACTGCCGTTCTGTCAGTCTCTATATTATCCTTTTTTTGAAAGTCATGATAACACTATGACAGAGTTTTTCTTTTGCTATTTGATAAAATGGGTATGCAAATTTTAAATTAAATAAAGCATAAAAGGCCTCTATCAACAACATTTAAAAAAATCTTACCAACCCCAAACTATTGAACGGTAATATATGTAGTTATTAAATCTATAGTCTGCAGTAAATTAAAGGAGCTAAAAATTAAGAATTTAAGGACTACGAACATAAAGAGGTAATGCTGATAACCTAAATAAATGAAATAAATATGTTTGTCATGTCAAGGTAATTGCAAGGTGACGGTGATGTGAACTGCAATGCTTCTGACATAATTAAGCGACACCTCATGTGTTTGACTAAACTGTAGCACTAGAAGAGACAGCATACAGCCCTCAATCTTTTTTTCTTTTTCTGTAGGGTATATTAGCAACATCTCTCTCAAATATAGGTCAAGGTTATGTCTTTTCGACCCCTTCTACCATCACTTCAGAGATATCTTGTCAGAACAAATAATTTGCAAAAAGGAACAAGCTGTAAATTCTCAAAGGGGTCACCAATATCACACTCACTTCGCTTCAGTCAAATATCACCTTTCCAGTGTCAGATTTTACAGACAACCTGGATTATAGACACTGTGATTTGTCTTTCCATCAAACCAAAGAAATCAGCCAGGAAGCTTGTTGACTTCTCTGAATGGTGAGCTGACAGCAATCATGTGAGCGGGGCTGAAAACAAGCAAAGCCCCCTCAGAGCGCATGTGCCCATATAAGCTCCCGTATACCCCATGCTCAGCAGCAGCAGAATGGGAGGCAGACTCTAATTCCAGTCCGTCAGGGGCATTAACTCTAAGCACAGGGATGACGCTAAACTCCCCCTCACATGTGAGAGACTTAAGCAGAGGTATACGCAGTGAGACAGACAATCTGTTTTGCAGAAATGTAAACAGCTGCACTGACACAGTTTCCTTTCTCAATGTGTGTTTCAATTTCTCAGGTTCAATTTATGTGGCTATTCTACATTATTAATAGATTTCAGTGTAAATGTAAAGTTTATATCTAATACAATACAAGCAATTTAATTAAACTCTTTTTTGAGAAAACTTACCATCACTGGAAGCAATGCCACCAGATAAGATCCTCTTCACATAAACGCCATATTCCTCTCCTGTTAGTTCTTTCACACCACCGATCACTTTGATTCCTAAAGAAGAGACAAAGCATGCTTCACTCAATGTAAGATATTATTCTTCCATGCTTTTGTTTAGTTACTGATATTGTATTTTTCAGTGAAATAAATTAAAGCAAAAACAGAAATCATATCGCAGTTCTTTACAACAGGCTGCATGACCAATTTCATTGCCAAATGAATGCTACTACATTGCCAGTATGCACTTACAATTTGATCACAGGTGACTGTGAAATGAGAGATCTGAACATTCACTACGGTTTTCTGACAAAACAGACTGTGATTCAGCCTTTTTCTATCTAAACAAGAGGAAATAAAGCATACTTATGATGTTTACCATGAACAATAGACAGCTTTACCTGATGCCTGCTGAAAGAGCTTAAACTCTAAATTGTTACAATTTACATTCAGCATTTAATGTACTTTGTGCTATGTGTAATGTGTAGATTGTGACATACACTATCATTCAAAAGTTCATAATGGTAGACGATATGATTTAAAAAAGAGAAATAAATTAATACTTTTATTCAGCAAAGACGCAATTCAATTTATCAAAGGTGACAGTAAAAATATTTATAATGTTACTGAAGATTTGTATTTGTAATAAATGCAGTTGTTTTGTAAATGTTATTCATAAAACATCATATGGTTTCCACAAAAGAATTAAGCAGCAGTACAATTGTTTTCAACTTTGATAATAATGAGAAACATTTCTTATCATTTCTTATTCTTATCTGCATATTAGAATAATTTCTGAAGGATCGTGTGACACTAAAGACTGGAGTAACATATCACAGGAATAAATTATGTTTAAAATTATATTAAAATAGAAAACTTCTAATACAATACTGTTTTTACTTTACCCTAAAATGTTTGAATGGGTAGTGTACATTATAGTATTTGTCACTTTGGTAAGGAAACTAATCCTAATGTAAATATGATAAATACTGCACCCGAGCTGCTGAAGGTGTGTTCCCATTTGTGTCTGATTTCAATTCTGATAACAGAGGACTTAAACAGCTTATGTTCAATTGACTCTCGCTAAAGTAAGGATTTACAGCTGACTTGGGTCAGTATTACTTTTAAGTATCACACACATAGGACTTTCAGAGCTTCAGGTATATGCCGTGAGATTTGCATCCCCCCGACGTCATCAAGCAGAGTGAAATGAGTTTATTGGATTTCAGGGGGCCACAGCAACTCCGTAAAGCTTCTGTAAATCTCCCTGCATGGTGACAGAATGATCTTCTTCCAGTGATGTAAACTCTGTGCTGCACTGAATCGATTACTAAGTTCGTTAAACACACAATCCTGTTTCACTTCATGAGGTTAAAGGTATTGAGGTTAAAAGTATCTCTAAAGAGAGTTTTACATCGACCAAAAATGAACAGTACCTTTGAAATATTGCATGTGAAGCAGGTTGCCTCGTGGAGATTGCTATGTTGTGATCACATGACCAGCTAAAAACAATGCACTTTATCTCAATAACCTCTCTATTGTTACAGATCACTCGGGAGGCTGAGGAGTAACAGACAGAAGGGTTTGTTAATAGACACAAGCAGAGGAGCAGGTAGTGTTGGGTAGAGTGATGAATGGATCCGTGAGAGCTGGTTGAAGACGTCAGAGAAGGGAGGTGAACCACACACACGCACACTGGGGATCTTGATCTTCGGAGAATCGCTGGAGAGAGGTAAGTAGAGGAAGAGTTAGTCCTTTGAGTTAGCATACAGGTAAGACCTTGTCGCGAACGAGACCGATTGATTGAGTGCGTGTGTGTGGTATTTATGGTGCCGAGGTGATTGGGTAATGATGAGGGTCAGATGGAAGTGCTCAGTACTCAGGTGAGGGCGTGCGTTGTGAATGAGTGGGTGGAACCTGGCGTGTTTGTAACAGTACCCCCCTCCCCACGGCCCACTCCTGAGGGCCGAGGACCCTGACGACGTGGTGGACGTCCTCTTCCCCTGGGAGCTGGTCGGTCAGGATGATTGGAGTGGAAGGTGTCGAGTAAGTAAGGATCCAGGATATCGTTGCGTGGGACCCAGGAACGTTCCTCTGGACCGTATCCTTCCCAGTCCACTAGATATTCCAGTTGTCCACCACTCCGCAGTGGGTCCAGGATGTCACTAATTTCATAGGCCGCGCCGTCGTCTAGGAGGAGTGGAGGGGGGAACACGGTTTCGGCAGGTTCTGTGGAGGGAGAGAAAGAAGGATGGTGAGGTTTAATCTTTTGGCCACTCGAAGATACTCCAGGTTTTTATGATCTGTGAGGACCAGAAAGGGGTGTTTGGCTCCCTCCAACCAATGCCTCCATTCTTCTAAGGCCAACTTGATGGCCAACAACTCCCGGTTGCCGATATCATAGTTGACCTCCGCCGGGTTGAGTTTCCGGGAGAAGAAGGCGCATGGGTGGAGGCGACTGGGATTCCCCTGCTGCTGAGAAAGGACCGCTCCCACTCCGGTGGTTGAGGCGTCGACTTCCACGACGAAGGGTCGGTCGGGATGAACCAGGAGTGGGGTGGTCGTAAAGGCCTCTTTGAGGGTGTGGAAGCCCTCTGTGGTGGCAGGAGTCCAGGGGAGAGATTTGGGTTTGTTACGGAGGAGACTGGTGAGAGGGCTGGTGATGGTACTGAAGTTTTGGATAAACCGTCTATAGAAGTTGGCAAAGCCAAGGAACCGTTGTAACTCTTTGATGGTGGTAGGAGTGGGCCAATCTCTGACGGCATTTACCTTCCCCTCGTCCATCCGGATGCCACTGCTGCTGATGTTGTATCCAAGGAACTGCACTGAGGGCTGATGTTAGTGTTGTCACGGTACCAAAATTTCAGTATTCGGTACCGATACCAGTGAAAATCCACGGTTCTCGGTACCAATTTCGGTACCAAAGCAAAACACAAAAATATGCTAATTAAAAAAAAATAACTTTTTAGCACTAAAAATAAAACCAATGCCATTCTTTATACTTATTTACAATTGTGTTTAAAGTTTTTCTACAAGTTCTATAATTATGAAAAACAGTAAACAAGTTTCACCCAAATTTAATTTGTCTTTTAATTTATGAAATTTAAACACATTTTATTTTTGGTAAATAAAGGGGATTTGCTAATAAAATTAAAACATGGAAGAAAAATTGTGATTTATTTCTTTTAAAAATAAAGTTTTATAAATTTTTTAAACAGTAGTAGCAGTATCACATACATATTACTAAATAATAGTAATATTTCTAGCACAATGCCTTTATTTAAAAATTTACTTTTAGGCCTAATGAATGCATATTTGTCATTTTAACTGAACTTAAGACTGGTGGTGATGCTTAAGATATTTTTGGTCATTGAAAAAAATAGTAATAGATCATATTAATTATTATTAAAAGATAATACTACTACTAATTCTACTATCATACTAGTGTTTATACAATGCACTATGAATTGATGAGCTGCTGGGTTCATGAATATTAATCACGTTGTCTGCGTTCGGTCAAACTGATTTGCTGAAATCAAAACAGGGACGGTAGCCTACTAGATCAGCGCCAGCCAATGAAATTGCCATTTGCGCATTAGCTCCGCCCACTACCGGATAAACCGGTATGTCTTCTGCTTGTTTGAAAATGAATATGAATAATTCTAAACGAACTCCATTATTTTGACTGGAGAAGACAACAAAGAATAGTTTACATATAGCGTGTCGATTCAGCGTGGTAAGACTCTCGCTCTCTCTCTCTTTGCATGTGTGAGAAACAGCGCTATCAGTAAAGCGACGGTGAGTCGTGCGACTTCACAAGAGTTTACAGAGCATCAAATACAGGTGCGCTGTGCGTGCATTGAGATGAACTGAAAAGTTCAGATCGCTTGATGGAGAGAGAACTCTGAAGCTCAGATGCTGAAATTAATGCAAGCGTCATGCGCTTCGGTCTATGTAGTAAACAAACCCGCACGTCTCTGCCATTCATTAATTCACACAGAGACGCGCAGAACACGGATTCATATTTCAAACAACTTTTGCGGCTTAACATTTACAGATACTGGTCCATATGGAGATTTGATTTGATTAATTTATGCTAACTTTGACAAATTCCATGACTGTCCATATTAAAATGTAAGTTTCATTTTCATGACTGGATTTTGAGATTCCGTCCTCGTTTTCTGCTTCGCGGAAATCATAGCGCTGAACCGGGTTTGAACGGGACCTCGGTACTACCGGTACTTAAAGAAACCTGGTACCGTCACATTTAAATTTTTTTAGTACCGACTTGGTACCGAAGTACCGGGTCTTTTGACAACACTAGCTGATGGAAAGACCTCAGGCGTTGCAGGACCTCCGCAATGTGGTGTTGATGTTCTGCCAGGCTCCGGGAGTATAGAGGATATCATCTATGTACGTAGACGAGGACGAACTTGTGGAGGAACTCCCTGAGCACCTCATGGATGAAGTCCTGGAAGACGGAGGGGGCGTTAACAAGTCCATACGGCATCACACAGTATTCATAGTGGCCAGTAGGGGTGATGAAGGCTGTTTTCCACTCGTCCCCCTCTCGTATCCAGATGAGGTTATAGGCGCTGCGGAGGTCCAACTTGGTGAAAACAGTGGCACCACAGAGATGTTCCAAGGCAGCTGGGACGAGGGGAAATGGGTACCTGAACTTGACAGTGATATTGTTGAGAGCCCGATAATCAATGCATGGTCTTAAACGTCCTTTTTCTCCACAAAGAAGAAACTCGAAGCAGCAGGGGAGGTAGATGGACGAATATAACCCTGGGCCAGCGCCTCCTTGATGTATTCCTCCATGGCCTCCGGAATGGATAGGGGGTATATCCTTCCTTTAGGCACTGGTTCACCCGGCAGCAGATCGATGGCACAGTCCCACGGCCGGTGTGGAGGCAGCTTGGAAGCCCGTTTGGGGCAGAAGACGTCACTGAAGGGGGCGTAGCAGGTAGGGATGGCGATGGATTGGTTTTTCACTGGGCTCTCTATTGAAGTGGAACAAACTGGAAGAGGTTCAGGGGAAGATGTGGCCGGAACTGGACAACCTGAGATGCAGCTCTTGAAACAGGCGTCGCCCCACTTCAGGACTTCGCCCGTCTTCCAGGAGATTACGGGATTGTGCTGCTCTAACGCCCTAGAATCACGTCAGCGGTGGATTCCTCCAGAACCAGCAGATGGATTTCCTCATGATGGAGTAGTCCGGTTTTGAGGGAAATGGGACCCACACTATGACGCACGCATCTTCTACTTAACGGTTTGCCGGTGATAGTGTGGATTGGTAGGCTGACAGCGTTGCCGTGGTAGCGAGCTTGAGCTGACGGCAGAGGGCGCCGGAGATGAAGTTACCGGCTGACCCAGAATCGAGGAGGGCGGAAACTGGAAGAGATATGTCAGCGGCAGGAAGTGTCACAACAGTGGTGAGTGGTTTCATTTGGTATCTTTAAGAGAGAATGGCACTCACCATGGGACGAGGAGGACGGACGGGGCATACAGCGATGGCATGCCCCGGGGCTGCACAGTAGAGGCACAGATTCTGGGCCAGCCGTCTTTGTCTTTCAGCCATAGAGAGACGATATGAGTCCACTAGCATGGGTTCGCTGGCTGGTTCTGGGAAGCTGATGGCCTCTGGTCGGCAGAGTGGCGTAGAGGAATACGCCTGGCCCTGGTGCTCTAAGCACGACTGCATACGGGTGGCGAAGCGGATGGACAGCTGGATGAATCGTTCAAGCCGATGGTGTCCTCGTATGCAGCGAGATGCAACCGCACTCGAGGTTCCAATCCCTGACAGTAGGTAGTCAGTAAAGCCTGTTCGTTCCATCCACTTGAGGCCGCTAGAGTCCTAAACTGAAGGGCATATTCATTGACAGACATTTTTCCCTGTTTGTGATTATACAGCTTCTCACCAATGGAAGAGTCCCAAGCTGGTCTGCCAAAAACTTCTCGGAAATGGTCAATGAAGCTGGAATAAGACTGGATAACTGGGTTATTTTGAGTCCATATTGAATCTGCCCACAGTAGTGCTTTACCTTGCAGTTGAGAAATTATAAAGGCTACCTTGGATCTCTCGGTGGGGTACAAGTGCGGTTGCATCTCCAGGACCAGCAAGCATTGTAGGAGGAAACCGCTGCACTCCTCCGCCGAACCAGAGTATGGCGGCGGCCGGGCCATGGGACTGGTGTGAACGGAAGGTGAGGAAGTGCTGGCATCGTTGACAGAAGTGTTTGCTGGTGTTGGGGATGCAGGTGTAGCCGTGAGTGTTCTTTGGAGTGCATCGACCAGATCTTGAAAGGGGTCCGTGAGGCTCATGCTTGTGCCTAGCGGTGTTGGTCCGGTCTTCTGTTACAGATCACTCGGGAGGCTGAGGAGTAACAGACAGAAGGGTTTATTAATAGACACAAGCAGAGGAGCAGGTAGTGTTGGGTAGAGTGATGAATGGATCCGTGAGAGCTGGGTGAAGACGTCAGAGAAGGGAGGTGAACCATACACACGCACACTGGGGATCTTGATCTTCGGAGAATCGCTGGAGAGAGGTAAGTAGAGGAAGAGTTAGTCCTTTGAGTTCGCATTCAGGTAAGACTTTGTCGCGAACGAGACCGGACGCTGATTAAGTGCGTGTGTGTGGTATTTATGGTGCCGAGGTGACTGGGTAATGATGAGGGTCAGGTGGAAGTGCTCAGTACTCAGGTGAGGGCGTGTGTTGTGAATGAGTGGAGGTGGAACCTGGCGTGTTTGTAACATCTATACTGGAAACTTTCTCTCACAGAATAAAATTAACTATGTCTGACGGCAAAAAACATCAAACTTTTGCACAATGCTGCATCCACACCACTATGTGTTGTTTTAAAAACAAGACGAGTCCAGAACAACATTTAAAAAAACTAGTTGTGACAAAATGTAAGTAGCAACAGAGCTTTTCTTCCATATTGTGTCTTACGTCCGAGTTAAACATATGCATAAATTAATTTGTTCACAGTAAGAGCAATAACATGTCACAAAAAAATAGATAAACTTATGGCTCATCTAAAAAAATAATAATATTGAATAAATTAATTGTCTAGATGCCAATGTGAAAGAATGGCAGATCCTTTATTTGAGAGAGCAACTGCAAATCAGTGTTGTCAGGCAATTAATTGTTGAAACAACAGGAACAAGCTTAGACGCCAACAAAACATGAAAGCCTTTAATGAGATGAGCATCTTTAACACCCAAACCTGTGGAAGATTCATTTGCAGACAGTTCAGAAGCATAATACATGCTAAAAGACACTTCCCTTGATGGACAGTACAGATGATTTAGATTCGCTTTTGGTCACACAGTTTAGTCAAACTCATGGAATATTAAATATCCTATTTTTGCTTCAGGCTTATCTGGTATTAATAGACAGACGATGTATTGGCACTAATTGAGTTTTGAGCTGGCATTGCACATTAATAGATTCACTTCAAGATAAATATTGAAAACACTTTTATGAGAAGAACAGCAAACCGGTTATCCACGGAAAGGGTGTTCTGAACTAAACTCAAATTCAGAAAATTTCATAGAACTCAAAAATAAATGCAAAGTAAGGACTGTGTCCTGGAAAAACCCTTAAATGCTTATGACAGTGTCACACTTAAGTCTGTACATGATAACACTGCAAATATGTGTTGTAAAATATTACATTTATCTGTGCTGTTTTCATCCAGAGCACCTCTTCCTGAGTCTGTATTCATGACAATGTCTCCTAAAACAGAATCGTCTTGTAACACAATGGATTGTTGACTGTGCAAGTTAGGATGTAAAGAAGGACAGGTTTAAGGAACTTAGAGCTGCCTTCAAATAATGTTTTTGATCTATTGTGAGGAGGGAGATCAGGCTGCGGAATATATATAACAAAGACAGCGCAAGACTTGAAAGACTGGAAAACAACCACACCCTAAACCTATCGCATCGCTTCGCTCCGAAACTCCACCATACATCTTATTTCACTTCCCCATGGCCATTAGAGATCAGAGACGCGTGCTTTATAATAGGCCTCATGAAAATCGACTAGAAGATGTGCTGCTCCATACCTTTCTTATGTCTTGAATAATTATTTTTCACCCTTCAGTCTCAATCCGCACCCTTCTATGAGAGCATTTATTAAAAAACATAACTTCTAGAGTGGTCAGCAAAGAAGACTGAAGACAGTGTTCTGATAGAAGATCTGATGGGATCTTTGGTAAATTATACAAACACACAAATGTACAATGAAATAAATATGTTCTGAGGCACTTACCTAATCCATTCTCACAGTCTGTAAACTCCATAGAATGCACTGCTCGATCTACTCCATACGGACCCATCAGTGTCCTGTGCAGGACAAAGATTGTATCCATGTTAAAACATGCAAAAATAACGCAGTAACATAGAGAGACTTGTTAGATTAAGAGAAATAAACAAGGTCCTATCATTTTTTGTTGTTGTTTTTTGTAAAAAAATTATCTCCAAATTTAGATAAATTTGAAGCTGTTGACTCAGTTCATATCTGAATATTGTAAAAAAAAATGTGTGGGGTGAATTTTCTGTACTCGCTGTGTCTGTGAACTGTTATTAGTATCAAGCCCAGTTCTTTCCAGTGGGGAGTCAGAATAAATTATTTAGGATGAATGTCCTGCTTTTTTAGGCTCCTAAAATGGCCTCTTTACTCATGAACTCAGAATCTGTGTGTGATTCTGATTTTTGAGATTATATTTTACTTGGCTACTGAAGTCATTAAGTAAAATGAATGAATTAAAGAACACAATACTTTTGGCAGTGTTTTCATGCAGTTGTAGGAATGAATATAATGAAATCTCCGACATTCTTAGCGCATTTTGTTGTGACTTACCAGCACTACACCATTTTAGGGCTGTTAAAGTTAACCTAGCCGCTTCTGATATTAATTAAATGGTTAATGCAATAATTTAAACATATGAATGAAATATGTGTAATGCAATCATTCATCACATTTACCAAATGTTATATTATTTACATATATATATATATATATAAAATGGGTCAGAAATCCTTGGACTAATCATAGTTATTATATTCTAATAATAAGAAAAAAATGTTTCTGAGAGTTCATCAAATGTTTATACATAGGTTCAAGAATATTTACTTGTTTTGTATCCTTTTTATGTTTTTGGTTTGCTCACTGGTGATGTTTTCAATACTGTAAAAGCACAAATACATTTTAATGTAACTGAAACTGAATATGTTAACATTAACACACTGTCACCTTAACTAAATATTCTCAATATTCCCAAATATAACTGTTCTCCAGATGACTTATTTTGGTTTTAAGATAAATGGAGTTATAAAAGCAATTATTTAATTTTGCAAAAAAATAAAACGTCCTAAATATCATGCTTCTCACATATCGTCTTTCACATTCACATAAAAATGTCCAGCTGCCTTTCTATTTTACAAAGTGGGTCCCTTGCAAATGGATCATCATTTTGGGTGGGTTCTTGTCATCAAAATGTTTGAAAACTAAAACAAACAAAAAAGCATATAATGTATTCCATGAGGTAGGCCTATGTATGAAATGATTTAGTGAGTAGCTACGCACAAATACATTATAATCTCCGGGTGATTAGAGCACATTAATAATACATCCTTTACAGTGTTGTGGATTCTTTAAAGCACAGCGGGCAAATGAAATCAAACACGCCCTTTTTCACACTATAACATCAAGCAATGCAATATAAGAACGAATGGTGAAGAAATCGTCGTTCAACACTTTTACTCGCGTTTTCCATTCTTTCGCCAGTTACATTGAAAAGTGCGCGAGCACGTTTTTTTGCGGACACACCTGAGCACAGCCCAGCTCAAAGTACCCAAAAGTCCCCAAAACCGTCAATACCGGACAAAGTGAAGACGCGCGTTACGTCGACGCTTCTCTCAAGACGGCTCAAGCGCTTATTGCTCACTGGAGCTAATGAGATGGAAAAAAGAGCCATGATGCCGCTCAACCACCACAAAATTACAAAACAAAGATTTTTACCTGCTAATCATGACTGCTCCCTTGTACATGACCGAAAATGTAGGCATTTTCAAGAGATTTCTGCGCATCCACCGACGTGTACCGTCTGCCCATTCCTCTCGTGATCAGCGCCTCGCGGAGGTCCGACACAGCGCGAGCCACATGATTCACTGCTAAAGCACTCTGATACAGATGCTCCTAAACATCACCAACTTTGCCCACAGATTAAATCTTATGCAACATAAATGGGGGGGGGGGGGGGGGGGCTGTTTTGATATAGATATTTTTGCCATTTTGCCAAATATTTACATTTATGAAAGGATTTTAAAGGCTTAAAGGTTGTATGATATACAAAGTGTTGATGACATTATGCAAATTTCAATCCAAGAGGTCTTTCAAGGACGACAGGCTGATCTTTAGTATAGAAATATTGAAAAGTAATTTGCATCAGATCAAACGGGAATTAAAACTGACAAGCTAATCTCTTGTCTTCAAACAAGACACAGGATTAAAACACATCATGATGAAACCCACAGTCTCGTGAAAAAACAGATTAAATTTGACACAATAAAGTCTAAAATGTGATGCATGTGGTAATTTAAGTGAAAAACATTTTGTGTGTCTAATCAACCTTACTACAGTTGGTAGCACCAACAAATGTCATTGGAAAAAACAGTTCAGATAGTATAGCATATATTTTTACTTTTTACAATATACTAGAGGGTGGCTGTTATTTCTTAACTTTCTGATGATGTGGAATCACATTGCCACTGTAGTCAGGGAAAAAATTGAAAAACAGGATACGCTGATGCTTTGGGGGAAAACAACATTTGTGCAAAAAACTCTAAATCCTTTTCAACTCAGAAAGTCATATTTAATCTCTCGACCGTTTCCGTTTTTAGCCAGCGTTATTGTCTATGGTCATCCCAAGCAAAGCTAGAGTGCTTTCCTCTCACACTGCAATCAGATTTATACACACAGGCTTGAGGTAAAATTACACAATAGCTGGACTAAACTGTACAAATTTAATCAGGATATTGTATTCTTACAATATCATGTGTAATGTTTTCAACTCTTGTTAGTGGGCTTAAAAAACATTCTTTGAAATGACTAACTGCATTCATAATGTAATGAAGTGACTACCTGTTAAAAGAGATCATTGTCCTTTAGTGCTCAACAAATAGTGTTGCTTGTGCCCTAGTTAGAATCAGAGTGACACTTTGCCTTAAATGCATTGTCACCGTGTAACTCCTTAATGTCATTTACCTCGACACATGTCCTGTGACTCAGAGACCACTTTTTATCAGCAACTACCATCCAAAACAATCACACAAGGTTGTACCAAAAGCTGCTTTAGTCTGGAATACACAACATAACTTTTAAAATCTGAACTGATTTTAAAACACTGGGCATCATATACTTATTAACTTTGTAAACAGTCACAAAGGAAAAACTGGCCATCATACACTAAACGACTGAGGATCACACAAAAACCAGACTTTAAAGTCGTTCCAATCTCAACAAACTCACAGAGAAATATGCGCCTTGTTGCTAGGAGACACATGACAAAATAAAATAAAATCTAAAACTGTCTGAAAATATTAAATAAAAATTGTCTGAAACCAAAAAATCGGAGTCTGAACCCATCTCACACTACACAATTTCAAATACTCAAATCTGAACACTGGCTCTGCAGCTGCAAACTTCTACAGACTGTAAATCAGGGAAAAGTTGTGTTGTGTATTCCAGCATTTATTTTTTTTATGCCTGTTATTTGTGTTGTAGTTAACAGAATGCTATATCTTGGATCATTTTACCACTAGGCAAAGTGAAAAATGTGCATCAGATGTAAATAATGTAAATAATGTATCTGTTACTTACACTAACACAAAGTTCCTGTGATAGTCACAGTGTGACTGGACTTGGTGCCAAATTCACAGGCTATATTGATGTAATTTGAGGATTAGCTTTTACACACCCGGCCATGATAAGCGTTATTTTCAAAATTATCACACCAAACTACACTGACCCAAAACACTCTGTCTGGCTTGCCTTATATCTATCGTCTCATGAAGTTAATATGCCAAGTGTGATTTGCACATTCACATATCAAGCCATGACTGGCCAGAGTACTTTTGTTCACAATAATCTGCTTGGACAACCTGTCAATCAAACGCGCAGAGCCAGGTCATGGTCCCAGGAGACCCTTGGTCCCTCAAACCTCAACCGCCCCTCTTCACAGATGCATTATATGTTAAACAAGAGAGTAATTTGGCTAAAACAATTAAAAAGAAATATGTTTTTGTAGAGTATAATGAAACAAATACCAAAAATGTAAAATAGTAGCATTCCAGTGTGTATTACTGCTGAAATATTTTGAAACTGTGGGAGATAGATATGCAATCTGTTTGCAATACATATACAGGTTCCCCATCTACATGTTGCGGTGTCAGGGGAACTAGGGGAAGTGGATTAATGGCAGAATAAAATATGGGTTTTAATTTGGATACATGGAAGATGGGATGAATTGTCCTGTACGCCAGAGAAAGTTTGAGGTGGACATTCACCAGACTAAGGATTTTGGTGACAGTGAATGGACCAATAAATTCAGGAGCAAGTTAACTACAAACGGTGCGGAGAGGAGTTTTTGACCAATAACATGGATGGAAGGCTTCGACCGGTTGGCAATCGGCCTGGGCCTTGGTGCGTGAGCCCACCTGGAGGAGTTTCTGTCTGGCTGTCCTCCAGGTGTGTCGACAAGACAGGTTCTGTGAAACCAAACATTGTAACATGCGCACCAATTCTTGGTTGGCTCTCTCAGTTTAGCCATTACTCTGAGGATAGAAACCAGAGGAAAGACTAACACTAGCCCCCAACAAATGACAAAACTAACTCCAGAATTTGGAGATGAACTGTCTGATGTAACCGCTGTCAGAGGGTAATTTGGGCAGAGGAATAAAATGGGTGGTTACGAGAACCGGTCAACCACGGTCAAAATTACCGTGTCACCCTGTGAGGGAGGGAGACCCGTGATGAAATCTAGTGCAGTGTGAGCAGGGCCGGATTAACCATACGGGCAACTGGGCAATTGCCCAGGGGCCCAAAACCTCTAAAGGGCCCAGGGCAGCAAGGGCACGAGTAAAATACTGTATCTGGTAATCTCCCGCTTTACATTAAACAAACTGTCAACACGGGCTTTTGCGCTGCACAGAGAGACGCTGCGCTGCCTATGACTTTGAACGTGAGTTGAGAGCGGTTGAGAGTCAGTCTCATGCGGAATGACCAATGAAGAGAGGCCCTCAAGTTAAGACCCTCTCCTCATTGGTCAGTCCGCATGAGGTTGGTCAAATGTTATGCCGAGCGGGTTACGTCAGGCATTGCTACAACAGAAAAAAATCTGACATGGAGAAGCTAAATGGGAGCGCGAAGCGGAAATTAAAAAAGGAAAAGGACATCAGAAACGCAGAAAATGTAAAGTATATACCTAAAATAGGTAATTTCTTCATTCCTGTTAATGAAGTGAAGTGAGGAAGTGAAGTGACATTCAGCCAAGTATGGTGACCCATACTCAGAATTTGTGCTCTGCATTTAACCCATCCGAAATGCACACACACAGAGCAGTGAACACACAAACACACACTGTGAGCACACACCCGGAGCAGTGGGCAGCCATTTATGCTGCGGCGCCCGGGGAGCAGTTGGGGGTTCGATGCCTTGCTCAAGGGCACCTAAGGGCAACTAAGTCGTGGTATTGAGGGTGGAGAGAGAACTGTACATGCACTCCCCCAACTGTACATGCACTCCCCCCACCCACAATTCCTGCCGGCCCGGGACTCGAACCCACAACCTTTCGATTGGGAGTCCGACTCTCTAACCATTAGGCCACGACTTCCCCGAATGTTGCCGACAGTTCTGTTAAGTCAGCTTCCGTCAACGACGAGGACAACTCAGCTAGCCAGGACTTTTCTACAAGATGCCAAATGAAAGCAAACATGCACTTCCTCATTATTTAGGATTAAAATTTTGTGTTTTGCCAGGTTTTGTAGTATTTATTTTTATCTTGTCTTCTAGAGAGAAATTGTGTCACAGACACGGCTCTGCACTTTCTATTTTAGCTATTGGACATGAACTTGTTAGTGGCCTTGATTTTGAAGATGTTATACTGTACACCAGTTTGCACAGTCAAAGTCCAGAAAAAAGCCATTGTAAGATGTGTTTGCCAAATGAAGGCATTTCAAATTCAAACATGCACTTCCTCATTATTTAGGACTAAAATTGTGTGTTTTGCCAGATTATGTAGCATTTATTTCTGTCTTGTCTTCTTCAGAGAAATTGACAGATTTCTAAATGTTTATGTAGCACTACAATGTTTAACTGGTTAATTGTGCTGTGATATGTTGTTGTTCTATTTTAAAACAAGTTAAAATGAGCTTAGGATAAAAATGTTTATGAGCAGATAACAGTGATACTGCATTTTATTTATTTATTTTTTTCCTTGAGGTGCCAGCTCTATTAAAATGCTGTATATTGTTGTGGAGGGAAAACTGGCAGATTTCAAATTGTTTGTGTTGGACTAATAACTTGATTGCCTTGTTGAATTCTGAGGAAACAGGGTCACCCTGTCAGGGTGATTTCTGCTTAAAATGAGCTGAGGACCAAAATGTTTCTTGATGTGTTGTCTGTGGTCTTCTGTTATAGCTATATCAATTCAATACATTTCTATTGGGAATAAATGTTGTTAAATAAACAATGGTTTGAAAGTGGTTGCTTATTTATTCATTTTTGTGAAAATGGAGGATATTTCCCTCCCTCTCAATGTAGTGGGTCAATTTTACCAGATTATACAGATGCTGATGTTTTGTTTTCATAGCATCATATGTGAGTGAATGTCTTTGATAGGGGACATAGTAGTGCATTTGTAGTTCTATGAGCATTTAAATATTTGTAAATCAAAATACACCTGATGACAGTTAGAATTTGAAGTATTGAGTATATTTACTGTATATTACAGTAATATATTCTGTATATGACCATATTATGGTGATCCTGGGGTCGTGATGATGGGGCCCTTGAATATTGTTGCCCAGGGTACAACAAAGTGTTAATCTGGCCCTGAGTCTGAGAACCTCACAACTGATTGACAACATCAGTCAGTTGGGAGTCTTACAACTATTATACACTCAGCAGGCCGAAACAAAATGACAGATGTCATGAGCCATAGATGGCCACCAGAACTGTTGCTTAACCAAAATGAAAAAATCATGACGTGTGACGCATCTTTATGACCAGGAAGTAGCATCACCCTGATTGCCTCAAAAAATACATAAAAAAATTGAATAATCACTCTGTGACCAACAAAAGTTTATGACCTTCCACGTTTTGTTCATCTAGATAATATTCACATTTACAATTTTGTTATTAAATTAAAATTCTAGTGAAATTATTCAATTACCAGTATTATTTAGATAACTGTACATTTTACATTTTGTCTTGAAAAGAAAATTTGTTCAAACAAAATTTAAACAACAAAATAATGATATATTTTATAAGACAATTTAGACACTATAAAAAAACACAGAAAATGCATGTCATGTCAGCCACTCAAAAAAATATGTACAGTATGCTTGTATTAGTGTCTGTATGCAAACACATGAACACAGCTAAACACAAGCTAAACTAGCATGGACCACAATACATACACGGACGGATACTATCCCTTTTCCTTCTAGCAGCCGTGACAGCTACCCATTGGATCAGAACTTTAATCAGCAGATCTGCACAATGGGTTGTTATCAGATTATCTGATAATCCAGTCCACAATGAGAAATCATAACAGCGGAGAAGCGGGACTTGCCAAAAACAGTTTTTGGCAAGTCCCGCTTCTAGTTTTTCATCAAGGAAAAGCTCAGTAAACGTGCCACCCACTGCAGTACTGAAGAATGGGAAATGAGGGTGGCAGCTTCACTCAGGTGCCAAGTTTCCATGCTGGACCACCGTGTGTGCTGAAATGGGTTAATCTGAAACAGTCTGACAGGCCAATCTGACCGGTTTACTAGCTGCTGCATTCTGGGCCCATGACTGCCCCCCGTAGGTAACAAACAGAAATGCATCCCAGGAACTGTCACAACATACTGTATCATCACTTTTAAACACGAGCGTAAAACAACACTGAACGGGATGAACATTCCAGAAGGGATTGTTGTGACTTTTTTCCCACATATTACAGAAGGACTGTGATTGCAATTTAATGAGACGGTTTTGGTCCAACATGTCTATTAATGATCTAATTTCTGCTGATATTCAAAGAGAAAAAACCACAAAAAAAAACAGATTAATAAATTTGAACTTCAACAACAATAAAGGTGTATAAACAGTAAATATAACATGTAGGTATGTAATAATGTATATGTTTACAAATTTAATAATAATATACTTTTTCTGGTAATTAGATAAATAATGCTAAAGCTTTGGGCAGGTCAGCTAATGCCTGCTTTTTAATGAATATAACAATAATGTTGCAAAAAGCAGAGAAATCAGTGAATCACAACAAAGCTGATGCAACAAACCGGTTAACAAGACCTCATTATAAGGCAGGACTGAGACTAACAAGGCTGATAAAAAATTATATAAATAAATTTAACAAAAATCAGTGAAGTCTGCTAAAAATATGATGATAATTCAGCAATAATGGTTACTACCAAAAAAAAAACATGAAAAAAATCAATTAAAAAACACTGTGCAGACAAATATTTATTAGTGTTATCACAGTAAAATAATGTCTTAAAATATATCAGTTTGTGTCTCAACTGACTGTGTCTGTTCTATAATGCAGAGAAACAAAGGTTGCATTCAACACAAACGTTACTTTTGATTGTACTCATTAACTACATATTTGATTATAATGCCTGACTTCTGTCTTTATTTTATTAATTTATACATTACTGTGGCAGGCACATAGTGTGCTATACACTGCAAGAAATGACAAAGATCACTGGGGTACATTTGACCCCTTTTCATGTTTAATTCACTTGCCATTTCTTTGCAATTATCAGTGATATTCAGAGTGAAAATTACTCCAAAGAAAAAAAAATTGGTGTATAATTATGTCAAGTATATAATCTACAGTTAACAGTTACAGACTCTCTCATACAAACACAAACTGAAGCTTCATGTAGAGGGAGCCTTCTCCTAAAAAAACTGTATACAGGCCCAAACTTTTACACTGGGTATGAGATACTGTATATACAAAAAATATCTAAACAAAAAATGGGAACCCAAACCTGAAACATGATTTTTTTTAAACAGCTAATCCTCTGCCGTAATTGGTTTATTTGTTTCAAATCAGAAAGTCAAAGACAATAGTAATTGTTAATAATTTTTCTAGCACTGTATCAATGCAAATGTAGTGTTTGGGCCCTGTTTGTGAAATACCATATGCACTGATTGATAAAGGTAGAAATAACAGTAAACAGAGTCACTATTTGTCAAGTCACTATAAAAATGTTAAGTTGTTATGCTATTTGTGGCACAAGCATCACAGGTGTGTGAGGATGAGATGATTGCCTATAGCATCAATCAAAAAGTACCTTGAAGTTCACTTTGTATAAGTCAAACACAGCGCTCACAATGCTGAGATACACACACCATGTCCATGATCAGATCAACGACTTACACAAATGTATGCATTTGTTTACATTACACATTTCCTCAAGTACAAGTGATGTTTACGTTTTACAATTCACAAATGTGAAAAAATAACAATGAAGGTGATAAAAAAAGTGACAATGGTCAATTAAAAAGATTTCTTTTGTAATTTCTCTAACATTATGAAGTTAATAAATGTCCAATTAAATAACATTAAAAGACAAAAAATGGCATAACAAAACTGAAGTATCTTAAGGCAAATTGGAAGTAGATTTAAACATGAGCGATTTACCTCAGACTGACGTGCACAAGTTCAATTTAGAAATAATAGTATTTTTTTTCAAAAACAACATGCTTTTGATTGAAGAATATTTAGCACAGTCCTACAGCCCTCACATTACTGACTGTAATGTGTTATAGAAGTTTAGTTGTTTCTGGACATGCATTTGTAAACTGAGTAAATATCCAGTGAACTTTTGTGATGTTTTGACTGTCTCTTCGGGTCATGGGACAGCATCACTTCTCTAAGTCTCCTACTCTTACCAATAGTCTATTCAAGTCCCGGTCACCAAACTCTAAATTTAGCACATCACCGGGCAGATTTATGTTTCAGTAAAATATTCAAAATGCTTCCATTAATCACATGCAATCATTGACTTCCAAATGAATTTGAAGGCTGCTGGCAACAGTAAACTGTGTTAAAAGCCCCTCAGAATGGAACAGATTGCCTGTTCACCTTACTTAACATCTACATTTGAATAATGCCTTTAGATGTAAACAAACATAAAAATTCTGACATACTGTACCTAAAACGGTGTGAAAAAAATTAACTATGGGGGGTGCAAGGGGGTGCTTAGGCATCCTCTAAACATTTGAGAGATAATTTTTTTTTTTTTTTTTTTTAAAGGGCTGTCGAAGTTATTCTTGACGAAACGTGTTTAATGCATTAGCAGAATGTATTGTTTGTGCTTTCGAAACGCTGGTTGAAATCATTAGATTAAATAACTGAATCACTATCATCAACAATTTTATTAATTTAACAGCTTCGACTTTTAATACTAAGAAACAAACACTTTTTCAAAGGTTTAAACATTCTACATTACTCTAATAATTGTTATTTACAACAATTATTTAATTTTGGAAAACAACATACCTACTATATCAGGCTTAATACTTTCCGTAAAATAAAAATAAAAAAAAGTTTACAAATAAGTCTTGATGAAAATATAATTAGGCTATGCCTTTATGTAATAATCGGGGATTATTTTGCGAAGGGATCATCATATCAGGGTTTTTTGGCATCAAGAATCCCTGTTGTAAAAGAATATAAAAATAGGTTTTTTGGTCAGCACTTTTTTGTTGAATAATTACAGACTATTTGACATTGCGTGTGAACTTGACGTCTCAGTTTTTGAAGCGACTCTCATTAATCGTTTCTCAAAAACTGCCCTCAAAACAAAAAAAACAGACAATATGTTTCTGAAAAAGCTGACGGATACCTGTTCTCCGTCAATAGCGGGACCTCGTCGCTAAGAACGGTATGTAGGCTACTACTGCATACTTTTCATCAATTACGCTGATCTTTACTTGTTACATATACAGTTTGAGACTTTATATGAATACTACAGTTCACAGTTTCATTTACTGCCTGAAATGTCAAAGAAAAAGAGAAAGATAGCATGCCCAACTCAACAATATTCAAGTCTTACCAGTAAATGAGCGAAAGTCCATCAAAACGCTCGAGCTGTCTTCCCCGGGGGTTCAGATAGGACATTGCATCCAACAGAAACGTTAAGTTCAAAAATAGTCTGCTCTGGAAACGGAATTAAACGCTGCCTCCAAATATTAGCACTAGACACATCGCCGCGATTTCATGTGATGCTCGTGCTCGCATCCTCGCTCAAGAGTCAGCGTTCATTCAGCATTAAATCAATGATACAGTAAGCGCCAGGCGAGAGAGAGACTCAACTATGCCCGTTTCTAATCTGTAAGACACGTGGTTTTCATGCTGACATGGCCGTCTGTTAGACTAAATCTACATCTTATCGACAACCCTCTGGTCACATTACTTTAACTTTTCCTAGAGATACCATCAACGTTTGTAATACTGATTTGTGTGAGTATAAGATTCACTGATTGCCTCTCAAAAACTATGAGCTGTCTACCTAGAAAGCATTTTAAGGCATCATGTTCCTGAGATAGGTAACTAACTTTTGAGGCATAGATATAGATAATATATAGAGAATATTATAGTTTGTATAGCTACATGTGCAGTCAGACTGAGGTGAAGCCTATGACCGTACAGCTTCAGGTAACTGAGATTAATTGTGTGGCTTTTGACCTGTCCTTAAGAGATCTGCTGCACTGCAGCCAAAACACCAGGGGAGTTTCCGATTTCCTCACATAGACATTTGTTTGTAACACCAATCCATCTCTTCATACTGTAAGCTAAATCGAAAACTGTCTCTACATTTGTTCTTTTAGTGCATAAACCCAGATAAACCCAACGTCTGCAAGATATTTGTTAAAGATCGCTACATTTGGAAAGTATCTGCTGTGTACAAACATCTGATAGACATCTTTAAGATGTCAGTTTTACATACTTTCTAAATCAGAAACATCTTAAAGACATTTTCTAAACATCTATTTGACATCTTATAGGAAATGTTCTAAAGATGTATTGCAGATGAGCAAATACATCATGAGCAAAAATATGTCTTGCAGATGTATGCAGACATCATCTCCAAGATGTGCGTGTGCTATCAGGGACCTGTCGCTCAATGTAATTATTTGAATAACACATTTACCATGATAAATACACTTTCTGGAAAAATACTATAGTTAGGCCTATTAGTTATTAATGTAAAATCATAATAAATGAATTAAGGACAGGACTCATAGTGGAAATAGTGGAAAGACGCTTGAATAAAGGCAGTAATGCATAGATAAACTCCTAATACTCAAAGGTTTTTTTTTAGGACATCCAGTATGGTAAATTAAAGCCTTTGTAAATTCATTTGATAACAAAATACTCCCATTTCACATGAAAGAATGTTCAACATTCCAAATCAACATATTTGCATACTGAATTCTGATTGGGCTGTCCTTAATTGTATTTTTTTAACCATCTATAGCAACTTTACACAAGGAGGGTGTTGAATCTGCTATGGTTACCACGTTTTTTTATGTAAAAGATATCAAATTCGTTGTATTTACAATGTAAAAGAGATTGTATTTGTTGTAGCCTATTTGTGACAATTCTTTCATCAAACTTCTGATTAGCCTATGGTCATCAGACTTTATCTCAGAATAAGATCATCAAACACACATCTTATCTTATTTTCTATGTTATAAATGATGGCGCAAAATTTAGAGGTGATGTTTAGTACCTGGATTACCTTTCCAATTCTCAGTCAAACGATGCGTAGTGGCTTCCCCCTAGTGGTGAAGTTTGGTAACGCGCAGAGAAGCACGCATCCATGGAACATCAGTGCATGTATACTTCTACAAAGTATTTAAAACGCGAGTCATAGGTTACAGATGGCTGGCACTTCATCAGTATGTCCACACACTGCTTTTAATCCAAGTGTGCATAATTTCAGGTCTATATTACATTTAAGAGCAAGTGTTCATGACATCCTGCCTAAGAAAGAAAACAATGAAGAATCACTTCATGGAGTTTAGTGCCTTGGTAACTACAATGCTTGGCATACTTTGAATGATATCATGATGTGAGGTGTAAAGGGACAGAGAGAGTGACAGGATGGGTGTGGCACCATGTTTCAGATAGTGTAGATCAGTAGTACGCATTACTCACTCTGTCAACATTCCTCCTTATCTGAAAAGCACTGTCTTAAGAAAGCATAGAGGAATCATAGTGTTTGGCAGCAGATTCCCTTAAGTAACATTTTCAACACAGCATATTAGTCACAAAACTCTACTGTAATGAGATTTTAAAAAGCATGTTTAACACTCTCTTTAATTCAAATAAATGGCTGGGGCCAGGCACGATTGGCTGGTTTTCTCAGACGTTCCCGTTCCAGAATGTAGGTAGGGCAGCACTGTCTGCAATGTTCGACCCAGCTGAGCTGGTTCCTTCTCAGTCTCATTCGTGACTTGGGTGTGGTTGTCACCTGTATGTGTACTGTATGTGTCCATAACTGTTTTATAAAAACATGTTGAAGTTACATAGCCGCTTCCAGCTGTACATTTTTCAATTTACATTTTCCAGGCTTATGACACTCTATGATGACAAAAGCCAATTCTGAAGGGATGAATAGAGTGATTAGCCAACGGTGGCTGATAATCATTGCACCGTTGAGATTTTCTGCCGGGGATTTGAAACTATGGCCAGTTTGGTTTGCTAAACTGTGGCTGGGCCATAACAGGATTGCTACAACACAGCAGTTTTGTGTGTCAGAGGGTCTTTGGGAGGTTTTCAAACTCACTGAGCCTTGGCTTCCTGTTTTGTCCATTCTCTAACACACTGCATGCCCAAAAGAGCTCCTGACCCCAACAGCATGGCATCAAAAATACCTAAAACACACAGTTACACAGAAGTCTTTAGTTTGTGGTATAGAAAATTCTAATGGTAGCCTATACATAGAATAATGTTACAAAAACTGATCACCCTACAGGTGAGGTCACATTTATAATTGGTCTGTAAAATTATGTGCATGTTATCTAGTCATTTCAATAGAAAACCACACGATTGGCAATTTTTTTCCCCAATTGTTTTAAGAAAAATTTTCACTCGAATTGTATTGACCAACAAAATGTTGCTTGGTTTGAAAGTGAATTCTATGTGAGCGCTGCTTCACACATCACTACACTACTGACAATGGACCTTTTTGCTGGCTAGAAGGTGAATAATGTGGAAAAGTAGGAAGTGTAGAGTGACTATCACTGGGTCAATACATAAGAATCTTTATATATTATAATCGTCATCTTTCTGTCCAAGTGTACGTGACGCAAAGAATAATCAAATATTTCAAAGATTAAATACATGTTGCACAGCATTTCTGTCTTTCAGAGCAAATGCTCAATGGTGAAGACAGTTAAAATAAGATTCATGTGTATACATGCTGGACAAAGTTGAGCTACAATCACATTATCTAGTCCGACTTCATGAACTGAATAATCCAACTGTTACAGTTTCAGTAAGACTACAGCATGTACATAATGAATTATTGCTTTAGTCTGACTGAAACGGAACTGTTAAAATACATATAATGACCTTCCCACTGAAACATATCAGTTTGCATGCATGCTGGATGAAGCCAAGCAACAATTGTACTATCTAGGTCTGTTAGAACAACTTCATTAACTGAATGATTTCAGACAGACTAAAGCATTTACATGATGTGGATTCCAACTGCTTTAGCTGGACAAAAACATACAGGTGCTGGTCATATAATTAGAATATCATCAGAAAGTTTATTTATTTTACTAATTCCATTCAAAAAGAGAAACTTGTATATTATATTACACACATACCCATATATATATATTTTTTTTTTTTTTGATGATTATAACTGACAACTAAGGAAAATCCCAAATTCAGTATCTCAGAAAACTAGACTATTGTGAAAAGGTTCAATATTGAAGACACCTGGTGCCACACTCTAACTTAAAGGTCTTTAAATTGTCTCTCAGTCTAGTTCTGAAGGCTACACAATCATTGGGAAGACTGCTGACTTGACATTTGTCCAAAAGACGACCACTGACACCTTGCACAAGGAGGGCAAGACACAAAAGGTCATTGCAAAAGAGGTTAGCTGTTGAAAGAGCTCTGTGTCCAAGAACATTAATAGAGAGGTGAAGGGATGGAAAAGATGTGGTAGAAAAAAAGTGTACAAGCAATAGGGATAACCGCACCCTGGAGAGGATTGTGAAACAAAACCCATTCAAAATGTGGGGAAGATTCACAAAGATTGGACTGCAGCTGGAGTAAGTGCTTCAAGAACCACTACGCACAGACGTATGCAAGACATGGGTTTCAGCTGTTACATTCCTTGTGTCAAGCCACTCTTGAACGCTGAACAGACAGCGTCAGAAGCATCTCGCTTCAAAAAGGACTGGACTGCTGCTGAGTTGTCCACAGTTATGTTATCTGATGAAAGTACATTTTGCATTTCCTTTGGAAATCAGGGAAAGGCACACAATCTACGTTGCTTGAGGTCCAGTGTAAAGTTTCCACAGTCAGTGATGGTTTGGGGTGCCATGTCATCTGCTGGTGTTGGTCCACTGTGTTTTCTGAGGTCCAAGGTCAATGCAGCCGTATACCAGGAAGTTTTAGAGCACTTCATTCTTCCTGCTGCTGACCAACTTTATGGATATGCAGATTTCATTTTCCAACAGGACTTGGCACCTGCACACGGTGCCAAAGCTACCAGTACCTGGTTTAAGGACCATGGTATCCATGTTCTTAATTGGCCAGCAACTGAAAATCTATGGGGTATTGTGAAGAGGAAGATGCGATATGCCAGACCCAAAAATTCAGAAGAGCTGAAGGCCACTATCAGAGCAACCTGGGCTCTCATAACACCTGAGCAGTGCCACAGACTGATCGACTCCATGCCACGCCGCATCACTGCAGTAATTCAGGCAAAAGGACCCTCAAATAAGTATTGAGCACTGTACATGCTCATACTTTTCATTTTCATACTTTTCAGTTGGACAAGATTTCTAAAAATCCTTTCTTTGTATTGGTCTTAAGTAATATTGATATTTAATATTTTCTGAAATACTGAATTTGGGATTTTCCTTAGTTGTCAGTTATAATCATCAAAATTAAAAGAAATAAACATTTGAAATATATCAGTATGTGTGTAATACATTAATATAATATACAAGTTTCACTTTTTGAATGGAATTAGTGAAATAAATCAACTTTTTGATGATATTATAATTATATGACCAGCACGTGTACATTTTAATGTAATTAACCTTTTTTTGGCCTCTTTCTGAAACCGCAATTTCAGTGGTTGTAAATGTTCCTCTTTGACCTAAAGAAAGAGAGGATAAGTAATCCATCTAATGATCATAAGTGTCACTTTTATCTATAAGAAGAGAAACAGGTGTAAAGCAGTGCCTCAAGATTGAATCGTAGCCCCAACAGGGACAAAAGCTGTGTTGTCACCAACAATGTCTTAACATACCACAGAGGATGTTTAGCATATTTGGACTTTATAGTTTCTAGGTGCATTGTTAGGCACATATTGCTAAGGGAAACTGTGTGACACACCTTCAGTGGCTAGAAAAAGCTGTTGTGTGCTTAACAAAACAAGTGCTGACACTCCTGCCATTGAACCTTAACTCTTCACACCCGGAAAAACTGACACTCCTCTCCCATTTGAAATTAGAGCACTGAGAGTGATTTCCACATATATTATAAAGATACATTAATCAATGTGATATATATGACTTGCTTTTTGCTTATGTTCCAGTTAAATGTTGTACTGTCTATGTTTGTCTACTAGCGGACAATTAGAAGGAATCCTTGGTATGAAATACATGCTTTGTTTATAAAATGTCAAGTAGGACAGTCTGGTTTGCTTGAAAGCACACATCTACCTGTTTGAAATACTCTCTCCACCCATGTTTGGATAATGCACCTTGCACTGAGAGACATGAAGTACACACCCCATAGTCCATACTACATGTTTATCACAGACAATATTCTCCTCCAGAGGAGAATGAACTTTCATTGGTGTCCCCCGCGACTAAAAACTTCACTTCACAGGGACTGATTGCACATAAGCACATCATTACAACTTTGCATAAGGTGTGCTGAGTTCCAAAGTCAGCCCATCCTGGCAGAGGAATGCTTAAAACCCACACACATAAATTCACTATGGTACTTCTAATCTGGCAGCACAGGTCTCACCGCTGAGTTGTGTCCACATAATGATCCACACATGTCAGCTAGGATCTCAAATCGTCGCCATTCCTCACTTGCACGTATGGGTGTGGAAGGGAATTCTGGCCTTTCACCTGTTTAAAAAATGATTGGTTCCAAACCCACTTACACTGAATATTATTCACTATCAGCTGTGAATATTTAACCCCATGGAATGGAATGTGTTCACTTCTAGCTAATTTCACACAAGAATTCCACAGTTGTAGCTTATCTTTGGGCATTCCTTTAAAGTAGTGATATCACATGGTCCCTATATTCATTATCGCCATAGAAAGATAGTATTATATTTCATGTCTTCTACTGTGTCAGGAGGCTCTTGTTACACTCATAACTTTGAATACTGAAATACATTTGTATTAAATTTGTACTGTATTCTGATGCGGGGGTTTGCAAACTTTTTAGTTCTATAAAAATCCCCTAGCCAGACAAATATTTTCATGCACAAAGACCCATTTCTTATAAGCAAGAAGTTCAAATTAAATATTTAGTCACTTTACTAAAGGCAAATCAGATTATTAATACACTTGTTACTGATAACACTGCTAATCAAAATGCATACTGCTAACACTTCATATTATACACCCTCTGAAATCATTTGTCACGTTTTGTTTACTCATGTACGCTCGTTTATGTTGGATCTCAATCTTCATTTGACACCTGTTGAATTGGTCTTTGAAAGAAAGACCTATTTATTTAGATAGCGTGAGGCCTAAGGCATGGTGTAAAATGGAATAGTAAGAGAGATACTGAAAACCAAACCAGTATTTCTGTTGCGTTTCCATCTGCTTCCATTCAAATACAGACACTGGAGCACACACAAATGCATGCATACACACCCCCGATGACTCATTGTTTTTACCCATCCAACAATACCTGGTTTTCATGACTTTTCCTCTGTTGGCATTAAAAAGGGTCCCTACATTGTCTTCTTAGCTGCTCTGAGCATGAGGCATTGTTCAAGGACAACTGCAATATTTTAAAACTGTTAAAGATATGTACCAGCTATAAAAATGAAAACTACTCAGGAAGTTTAACAAGCACATCTGCAGTCAGCCTAAGAACAGGTCTGGCTTTTAAAACTCTCAATGATGCTGAGTTTCACAAAGAAGCTGCATCCCAAACAAAGGTTGGAATACTGATTATGTAAACTCTCTATTGAGCTGAAACTCCAGCAGAGAAGAATGAAAAAAAGCCATTGATCAGTAAGACATGCTACATAAATAATGGGATTTTTTTTTTAATCACCAATCAATTTTTAGGTTTCAGGATTTTTTGTATAAGGATGATTCTCAACTATGTTATAAGAGATAGAACAAAATTATTTGATATACCATTTTACTTTATGCAATATGTGTGTAAAATTTCAATAAACTGGTTTTCCCGTCAAACACAATGTTATCTACAATGCACCTCATTTGCATATTAATGTGCTGTTGGGACATGTTGAAAACAGGAATAATTGGCCAGATTTTCCTAAGAAATATCTAACATTTCAAAATAATAATTATATATAATTTATTTTCCTATTCATTTGTTGTGTCTCCCAGCATGCATAGTAAACATGTTTTTAGTCCTGGTGTCCTCTACAGTGGACGTGTGAAATCAATATCCTATTTCATAACAGGAAGTCATATTTTGGTTTGAAACACCATAATATTTTCCTGAGATGTTGATTTAAAGCAGCCATATTTAAAGATTATGCAGTGGGAGGGATCATTGAGAAATTCCAAACATTTGTTAGCTTTTTCTGAAAAGCTCTGAATGTGCTTTGTACAGGACATCCAGACTTGAAACTGTGACATGTGAGAATCTCAGAGAAAGCCACTAAAAAATTATAATGTCCAACCACTACAGAGTCAAAGAAATCTATAGCTGGGTCTCAGGAGGCTATATATATATATATATATATATATATATATATATATATATATATATATATAGCATACAGAATATATATAAGCATACAGAATAAGTCTCATAAGTCATGAGACACCAAAGCTATTGTAAATGTGGACAGAGAGCCTTATGTGCACACTGGCCATGACCACAGTAAATAACAATGTAATTACATCTACATAATCACAGTAAAAACTCTGCTGTTACTGTTGCTGTTTACTTTTCTGAATGAAACAGCCCACTGCTGAGTACAAGTTTGCTCTCTAGACGGAATAACCTGTTGAATCTATCCCACGAAACTGGACACAGAAGAAGAAAAGGGACGACGCCTCCGTTTGGATAGGCTGCAGGTATGTCTCTTAGAAAGAGGCGGACACCAGCCCGCACTTTTAAATGGGCTTGATGTTAAGCACGGCTAATCTCGACGGGCAGTGAGAGCTCGTGTTCGTGCTCGTGGGAGGGTAGTTGCTGTTTCGTTCATTGTGGGCGTTGTATGTGAGGTGTACCTGTCCTGGAAGACGCGTCAGGTAGTTAGTTGAACGACAGACATCAGCAGAGTGGGACCCTAACTGTGGAGAGACTCCGCGACTGTCATCATGTTTAAGAGAAAGACCGGAAAGAACGGCGTGGCCATCAGTGATAAAAGGTCGGTGGCGACCGATACAATCTCACTCTGCATTGTTTTGTTTTGCTCCGCTCTTCTTATCGCGTCATTACGGAGCGTTATTTCGAGCGCTTGCTTGACTTGAGGTTACTGTAGTAAGGGAGTGGCACTGCTGTAACAGGTTGGATAACTTCTCTCTGATATACATATTGTGTGGTTTCTCTGCAATTCGCCTGGGTTTCTCTCAGTTCACATAAAACCTTTTTTTGTTGTGCTAGTTACAAAACTATTAAAATATAACCTTCATGTATGGTTTTCAACTGTAGGAAAAATGTTTATTGCGAGGGAGTGTATGTGTTGAATGTTTGCACTGACCGTAAATAGATTCTGGACTATGTCTACTTAGACCCTATTTTTTTCTAATGAACATCTATATAACCTTCAGACGGATCTTTTAATTCTGGCACTCTGTTTGAGTGCAGGCAAGACAGTACAACAAGAGAATGACAGGACTGAATAAACTATTTTGTCAAATAGAAAAGTAGTTTTTGGTTATTCTGTACTGAACAGGGTTGAGTGATGTAACTGCAAAATGCATATTACAGAAATGTGCATTTATATTAGTTTTACAATAATCAACATTGTTCTTATTGTTTATAGTTCTCAAGTTACATGTGTATCAGAAAAGGATGGAGTCAAATGATGCAGGGAATGTTTAAAGAAAGCTGATTGGTTAAGGATAGATCTGAAATCAAGTTCAAACAAGCATAAACTTCTGATGAATTGAGAGATGAGACTGGCTTCATTTCAGCTTCGTTTCAGCAGGATTCCAGTATCGGACACTAATATTGTGAAAGCAGTGCAAGGGTTTTACTCTAGGAATATGGTTTCAGTGTGAGTCAAGATGATTTTATTGGTCACAGATGTACAAAAAAAAATAGGTTTTCCTAAACACATAGTTTTCCGTTTAGGTCATATTTGGGTGTTGTTTGACTGCGCTATGCACAATGGGTCACTCAGTGTCAAAAGTGCCAAGTTTTGTGACTTGTCTGTCATCTTTTGACAGAAACAAGGCATGGCATACTGAGATATGGGCAGTTTGTTTGCATTGGGCTAAAAAGGACAAAACCTTAGGCAAGTTCATAGCACTGTACTTAACATGCATACATTTCTTATTTTATGTTTTTACATTTTGATTATAGGAACACCTCTAGGGAAGGGAAGCAAGCATTAAATAATTACTTGCCACACCCAGGACTTCATCTCAAATCAGATTAAATAATTTCATGTCGGCAGAAGTTTGAATCTCGCTGCTTGTCCCATTGTCTGTGTCATGTAAATCTGCCAATTTTTTTGTATACAAATAAGCAGCTTTGTTTTTGTATGTATTGCTGCTTTAATAGTTGTTTTTATAAATGAAAAAATACAACAACATATGTTACATAATCTCATGCTTTAACAGTCCAGCTGTGTTTCGGCACCCTGATGATGTAAGTTTGATGGGTTTCACATACAGATGCATTCAGATAAGATGACACAGAAAGTCTTTTTTATCTTTTGTTGCATGTATTGTGACACATTAGTAAAACTTGTTAGACCTGTTTGAGTTTCTATTCTGACGCCCTCATTAAAACCACCTTCTTGTTTTAATTATCAGCCTCATTTACATATCTCACTCATAGCTCAGTTCTACAGTGAACACAAAACTGTAAATTAAGACAAAATTATATTGTATTTTCTGACAGGACATGGTGTGAGATATTTATAACTGCCATTAAAATGCCTTAACCTGATTATTAATGATTCATACTGTAGGATGTTAAAATAACATGCGTTGTCCTTGTGACAAATACGGCCCAAGGCGTGTAATTCATTTCTGATCAAGTTTAGTCATGTCTACCATGCACTGACAAATGTCATTTCTCTAGAATTCACAGAATGCACTAAAAACTTTGCTAGGCTGCTGTAATATTAAACAGCATCAGTACTGGTTCAGCTGAGAGAACATTTTTGTTAGCACCATGGTTTCCTAACAGATCTGAAGTCTGTGCCAGATGAATGAAAGTGAAACTGTGCCAGATATGCCAGATGAATGAAAGTGTTTTAAGTCTGGTATTTATATTCAGAGCATCTCAGCATATTATTTAAATTTTTTATTTAAATAAAAGAAATGTTTAGTAAGCGTACTTTTCTTCAGTTTTCTTTTGTTTGTGTGAATCAAAAGGGTGTTGTGTAGCCTTCTGGATCTAACTCCGTGAGAGGTATTTAGAACTGGGATAGATGGAAAGGAGTTTTCTCACATTTATATATTTATGTTACAACACTTGTTACTCCCCTTGAAACCCCTTAGACCAAAAAAAGAGGGGAACGTAACAACAGAAAAGTGAAGTGAGGTGCTTCTGTCCTAGATCCAGAGATACAGCCTAACAAACCTACTGCATTTGCAATTGTATTTTGGGAAATGCTAACTGAAATGTGTATATTTGGCTCACTGAACCTATATCAAACTGCTGCCACAAAAACTTATTTCACCTCAGACTTTCTGAAACTGATTTGGCGACCCTGATTGACAAGTTGCAGAAGAATGCAGACAAGGTGGAGAAGAACATTGCTGAGACGGAACAGAATTTCAACAGGGTAAATACAGAACGACTCTTTCTGTGGATTACAAATGAGAGTTAGTTACTCCTCCTGTCTTGCCTACCTTTAAGCATGTTAATGCCCCTTCAAAGACATCAGATGAGAGTTATTTGGGGTAAAACAGCGGAAGGTGCATGCCAGTGTTATTTTAATTTTATTTATATACTATAATAGCATTTTGAATTAGCTTTTATTTTTTATATTCATAAAAAATATATTTTTACATAGTGAAATATACATATATATATATACATACATGTGAATGAAGCATCTCTTTAACTATAGATACATAACTATCCTTAGTTGTGTTGCTTATTGTTGTTTCCAGGATATCAAGAAGATCAATGAAGGCAAGCAGCCCCTGTACAAAGAGGACACCAACAAGAGGATCCTGAACTCACTGGAGCTGCTGAATAGTCTGGATGAAGATTCAGACCAAGCCTCTCGTTTGCAGCATCCTCAAGCTGAGATGATTGAGAAGGAGTGAGTTTGAACATCACTACTCTGTCTATTAAGTCACCTTTAAACTGTAACGTCCAATAGCATCTCATGCTTTATGCAGGCAGAATTATATGCTGTGAATGCTTTTGGGATTGTGGATGACTCATTTTTTCTCCTCAATGGAAAAGTATGAAACAGCTGCGAGCGCGTGTGATGAAGCTCCGCGATGAGCATTATCGCATTTACAACAACACACGAACGGAGCAGGTTCCCACAGTCAACTGGGGAAAGATAGTCGATGAGAAACTGGTGTGTATCTAAACGTACCTCTCTATCTTTCCTTTGAATATATGGTTTCAAATGCAGTCAGTCTCATGTCTGAATGTGTTCTGATGCAGGCAAATGTGAACAATAAAGGATACGGACAAGATCTGCTGACCGTCGAGGATGAAGTGGAGGAGCACAATATTTTCCACAGCGAAGTCGAGGCACTGGCTCCATACATCACTGGAGACCGGGTACTTTTTAACTGGCTCTTTAAAATGCAGTGCTGAATAAAAGAAGTATAGTTGACTCTTTTGAACAATCATGCAAATGACGTCTGTGACTCTTCTGCTTTCTTGCATAACAGGACGGTCCGGATGGCCAGCAGGCGAAGTACAACAAACTACTGGTGAGATTTCACTTTCTGCATTTTCTCATTTTCGACCTAGATATGAACACTGAAGTTTATATTAAGTTGTCAATTCTCGTGTCTCAAAACACTGTGGATTTGACCATGTCCATCTCAGGCGAGCTCCTCTGCACGTCAGAAGAACCTGCTCAGTCTGAGGGACTACATGCAGCGCTGCACCAGCGAGCTCTACTGGATGGAACAGCAAGCTGATGAGCGAACCACATATGACTGGAGCGACAACAACCTGGACTACCCTTCCCGCAAGAGGCAGTACGAGGTAAGGCTTCTGAATGAACAACTCTTTAATGATAAGTAATACAAAAACGAACCGTAATTCTAGATGGTACTAAGGCTACGGCTACATTTTAAATATGCTTTCATGATTCGAACCTCCTACAAATTATCGGAATATATTACTGAAAAGCAACAGAAACATTAAATCAATATATTTTTAACAAGCTGCTTTGTACTTGACATATTCGTCAGAACTTCATTAGCAAGTGTCTGGAGTCTAAGGAGAAAACCGTCACCAAGCTGAACGACGATGGAGAGGAACTTATTGAGCAGAACCATCCGGGAAAAAATGTCATTGGGGTAATATTACAAGTCATTTGCTATAAGATTGGATTTTTTTTTTGTCAAATTCACAATCAAAATAAACTGACACTGTTCAAGGCATGATGGGATGTATTTTTAAAGTGCATAACTGTACTGCACTATAAAGTAGTATGCAGTAACTATGGCAACACTGAAACACCAAAAACTTCTCTGAGTGCAGTTAAAACGAACAGAATATGTCATATATATAATCTCTTTGAAGCACAATAATCTGCTTCATACTTTAAAATAACCACCATAATTGATATGTGTATTAAAGAGGTGTTTAGTTAGATTCTCAACCACAGGCTTCTTAAAAACATTTGATGTGCGTTTTGGATAATGTACTGGCTGACTGTATACATTTTGCCAACCTATTTTATTAGTTATTGAATTAATTCTTTTTTAAATGTATTTGTGTTCTAATGTATTATTATATTGCTGGGTATTTCATTTTGTTGTCTTATTATATGTTATCACTTTAGGTTTTGTTAACTGGGGTGTTTGGGGTAATCTTGCAGAATTTGAACTTGAGGCATGTAAAAAAAAAACAGCATAATAATGTAGAAAGACAAAACACCATCGGGCTAGCACACATTATGTAAAAAGTACAGTGTAGCAACTGTCAATAAACCGAATAACTTTAAACATTATTTCAATGTGCATAACTAATAAAAAAATCAAATTAAATATAATCAGTGATGAGTCATATCTCTTTCTATATAAATTATTAATTATGCACACATCACAGTGGCATTGCAGTATATGCTTATTCTAAAACAAGTCTTGTATTTAGGCACACATGGATGCCGTACATGCAGACTGGAAGGAATACCTCAACCTGCTGATCTGTGAAGAGAACCACCTCAAGAACATGGATGATTATCACAAAGTCAGTTTGCATTATTCATCATTTCCTAGGTTTCCTCACGTTTGCTGTCAGTCTTGCTAAGTTGCATTTTTTTTCCAGTTCCACAAGGATGCAAGGGACACCAACGAATTGTTGAAGCGTATGGAAACCGAGATCAACCAGAAGTATAATCCTGAGTTTAAAGACATGTACCAGATGGAGGGCCTGATTGCTGACCTAGATGTAAATACATGGTTTTATTTTGGCATGCTCTACAATTTGTTTTTCTTGATGAAATGTTTAGTGAATTTAAAGGTGTCTTCACTATCTAATGCTGTCTCTGTAATGACAGGATCAGGCAAAGGCCATGGACCATTTCGACGAGCGACTGAAATCTCTTCAGAAACGCAGCGTGCAGGTGCTCCCTCTGAAGTACCGCAGAGAGACTCCTCAGAAACTGCTCCCTAGCGAGGCTCTGTGTGATTATGAGACTAATGAGGTATGGCGTTTTAAATGAAGTACGTGGCTTAGAGCTCCACTAATACCAGTCAGTGAATCATCAGCTATTATCATGAGTAAGCACATAAAAACTTTACTCTCTGTCTCCGCTCATGTTTTGGATTCCCCCATCTAATGTATTTAAATCCTTAAGACGGCCTTCACCCAAACGATTAATCTCATATAAACCTCTAGAGACGTGTGCGGGGGATTTTGTACAGATTTCACATTTATTTTAAGAATGTGTGCTCTTTTAGCTGCAATATCAAATTGAAACAGAGCTCACTTTGCTTATTTTGTATGACACAGGGTTCAATTTTGCGAGGGGAGCGGTACACCCTGCTCAAGAACAATGGCTCCAAATGGGACGTGAAGGACGCAAATGGCCGCACCATGAGTGTTCCAGCAGTGTGCTTCACAATCCCACCGACCGACCCTGAGGCTGTGGCCGTTGCTGATAAGTGGGTATTCCTTGATCTGTGTATGTGATTTGTAATGTATACACTTACAAATGTGTCTAATATGAAAACATCTGTGCAGTCTAATAAACCAGCACAAAGGTATCAAACAGAAAGTAGCCAGCAGCAAATCCGCACTACAGGCACGACTGGCAGAGCTGAAGAAGGAGAGTACAGGAAGTCAAGGTTTGTCTTTTATGTTATAATAAACTTAGATGCAGAGCTCTCCTAAAGAGAGTAAAATACCCAATTCATTCATTTCTCAAACCTCAGATAAACAAGAGCAGCAATGCCGTCAACTGATGGCAGGACTGGATAAAGTGGTCAGTGATCTGGATAAGCAAGAGAAGGCCATTTACTCTCGTGTGCGTCCCCCACTGGAGCAGACACGTCCTGTGCAAGACAGCGCTGACAGGCTACAGGACATAAAGGTAGAAAGTTTGGTGTTTTTTGTCTTTTTTTAAGTATGTATTTCGTAGTGGACATCATGCATCATGCAGTGTTGTCTCTGAATAAAGGTACATTTTATAATGGGTTTCATAAGTTTGAGCAGATATTTCAGTTACATTAGTAGAGTAGTTCTCAATTGTCTTTTGTAAGATCTTTTTAAAAGTATTAAATGTTAGTTTAAATCTTCTGTGCGCATTTCATAGATGAAAGGTGAAATATAAGAAACTGCACAAATTTTATTGTCTTTCAACAAAACAGTAGATTTAAATGTTTGTACGTGAATCTGACATTTAAACTTAAAGTATTACTTCTCATCCTGTGTTTCAGTGGCAAATGATATTATGACCTGATGCCTTAATCCAGTATTTTCTTCACAGGACATTGCTGCTGCTGTTCGTAAGATAGAGCCAGAAAAGTCTGCAAAAGTAAAGGAGGGTGAGACTTTCCTCAAATCCTCTCCAAAATGTGCGAGTGCACCACAGCTCTACTCCAAGGTGGACGAGGCTAACAAAAAATACAATAAGGTTGATTTGCTATTGAAGTGTGCTGATGACAAGTAAGTATACTTCCTTTTTTACAATGGAAGTCATACTTTAAGAGCTTGAAATGTGAGTCTAAAAATTGCACTTTTGTAGACTGCAGAACTCCTATCAGCTGGAGAATTCTCTGCAGAATGGCAAAGCTCTGCTGTCCACCTATGAAAACAAGCTGGCAAGAGAGGAGGTCGCCCCATCTGACCCCGCCTCACTGGAGAAGACCCAGCGTGAGTTGGCGGTAAGTTTAGTAATCCATGCCACTTTTTTTCTTGATCTTTTTTTCCAAGATACACTATGGACTCATGCCTCACATATTCCTATCTGCAGGACATTGCATCTGAGCTGAGGAGCAAAAGATCTACTGTCACAGATACTGAGCAGAACCTGAGAGATGCCAAGGCCAGCTGCAGCAATATGGCCAACAAAGTGCAAGAACATTGTCCTGATATTGAGAGGCAAGAGGCTGATGTTCAGAAACTCACCAAGCGCTTTGACAACCTGAACAGACAGGCTGAATCAAGGTGAGTTTATATCCAAGTTATTTTAAATGGACATGTGCTTTAAAAAATTACTTAAGAATATAATTCCACGGATTAGTTTTATTTCGTTTACTGTGTGCTGTGATTACGTTATTCATATTACTCCTTAAGATTTCCTTAAGACTGATTTCACTATTAATGTTTATGGTTGCACTTCCTGTAAGGTTGAATTTGTTAATATTAGTTAATGCATTATTTGTCAAGAACAGCATTAATTAATTTGTTTTTATTTGTAAATTTGTTATTGGGAAATCTAATGCGCGTAAATGTTAATGAACTGAACCCTATTGTAAAGTGCTATCCGGTTTATTTAATATAAATACATTATTTTTTTCAGTAGCATAGGTCCTACAGAAAGAGTATTTCATCTCAAAATATCAGCATCTTTTTAAATTATTTTAAATGTTTTCATTTGACAGATTACAATGTCTGCAAAGAGCCAAAACGGCCCACGCCAGTTACCACAATGACTATGACAACCTCAATAGCTGGCTTTCTCGAATACCGAACTATGAGCCACGTGAAACTGATGAGATCAGACAGATTGAAGAGAAACTGAAAAGTCAAAGAGTGAGACTTTAGCCATTTCTGTCATTACAATAATGGAATTATAATGTTACAAATTACATTTATTTACCAAACCTATCTTTGAAATGTACAGAATCTGCTCTCTGACATCACAAGAAAGGAATCAGACCTGAACAATGTGTCTAGAAATGCACAGCTTTATCAGCAAGCAGTCAAGGTAAAAAAAATCACTGTATTCCAGAGCATTATCATACTATCATGTTTATGCAAAGCCATGTGAACTCCTTTGTGTCGTGGCTTTCAGGACTATGAAAATGAAGCGGAGCGGTTTAAATCCATCCTTGACCTTGAAGATGGATTGGTCCCTCAGACATACAAAAGGAGCAGACTTGAATCTCCTGCCTTGAAAGTGAAGAGAGAGGTGAATATTTTCAAAAAGCAAATAAGTAATTTAGTACATTTAAACGCCTTGTAATGAAATTTTCTCTGACTGGTAAAGTTTAAACATGATTGTTGTGTTTTAAAGGAATCTGCAATTGAGGCCAAGTTCACTGAAGTGAATGCTGTGAACAAGCAGAGACTGCAGAACCTGGAGTTTGCTCAAAGCCTTCTTAACCAGGTAAAACACATTGCAACATACAGCATGCATAAAAATAAGCATAGAATGACATAAGCATTGCTTTTGCTTTTAGACACATTCAATATATTTGCAATTCATTACAGCAACCAGAAGTTACAGTGATCCAGCAAAATGTCCAGACGGTGAGATCCTCAGCCCCAGGAGAAGAGCCCTGGAGAATCAAAAAACAGCTTCAGGAAGAAATTCAGCGGCGAGACCAACTGGAAAGAGAAATTCAGAGTGTCCAGAGTGACATTTATTTACTAGAGGGCCAGAAACCACAGGACACAATTGTCAAGAAAGAGCTTATCAAACAGGTGCATGACCCTCAACTTGATGAAGAATATCATCGGGTTCAGCAGAAGCTCTTAGAAGAAAGCAGGACCACTCGTGTCTTAGAGAGCGAGTTGGACACCCTCAGTGTAAAGCTGCGTGGGATTGAGACCGAAATGAAAGAAGGAGCTCAGCAGTATACAGTAAAAGAGGTCCTCCGCATTGAGAGAGACAGGGGACAGGAGGAAGAGCTCAGGAGACTGAGAGAAGAGCTAGAGGAAGTCAAGAGGATGAAGATGATCAGAGAGAATGAAATCATTCAGATTCAAAAGCATGTTACTATTCTTGCAGAGCAGAAAAACACGGAGCAGGAAATCATCAGGGAGGAAGAAGTCATTAAGGTTCAGAATGACCCTCAGCTTGAGAGCGACTACAGACTATTGCTTGACAGGAAGCAAACAGAAATAAACAGCCGAAAGGAACTCGAGGATGAGCTTCGATTCCTGCAGGAGAAACTAAGGCGTCTTGAAAAGGAAAAGGCAATGGCTGAGGAAAAGATCTCCATCAAAGAAGTACTGAAAGTTGAGAAAGATATTGCTTTGGAGAGAGAGGTAGAGAACCTGAGGAGACAATATGAAGATGAAAAAAGCAAGCGTAGCTCTTTGCTGAGAGAGAAAACAGACATTAATCGCAAGATTACCAGCCTGGAGGAAGAGAAGTCGAGGGTCATCATTCAGGAGAAGGTGCGTGAGATTGTTCGACCTGATCCGAAGGCGGAAGCGGAGGTGGCAAATCTTCGACTTGACCTGGTGGAGCAGCAGAGAAGATACAGAGATTCAGAGCTCCAGATGAAGAGCCTCCAGGATGAACTGACAATGCTAAGAAACAGAGGCCCACAAATTGAATACAAGGAGACCATCAAAGAGGTCATCAAGTACAAGATTGACCCAGAAACAGAAAGAGAACTGGAGAAACTCAGGAATGAAATTGTGGACAAAACCCACCAAACAGAGAAGTTCGAGATGGAGATCCTCCAACTCAAAGATGAGATCCAAAGATGGAAAGACACCAAACCTCAGATTCAGACCAAAGAGATTGTAAATGAGGTCCTGCAATACAGAGAAGATCCTAAAACCAAGGAGGAGATTGAGAGTCTCAAACGGAAGCTGGCTGAGGAACAAAGGAAACGTTTGGACCTGGAAAATGAAAGGGCCTCCAATGAAGAAAGGATCAGGTTCAAGAAGATCGACTTGTCACAGGTGAGGGAAACGATTGTCCAGCAACAAGTAGTGAAGATGGAGCAGGATCCAGTCTTGAGGTCTGAATGTGACACTTTCACTCAAAACATCAACAATGAGCAGAGACAGAGAGAGATCTTGAAAGAGGAGCTGATCAGGTTGCAGCAACAAAAGGCAGAATTTGACAATCAGCTTGAGGAGCTGGAACGTGAACGAAGATCCCGCAGAGAAGCTGAGCTTGAAATCCAGAGGCTGAGAGTGCGGCTCAATGAATTAGAGATCAGGGACAAGGAAAACAGGGAAAAGGTTACAGTAAAGCAAAAGGTTGTTCTCCAGCAAGACCCTCAACAAGAAAAAGAGCACTCCATCCTACGTCTTCAGGTTGAAGAGGAGAGGCACAAGCGTATGCTCTTGGAAAAGGAGTTTAATGTCTTGTTGCAAAAGCAGGAAATACTCGATCGAACGGAAGTGCGTGAAAAAGTTGTGCGAACCGAAAAGGTTCAAGTCGAACGAGACCCCGAGGCCGAGATGGACATTATAAGGCTAAAGAAAAGCCTTGAAGAAGAGGAAAAGCGACGTCGTGAGCTGGACCAAGAGATTATTAACCTAAACTCTAAGCTGTCTGAGGTGGAGTTCACCAATACAAAATCATCCAAAGAAATCGACTACATTCGTGATGAAAGCAACAGGTTACAGCAGGAAAACCAGCGCCTACAGAACGAAATAAGGAAGCTTCAATCCGAGATCCAGATCACATCAAAAGAAACAAGACACATCACTGAGTCTTCTGCAGTGGAAAACAGCAGGAACCTGGAAATTCGATTGGAATCCTTGCAAAGAGAACTCTCTGAACTCAGGCGCATCCGAATGGAGAAAGACCAAGAAATCGAAAAGCTTCAGAAGAGTCTGTCTATGATGAGTGTGAAGAGGGAGCAGCGAGAAAGTCATCTCCGCCGCTCTATTGTCGTCATCGATCCAGACACCGGAAAGGAGATGAAGCCTGAGGAGGCTTACAAGCTCGGCCTAATCGACTGGAAAATGTTCGTCAACCTTCAAAGTCAAGAATGCGACTGGGAGGAGATCACAGTCAAAGGTCCGAATGGCGAGTCCTCTGTTCTTCATGACAGAAAATCGGGCAAGAAGTTTTCTATTGAAGAGTCTCTGAGAGCTGGAAACATCACAAACCGTCAGCTGCAACAATATCAGAACAAAGAGATCAGCATCCAGGAGTTCGGTCTCATGCTGTCAGGCAGAGTCAAATAAATCCATTCAGCAGAAAACCAACATCAAATGTCCTATTCTGTTTACTTGGTTTAAGATCTTAAGTAAAAATGCTGTTTGTGTTCCCAAAGTGTAGTTGAGATCTCCTTTTATACTCACTTACTCAATACAGTATGCATTTATTTTCACATGCATTCTTATATCAATGCAAAAGGGTGTTCCTTTGGTTCTGGTGCTGAATTTGGGTTAATGTTTCTTTCACTATACCTATGAATCTTCATTGAAGATTAGCAGACGAGACACTGAGAATGTTTTACTGAAATCTAGTTCAGTTTAACCATAATCTGATCTAATGTACGCATATAAAATGAGTGACTTAATGAAAAAGTAACCCCTATCAGTCTCTCTTTATGCAGTTTTCTACTTGTGTCAGATTATTCTACTTTCATGTTTGATTTAAGATTAAAAAATTAAATGTGGATAAATCTGATTACTGTGTTCTTTCCATTCATCTTTATCGTGAAGTAATAAAGCACAAACTGTCTTTGAAATCACTTTTTAGTTAACAAAACCTTCATCTATGGTTTAAATGGCTCTCAAACAATATACACACAAATATAAATAAATAAAAAAAGACTTAAAATGTTTTGATAGACTCAGTTATTCAATTAAATGTTTACATTTTAAAAGGAGTAAAAAGTAGATTTTGATCTTTGTTTTGCATAAATTTAATTTAAATTTCAGAAATAAAAAGTTGAACTGCAGTTATGTACATTTTGTAACTTCACATGAGCTTTATCAAATGCTGACACAGTCAGTGTCCTTTACATCACTAAGCAGCAAATGAAGCAGTCTGTTGTAAGGCTCAATTAAAAACAAGTTTTTTCCCAAATAAACAGATAGTAATTTCCTTTTCCAGTATATTATTATTATTTTTTTTTTTTTTTTCACACAAGTCCAAACATTTTTTTCTTTGTCTTCACTTTTCACCACATATCATGTCTCAAATTTGTTCACAAGCTTAAAGCTCTCCTTCATATCCAAACAGACCTGGAATACCCCCCCCCCCTTTTTTGTGTGAAAATTCCACATAATCATTTTCATACAATGTCAAAGGAATTTTGTATATTTTCTCTTGGTTTACATAAATATAAAACAGCTGAAGAAAGAGAAATAACCGTTCGTTCAACTATTAAGAACTATACAGGAGTTGGAGGCTTAAAAAGACGCTCTCAAAGCGTATTGTTCATTTTTCACTTCCAGTTGGTTCGCTGAATTCTCACTGCAGAACCACAAACCTGCTGTTTACTACAACGCTTGTAGCGACAGCTGTTTAACGAGACAAGAGCGCGCACTACTTCATCGCGTCGCGTCGCGTCGCTAGTAGGGGTAGATGGGTGTAGTGGGTGTGTTCATTCCCTGCATTCAGTGCGACATTTCTCGCTAACAGTTTAAGATGGCGACCGTGCATCTAAGGATCGGGGATCTGGTTTGGTAAGATAACAATTTTAACTTTTCACGATTTAATATCACGTCGAGGTTGAATACTCTTTCGTGCACATGAAAGGCATTTTTTTCGTGGCTGAAATAAAATGTTTTGTTAAAAATCTAGCATATGGCCCAGTTTATGTGTCCTTAAGCTAACGATTACTTAAATGCTTTTTGAGGAAAAACACGTGCTGTTAGTTTGTTTAACGCTAAAGGGAAGTTTCATCTTACTTTTAGATATGTAATTGTATAAACAATGAATGTAATACAAGCTTCAGTTCAGTTAGGGGACAGTTTTCTTATACGGTCGAAACTGGCTCCGCTACAAACTAGCGTTAGCTTGATTCGAGACACGATGTCTTTCATTTAATAAACGCTCAATCGAGTCACGTTTTATTTAAAATACTAACTAATCGTCTCATTATATATTTCAGGGGTAAACTTGGACGCTATCCACCTTGGCCAGGAAAGGTAAGATCTTTTCAGGTGTTAAACTCCTGTTGTTTTTGTGAGGTCAGCAGTTGGCTCTTGCATTTAGATGTTTCTAAAAACTATCTAGAAAGCGTTTTTAGTCGATTTATTCAAACCAAATCAAGAATGCTTCATAATAACAGTTCACTGAGATCCACAGCTTCTGTATCAGCAGACTGTTTTGGATAATGTGTTCAGTTGTTTCATTTACTCATCTCTTACCCTTGTGTTTTCAGATCGTCAGTCCTCCGAAGGATCTGAAAAAGCCAAGAGGCAAAAAATGTTTCTTTGTCAAGTTTTTTGGAACTGAAGATCAGTGAGTACAGAGATGATCATAGTATTTTACCATCACTTCCTCTTGTTTGAGGAGTATTTGAAAGGTTAAGCTAAGTAGATGTTGACTTTTGATATGCGTTGCCCTTTCAGCGCCTGGATAAAGGTGGAGCAGCTGAAGCCTTACCACCCCCACAAAGAGGAGATGATCAAGATCAACAAAGGCAAGCGCTTCCAGCAGGCTGTTGATGCAGTTGAGGAGTACCTAAAGAAGGCCAAGGGGAAAGATCAGGTTAGTATATACACACACATTTGTTTACGCCTTGGCTTTTCTGTGATCTGGTCATAAGCGGTCAGCTGAGATGCATACTGTGTTATAGCTGGTATTGAATTGCTTTTTAAATATGTCTCTTGTGACCGCTTCTGTTCAGATTTCCCCTTATTTTGGCAAACTGTACATCACTTTTGGGGGAGTGTCGAGTGCAGCACACAGTTGCTATCGACTGAAAGATCCTGTGTTACGCAGATTCCAAGCAATCAGGACAGGAACTAAAAGAAAAGGATAAAGAAAGCATCTGTGATTTTTCACCGTAATTCATATGTTTTGGTACGACGGAGCAATGTTTGAATTTCTTGTTTTGGTGCGCCTTCTCACAACACGTCCCACAATGATTAAGTTCTCGGTCATTAGGCGATGTTTTGTGGCTGTTCATTCACATGATCTTCAACACTACAAAAGCAATCCGCTTTAATGTGTGGAAAGTGAACAAACTGAATATTTCAGACCCCATTTACACCTGTATTTAGCACTTCCACTTCTGATCAGCTTGATGAAAATGCATCTCTTAATACCAACTGTAATCGACCTAAAATAACCATGTGGTCTGTTTCTGTCGTTAAAGTAAACTCAAAAAAAAATTATATATAATATATTCTTTTGTACAGCACAAAAGTAGATGAGTTTTGTTTGTCCATACAAAGGAAGTGGGCCCCAAAACTGTTACTAAGTAGTCCTAACAGGTGAGAGTGGGTACATTTTAGTTTTTGGGTGAAAGGTCCTTGTTATACTTGTTTTTAGGATGTGGTCAGTCAAGACAAATCATTTTTTACTCCCGATAGTAACATGCATTTCAAATATGTCTCCTGTCAACACTTTGTGCTTAGATTTTGAGGATCTGACGTACATTGCTCACAATGCCAGTGTGTTCCCGTTTAGAAAGTGGATCACAAAGGCAGCATACTGTTGTTTCCACATAAGTTTGGTCTCACTCTGAATGAAATGTTTTGAGAAGAATTGTTTGTCAAACATTTTGGATTGGATGGTTAATTTTGCATAAAGAAGCTACACATCACAAAACATTTTGGATTCCATGTCTCTTTTTAATGTTGTCCACTTATGATTGACTCCTAAAAGCATCGATTCCAGGTATAAGCATTGAAATTCACCAGGTAGTATTTCATTCATAATTGCTCATGTTGTGTGAACTTTGTTTTACAGACGCACTCTGATGACAAAAGCAAGTCAGATAAAGGGCGTAAAGCAGCTAAACCAATGAAGATCATTGAAGAAGATGATGAAGATGCCTTCAAGGGTGGCTCATCAGACAAGGTTGGAAGATAATACTTCACCATTAAATGGCATTGTGGAGGGGAAGGGTTAGGTCATAACCCCACATGGTTTTGTCAGCTTCATCAAAGTCCTTTGCTAAGGCCATTTGCTGTTGCACCTGCTGTGGAGTCGGGTTACAATTGTATGTTTTAGAGGTGGATTTGTCAAGCGGGACCCACCCGTTCATCGAGACTGATGTCATCTTTTGCAGTGTATCCACCCAGCCATATTTTGACCGGGTCGAGATGCAGCTATTTTAGGGCTTTGTTTCATGAGATAAAGCCATACTGTACACATGGTGAATGTGTCTCTCTTTCCCTTAAGGAACAGACTGATTCTGACCCAGAGCCATCTTCTGTACGACGGCTGGTCGCTGGAACAGTGTCAGGATTCAAATGGGAGAGCAGTGTAGGTTACATTCACAGTTTGTTTCTGCACTTTTATGGGATCTGCACATGTACCCTTTTTTAGTTACCAGTAAGACTTACCCACAGGCTGATTTTGGTGCAGTTACAACTGTGACTTTTCATAGCAGCTGCACGGCTGGTGTGAAAACACCTCACTTTCAAAATGGAAGTCACTATGTCCTTCACTATATAGTTGCACCTTTCTGCAGATTAAACCTCTGTCAGGTCAGTAAGTCTCTTTGGAGAATAGTTTCCAATTTAACTCTCTTCCATTATAGCCAGTAAAGGATGACCCACATTTTCATCACTTTCTGCTCAGCCAGTCTGAGAAGGTAAGGACTTTTTGCTGGGATGCTGATTGATTTTCCTAGTTAGTGCAACCTTACCCCTATCTCTTGCACATTGCAAACAATGGCTGCTCTAATAATTTCTAAATACTTTTCTCCCCAAACTGCTTCTGGCAATGCTAGTCGGCTGAATCTGCAGCATGGCAGTTGGACAGAATTTTTTACGTAACAGAACTGACCATGTTAAGCTTATTGGTTAATCCTCTTGAGATTGTGAGCTGATATTTACTCCACTTTACGGTTTAAAAACTATTTTTTGATGTGGTTTTGTACGAGGTCTTTGTCTCGGCAGTGGTCAGGGTCCAAAATGAACACTTCTTATTTTAATCCCAGATAATTAACTCCACATGGCTAATTATTTACACTACCATTTAAAAGTTTGGGCTCAATAAGATTTATTGTTTGAAAGAAAGTAATACTTTTATTCATCAACGACACATTAAATTAATCGGAACTGGAAGACATGTATAATGTTACAAAAGATTTCTATTCCTAATCAATGCTCTTTTGGACTTTTTTCAACTAAGAATCCTGAAATAAGTTAAGGTGGTTATTAAATATTAAACTGTTTTCAACACTTATATATTTACACTTACATATATAATATAAATATCCTGAGCAGTAAATCCACAGAATGATTTCTGAAGAATAATTAGACACAGAAGACTGAGGTAATGATTACTGAAAATTTTGCTTTAAAAAAAAAAAAAAAAAAAATTTTAGATTATGCAATATTATTACTGTTACTGTATTTTTGCACTGATAAATGTAGCCTTGGTGGGTATAGATGTACACAAACTTCCATTTTTCTTTGTAAATCTTACTGACCCCCGACTTTTGAGAGGTAGAGTTCACAATATTTCTGAAACCAGTTTATAAAATGGGGTGATAGTTAATACAGACCACTAAAACAATACTGTAAAAAAATAAAATCACAGCAGTTGTAAGCTACAAATTATGGTCAAAAATAAAATTTAATAGAAAAATATTTATGGCCATAGGTGTGGCAAAAAGTGAATTATTGGACTTTTTGGACTGGCTATGGTTGCACAGTTCGTTAGCGTGTCTGAATAATTGATTGGATTGATGGAAAAAATGTATCCAGTTATACCAGCAAACTGTTTAAATGACTCTTCCTTTCCTCTTGGCACTTCCTCTTCAGAAGAACATTTCCTTCTTGCTTGTCCTTTTGCCCTTTTGCTTTAAGGCGCCACAGTCAGAAACGAATCAATCTTAAAATTATATCTCCAAAAACTGAGACACTGAGCTTTTCTCAAAAATGTTAATTTGGGCTGCGTCAGCTGTTTTCTTGCCTTGTATAAGTTTCAGTTAAAGTGAAATGGAGCATGTGGCTGAGTATGATAACTTGATTTTCAGTTCCTAACACTGGCTTCACTCCTGGCTCTCACATCAGATACGGCAGAAAGAGCTGTGTGACATGACAGCAGAGGATAATATAAGTGCAATCCTTACTGGAAGCCGACAGAGCCATAAAAAAGTGCACTTAAGATCATTTGTGACTGTTGGGCCAAAAGGTTTCCACCTGGTTTTTCCCCCCTGGCTCTGGACTTGGTGTTTTCTCTTTAATGTGTATCTAGGATACTTTGAGTACAAGACTATTTGGTATTTCTAGACTATCTAAAATGAATCCGCTTAATTGACTTTGACAAGAAAATCTCCCTTTTACTTACAGCCAGCTTCATCAATGGAGCCCATCACCAAACGCTTAAAGATAGTCGAGGAGGTGAGCGCTGTCTTGGATTTCACAGCTTGATGATTCTTCATTTACCTTCCAATTAGCCAGCTCGCATTGCTTGGTCATTTTAATAATTGTGTTTTGTCTTGAAAAGGACACAGGATCAACGTCTATTCAAGCAGCAGACAGCACAGCTATCAACGGCAGCATCACACCTACAGACAAAAGGTGATAAGAAAAAATCCTGTTTCTGGAGGTCCAAATGTCTGAGACCACACTGAAATTCTGAGATTATTATTTTTTTATATATATTATTATTATTTTTTTATTATTGTTATTGTAGTCTTATTTGTATGCTCTTATAATATTTATGAATATTTGAATGGGATTTTTATATTTTCAGTTTTTCATACTAGTAATTTTGTTGTGTGCTTTTGTCATTTTGTTTTATTTTATATATGTGACCCTGGAGCACAAAAGCAGTCTTAAGTCGCTGGGGTATTTTTTTATAGGGTTGGGAACCGAGAACCAGTTTTTATTCAGAACCGGTTCCTCTTCTCTGAAAAGAACCGGAACCGTGAGCAATTTCTAAGTTTTGGATCTGGTGCAACACATGACCAAGCGCTGTGAGCAGCCTTCCACCGGTTTCTGATGATTCTGCATTTCCCCTAAAGGATTTCATAAAGCAAATAACAGCCCTGCCTCTTTAATTACTACGCACATTGATTACAATGACGCACACTCCACAGACGAGCTGCGCTGCGCCGCGTCTTTAACTAACGAACACATTGTTTCCCACGACTGTATGCGCACTCATGCCTTTGATAACTGTGCATATCGTTTTGTCTGACTGAGCTTGTACCTGCAGCGCATAGCTCCTGCCGCCACTAAATTACATTATATCTGTCCCATATTGTCATTAATATACATACTGACTTCAACTTGGACCACTACATAAATAGACTGCTATTGTTATGTAAGAAAGAAGGTTAGATTATTTAGTGTACAGGTCATTTCAAGATTGATAAACAAAGTGATAGAAAATATTTATTTTCAAGCATTTTAAATGTTTAAAAATGTGGAAACCACTCATTGCATCACGCCATCTCCTGACGGCATTATTAATTGTACAATAGGGGCTTTATGGAGTGTGTGTATACATAGTTCAGGGGTGTGATTCTGATGGAAAAATACGGAAATACGGCTTTTTCGACCTGAAAATGATGCTCTCGTAAATCATGAAAAAAAAGAGGGGGGGGGGGGGGTTCGGGGTGTAGGCGGTTGCGATGGGTCGGGTATTGGTAAACATAATGATCGCTCACCGCTGTCAACGTTTTTTGTACCTTTGAATCATGTCGTCGTGTCACTCCGCAAGTAGTCCAATAATTTGTCACGTTTGAAGTTCAAAGTGTACGCGCACCGTTTTGAATGCGCACACACCCAACCATCTACTCACGTGAACAGCTTCTGTTGACTGATGAAGATCGTGAACACGGGTGATTCATGTAAGCAAATCCAATATATTGTCTTTCATTTTTATATGCAGGTCTAGTAAAATTTTACCAATCAATTGATCACGTCATGATTCCATAACATTAATGTTAAATGATTCTGGGCTAACTTAGCAAAGTAACGGCATGTTGGTTATTGCTTACTTCTAGCTAGAAAGTTTAGCAGCTTCTACAAGGCTCGAAATTGTCAACATTTTTTTTGCATATGCTCCTGAAATTTAATCTGTGCGACCTAAAAATATATTTGGGAGTAACGTTATATGCGCGGAGCATATGAGCATATCTGTCCACTAATGACTCGTCCGATTTGCGAACTAATGACTCCTTTGAACCGATTCACTTTAATGAATGTTTAAATCTGATCTGGGTCGAGTTTCCCGATAACAATGTATCTTAGCTCTGAAGAGCGCTCTCAACGTGCAAGGTTATAAACGCTCGCCGCAATTCCACGCGCTTTTCCCAAAAACTTTACTTGACATGAACGCGTTCTACGTGCTACTTAAGAGTCGCTGTCCATTCGAGAAATTCATGCTGAAATATAACCTATGGAATAGTATTCTGAACGTTCAACCTAATAATCGTCTTCTGTTGTGAATTAGTAATCCCATAGTCTATAATAAAGCACTGACAAAATGGCTGAACAAAAACACAAGAAAAGATACCTTTCAAAAATATAGAGGCAAATAAATATTATTTTTAATAGATGTAAAGGACACCATAGTAATAAGGAAAAACAAAACATCTGGGAGGACAAGAAATGCCCAATAAATGGCTAGTTTTCGTGCACGTCAGCAGCAAGTTATTGATAGATTTTTTGGATTTCATCCCTATTTTGCCCAGTCTTTGAAGCATATTTCCCACATTACTCCTTTTATGATTTTTTTTTTCAATCATTTAATTTAGATGTGTATTTAAATTTTTCTTCCCTTTTTAAATTATTTAATTTATAAATTAATTTAAACAAAAAACAAGTACAATATTTTTTTATTAATTTATTATACTATATAAATTATGTCACTATGTGCGTGTGGTGGGGGGGGGGGTTGTAAAGTTGTAAGTGTATAGTTTCCTGCTTTTTTGTCCTTTGTCGATCACACCTATGATAGTTATAATTATAAAAGCTTATAGTTCATTAATTTAGGGAAATGAATAAGTGTCTCAGCCCTCAAGTGACTATTTGGCCAACCAGCTTATTCCTGCTTGAAAAGCAAAATGTTATTGATAGTGTAAGAAACATCAACTTTGAAGCACATGCTGATTGATGGACTAGCATTACTTACTCCGCATTACTTACTACCTTCCAGCAACACTACATTCAATGAAGGTTAAATAGTAAAAAACATAATAGTTCATTTAAATAGAACCAGAGCCGGAACCGGAAAATTTCTAAAAATACCCAACCCTACTTATGAAGGTCCATATACTGTAATATGTTGCATTTTGACATTTCCAACCTTTTAATTAAGTTGACCTCAAGTAATAAACAGTAATGAGCATTGAGTAGTTGAGTATTGTGCATTTTCCTTACCACTATTTTTTAATAGTAGTTTAATGATTTTAATGGATCCGCAACTGGAAAATTTCTAACAATTTCCAACCCTATATTTTTACCAATAGTCAAAATTATCAAGATTATATATAATCATTAGGATTATATATAAGTATATAACATTATATAGGAGTATATATAAACATAAGTAAAGATCATGTTCCATGTAGAAATTTTGTATATTTCCTACCAAAAATATATCAAAACTTTATTTTTGATAAGTAATATGCATTGCTAAGAATTCATTTGGACAACTTTAAAGGCGATTTTCTCAGTATTTCGATTTTTTTCACCCTCAGATTCTAGATCTTCAAATTGTATCTTGGCCAAATATTGTCCTATCCTAATAAACCACACATCAACGAAAATATTATTTATTCAGCTTTCAGATGATTTATAAATATCAATTTTGAAAAATTGACACTTAAGACTGGTTTTGTGGTCCAGGGTCACATTTAGCTTTTCAAATACTTGAACTTTCAGTTGCTGAGACATTTCTCTAATACATTTTTAATCCCATTGAATTTTATTTAAAAAATAAAATCAATTCACAGGCAAGGGTTTTTGTTGTTTTTTTATTTAAATTGTCTGCTTGAACAGATGCCTCAGTGTTCTGCTGACCTGTGTTTTTGTTTGGCATTCAAAAACAAGTGCACTTCACTACCAGTGTAGTCTGATTCCCAAAAACTCTTGTGAGCTGGTTCTTTATAGTGAATCAAAAAATATTCATGACCAGTGCTTGTTAAACCATTCTCTTAAGTGTGCTGATAATATCTGTAATGTTTGTAATATAATTTGTTTTAACAACAGGATAGGGTTCCTTGGACTAGGACTGATGGGAAGTGGTGTGGTTTCTAATTTGTTGAAGATGGGGCATGTTGTGACTGTTTGGAATCGCACAGAAGAAAAGGTGCAATCAAAGTTTTAATATGGTTCTGATGTTACGCTAAGTCTGAATTATTTTTCAACTTTTAAAAAAAATTATTATTCTGCAGTGTGATTTGTTCATCCAAGAAGGTGCCAGATTGGGACGAACACCTGCAGAAGTTGTGTCCCTGTGTGATATCACATTTTCCTGTGTATCAGACCCTAAAGCTGCCAGAGATGTAGGTCACTGTTTTGTAAATTGCTCTTTGTTTTTAATCGGTCACGCTACTCTCTTTGGTTTACATGTACAGTATTATTTCTGTTCAGCTTGTGTTAGGTCCTAGCGGAGTCCTACAGGGAATCAGACCAGGCAAATGTTACGTGGAGATGTCAACTGTTGACCCAGAAACCACCATAGAGCTCGCACAGGTAACCAACATCATCCCAACAGGTGTTTCCTGACATTACCCGAGGAAGTAATTCCGTAATTAAGGTTCATCTAAATCTGTAGGTCATCACATCCAGAGGTGGCAGATTCCTAGAAGCTCCGGTTTCGGGCAGCCAGCAGCTTTCCAATGACGGTATGCTGGTCATTGTTGCTGCAGGAGACCGCAGTGTTTATGAAGACTGTAGCAGCTGCTTCCAGGCAATGGGGAAGACGTCTTTCTTCATAGGTACTACATCCTTTCAGTCGTGTCGTGTGGCTGTATAGGAAGCTGATGTTGCATGTTTCCACATGATATTAACTTTGTATTTTCCATCGAAGCAGGGGAAGCAGGAAATGCTGCACGAATGATGCTGATTCTTAACATGGTTCAAGGCAGTTTCATGGCAACCATTGCAGAGGGATTGACCTTGGCGCAGGCCACGGGACAGTCGCAACAAACATTCTTGGATATTCTTTGCCAAGGACAAATGGCAAGCACGTTTGTGGACCAGAAATGCCAAAGTAGGCTTACTTGTTTAGTTTTTTTTACAATTCTCATTTGAAGTAGTGCTGTATAATAATCATTTGTAATAGCAGCTTTCATAGTTCCTATGTTTTATGTGTTGGTAGATTTCGGAGTTTACCTTTTAATCTTCCGCTACTTAACCATTTTCTGTAACATGGTGCTGCTTGGAGGTCGTAGTCTTTGGTCTTAATGTCAAACGGGGTCCACCCATAAGCCAATATAGTAATTTATTGTGCAAATTTTCCAAGGAACTATTGAAAAACACAAATGGAAACTGGTGACTATTAGAATCTAGAGGCAACACAGTATGTCAGTGTGAATTTTTGGAACTATAAAAATGATACTAGCTCATTTATGTAACATTTGATGGTTTTCTCTTCAGATATCTTGCAGGGCAACTTCAAACCTGATTACTACCTGAAGCATATTCAGAAAGATCTGAGATTAGCCATTTCTATGGGAGATTCGGTTAATCATCCAACACCAATGGCAGCTGCTGCAAATGAGGTAAAACAGCATTAGTATTTGGTAGCAGAACGGATTATAATTTGGCCACAATTGATGCTTCGTTGACTTTTGGTAGACTGATCATGTAGCTAACTAATGTATGTATTTTTAGATTCTGTAATGCATTTTGATAGTTATCTAAAGTAAACCAAAGAACTGAATTCAACTGTAAAATGCATATTTAATTGAAGTATATGGATATTTAAGTCATTTCCCCTATTTTTACATTTAGATTACTTTAAACAGAATATAATACTCATTTAAAGTTAATCTTTAAAAACACTTTTATAATCGGTTAAATGTAATCTTTAGAAAATCTCAAAATTAATATCCATTTTTCATTATTCATAATGTTGTGATGCATAAAATAATTTTTATCATTTAAAACAATCCGTTTTAGTGTTTGTAAAGACTAAATGTAATTTTGGCTTATGCTTCAGTTTTAAGAAATGCTTTATTTCGTCCCTCTGCAGGTGTACAAGAGAGCTAAAGCATTGGACCAGTCGGACAATGACATGTCAGCAGTCTACAGAGCTTATATTCACTAATCCTGTAGATGTGCTTCACGTCCTGGACCACAAACCTCACCTTCTTTGTTCCTCTCCCTCTGTCTTTCTCTCCTCTGCTGATGAATTTTGTTGGGCACCTGTGATATGTTTTCCCATGTGTAATGGGATCTATTTAGCGGCCTAATCTAAGCATTGCACTCACTGTAATATTGCTGCACCTATGCTCATTGGGAGGTTATTAAACTCCCTGCAAATGATTATTTTATTATTGAAGGTGCAGTGTATTATATCTGCATTTCGTTAAGGCTACTGTTGTTTAAAGATCCTAGGGTTTTTATTCATTATTCATATCTTTACAAATGAATTTCCACATTTTAATTTCCAATGTCCAGAAATCTGTAAAGTATGAACTTTTGATCACAAACAGGCTTGAGGAGCACGACGAAGAAAAAAGCCACTGCATTGCCTTAATACCCAAATATGTAGATGTATTTATTTATTTTGTCTCTAAAGATTACCATCATGTCAGGTGCAATCTGGCCGTACATTTTATTTCTTTTTTTTCCCCCCACTCAGCTTTGGAGGTCACCTGTTCACTAGTAAATGATTTAGTTTTTATTGCCTTATAAGAAATTCAGTATTTTTTATTATTTGAAATTGGCTGTAATAATCACACAGAAGATCCTGAAATTATTCATAATTTCCAAGTAACCTAATGCTGAAAAGCATCCAGTAGTTTTCCCAGTATTGAGTCTTTACTATCACTTTTGCAATGGAACTTCCTGTTTTCCAGCTTGACTACTTTAGGGTCACATCATATAAGTCTTTTCATTTTAAGTTGTTTTATTGGTTTTGCTTTATTTGGAAACTTTTTAATTGGACTTATATTTTGTCCAAGTCAGTTGACTGGCAGAGTAATCTGTTGCTTTATTATTATTATTATTTTTTTTTTTTTTGCCTAATTGGTTAAAATAACTTTCTAGTTTTTAATTGAATTACTATTATGACTCATGGAAAAAAAGAAACATGTAAAACAAGGTAAAGCTAACATTATGCTGCATTTTATCCCTAAATTATGATTGATTTTTTAGTGATATTGCAAGCCATGAATTAAGCGGATTATAATTTGGTAATTTTGAAAAAAAAAAATTATAATAATTATCTCAGAACAAATACAGGGTGATTCCTTTTCTATAAATTGTTGTTCTGACAAAAATAAAAAAGAAAGTGCTTGGTTCTGGATGAAAATGTTGTGATTTACTAAGATAAAGACGTATGTATCCCCATTAAAGGGTTGGGTAATTTGAATACATGGGATAACATGCTGTCAGTTGAATTTATTAATCATCTGTTGTCTTAATATTGTAGACTGTTCATTTGTCTTGGAGAATGGGTTTATTTACTGTAAATGGTTTGATTTTTGTGGCTTAAACTAAGTTGGTAATGACACACCAGTTGTGCAAGGAAGGTGTAGGTGTTCAATTTGGAGCTATTTATAATTTCATGTAAATGTGAAATTTATTTTCTTTTTTTGTTTGTGCGGTCAACTGAACCCTCTGAATAAACAAACCGAATGTCCAGCTGTTTTTTTTTTTTTTAAGTGTTGATGTCTGTAATGCTGTTGTATGAGTTCATGAAAAAAATCCTCTGTCCTTTGACTCCTTTCCAAGCCGGAAGATTTCAAAGTTACACAAACCGGAAGTTCGGGGAAAGGAGGCGTATCAAACCTAATTGTTTACGAGTGGTCTTCTGACTGGGCACACCAAATAGCGGAGTGGCTTGAGTTATTTTCAGCAGGTTTAGGACGGCTTCAGTGGTTTGTAATGCTCGGAGAGGAGAGATCTACTCTGTCTGAACTAGCGAAGATGACGGCCGCAAGTCAAGCCGAGAGGACTGTGCTGGTGAGAGACTGATTTGTGTGTAATGCATGTCATTGTCAGCTGCTTCACAGACATAGGCGAGGTTATTATGGATTGATTAAATTAACAATCAGATTTCAGGGGGCTTGCAGTTGCAAATGTCTTCGTTGCTTTGCCATGCAGAGTTTGTAGGTTGCAGTTTTGCAGAGCAGCTGGTGGACAAAGTCCAAATTCATCCCGGTGTGAATGGTTGTGACGCTCGTTTGTCATGCCTTATCTTTGCTCTGTTTAGTTTATCCATTAAGTCTGATACTGACCACTGTTTCTCACTTACTGATCGATTTGATCCTGAAACAGAAATCAAAGGGATTGTTCGCTCAGAAATTACAATTAATTTAATGTACTCACCCTTGTGTTGTCGTCTTATTTTGTTTAAAGGGGTGATATGATGCTTTTTAAAATATAACTATTTTTTGTATTTGATGTAACAGAATATGTTGACATGCTTTAATGTAAAAAAAAAAAAATTAAAAAAAACATATTAGCGCAGTCTGCTCTGATTGGCCAACTGACCTAGTGCATTGTGATTGGCTGAACACCGCAAGCACTCGTCAGAAATGTAACGCCCCTTCCCATAATCGCGAGCTTCATCTTTCAAAATAAATGTAAAGACAGTTAATAATAGTGGTGGAAATTATGATTCTTTCAATTGATTTGTTCATTTTCAGTTCGTTCACCAAAATGACTTGTTCAGAATCGTTCACTGATTTGTTCAGTGATCATTTCTTCATCTCACACAGAATATGCCAGCAGGTGGCAAAGAGTGTATTATGTGTTATGTCTTAAATCAACAGAAGTATTCACTTGTTACAACAACTGATCTGGCTTTATTACAATGTGTGCATAAACTTATTCAATATATAGAGTCTAATTAAGTTGTTCAGATGAACAAAGTACGAAGTTTTCTTGCCAAATTAGCATTTTAATTGTTTGGTCAGACAGTTTGTATATTATATAATCACATTCCTAAATCAGAACCTTAACCTGTTTACTCTCATTCATTTCGTTCACGAACGAGATAAGCTATGTACCAGTTAATTTCATTCACGAACGACATGTATCCGTTCATTCAACTCTTTCACGAACGACATGTGTGCCAGTTCAGTCATTTCATTCACGAACGAGATGTACTAAATCATTCAACTCGTTCACGAACGACATGGGTATCAGATCAGTCATTTAGTTCACGAACGAGACTCATTTGAAACTGTTCATTGAAGGGCGTATTCGTTCACTACATTCAACAAATCACATGCTCTGTCACATCTCATACTCGAAGGCTATGGGCTAGTTGCACAAGATGGCGCTGGTGTGCTTCAGCGACGCGAGTGTGTGCATACTTATTTCCGGTCTTGCGACGCTCGCATTGACTGTAAGGGAAACTTACATACGAAACTTGGCTAGATGTATATAATTAATGATATTCAAATTTAACAGCCGATAGTGGTATATCAAAAACATGGGGAAACATCCTCCCTACATTTTGCGTACCTCTGTGTGGAAATTCATCAAAATACAACGCGGAGATTGCTTTATTCTTCTGTTGATTATGCGATCAGCGTCAGGTCAGGTCCACAGGGATTTCTTTCAAACACAAACCACTCAAATATGCAATACTATTCATTTTCGAAGAGCTGGTTTTGTTCTGACTGTTATGTAAGATCAATGTTTCTGACTGTCAAACAAGACGCACAGAGATTTCTGATAAAACATGTTTTATTAACTTTATTTGGTAACAATTTATAAATAACTGTACAATTAAACGTAATATAATTATGGTAGGTATGCCTTAAATAAAAGATCGCTGTTTGCATTCATGTGTGTTTTTATCTATGTTTATTTGTTTTGTGAAAGATCTGCAGCATAAATCATTATCTGTCTATGAGCAGCCATGTATATTGTTATTCTTTTGCATTAATGATCAGATTAAACAGATATTAAAATTAGTCACGTATTTTTTACTGTGTAAAATAATAAAATATGTTGTGAAAATAACGATGAAACAGACTGATGTATGTGTACAATTGAGAAATGGATACTTCTGAAGATAAAACGCAGCCCACGTCTCACGAGGTAAATATTTCATAAAAAAAATAAAATAATGCAAACATTTTCGAGAAATAAGTAATTTGTACATTCACATATTTGGTAAGATAAAAATACATTATGTAGCTGTGTAACCAAACCATGAGTTCAACTTTCATCTCGTGAACAGTAGGGAACATAGTGTATTTAATTCATTCACCAGACCCAAACATACACAAGTTTCAAATCCACTGGCTCAGTTAACATTTATAGTATAGTAATAATAGCAGTGTATATCTTATTTGCATTTGAAGTGATATTATAAATCCTGTAAACATATAGAAGGTAATATTTTGACTTCTCCGGTTCTCTGCATTGACGTTTAGCACAACCGGAAATATCTACGCACACACTCGCATGACCGGAAATCCAAGATGGCGGAGATATGCAACTAGCCCATTGGCTCGAGGTTGAGTAACTCTTTGACAGGATAAAACAGTTCAGTTACCCGGTTCACTGAGCTGCGCATGCGCTGCTAATAGCGCCGCACTGCTGTGGAGGGAGGAACTTCAGTGAACGAGAAATATGAGTCAGTGGATTGCGTGAACGAGAATGATTCGTTCACCTAAAAGATTCGTTCAAAAAGAACGATTCGTTCTCGAACGACACATCACTAGTTAATAATGTCCTTAGTTTTACCATCAGTTTAAGCCCGAAAGGGGAACAGAGTCGCATTACAGACACAGTGATAAAGCTCGTATGTGTTTGCAGTGCACAAGCCAAGGATGGTTAAGACAGCTGACTCCACTGTGTGACCGTGTCTCTCTCTCTCTCTCTCTCACACACACACACACACACACACACACACACACACACACACCCACACACACACACACACACACACCTCTGCATTTGAACAGTCAATAGCAAAAACTTAAACTAATAACAAAACATACTTACAGTATCTGATTCAGAAGTGCCAGATTATTGTAGCAAAGTCAGAATTACCTCATAGGTTCACGAAACGGTGATCTGTTGTAAGTAATCTTAAAGCTTCCTAAATTCTTTCAGAAGGCCAAATAAAGTGTTTTTGCTTTCGACTTGATACACACAGCATCTCCCAGACATGACTGCTTCGACACTTACTGTGGTTACTGAAACCACGCCTTCTTTCTTTGCGCGAACATTTGGACGGCATGCAAAAATTTCCGCATTGTGATGTAGACATGTGGGGGCGTGTTTGAATGAGCCTTTTTAGGGGGGCATGGCAGACTCTTAACTTATATAAAGAATATCCAGTGGTGTCAAAAGTATTGGCATTCATTACTCAAGTAGAAGTATAGATACTAGGGTTTAAAAAGACTTTTGTAGAAGTTTAAGTATCAACTCAAGGTTTTTACTCAAGTAAAAGTGTAAAAGTACGGGTTTAAAAACTACTTAAAGTATAAAAGTAAAAGTAATGTAAGGAAAAAAAATGCCATTAAGAACAAAAGCTTAGGCCGCACAACAGGGGCCTATTGTGCACTACCCCACTTCCTCAAAAAAACATTTTTCTAAAGGCCATAGGCCATAATGACTAATTTTATATTAAAATGTTCAATGTTGAAAAATGTGGGATGCACTAGGCTACATGTTTCAGCCACATATATGCCCATTGAAAATGAACGCACTTTAGTACAATGCAAATACATTAAAGGACTAGAGATATGATGACTAGTTGCCTATAAGTATTGTAATGGTGCAAAAAGTCAAACTTCAGAGGCATGTCATCAATAACCTTTAATGGAATGTAAATGTACATCCAAGCTTAGCTGCAGGAATCTGCGAGGGCAATGGACAAGAACACTGGTGCAGGCTTAGTAACAATTACTCTTGTATGGTTGTCTATTTACAATAAACATTATATTGCTGTCAAAATGAATGATTAATCCAAGTGTTCAATAGAACACTAAAAATGAAAAATAACTCAATCCTGATACCTTCTTGATTGATAGCTTCCTGTATTCGGTACATACGTCTGCTATGTCCAGTGTGGGGGGGTAATGAGTTGGAGGGGTAATGAAGTTGGTATAGCCTACTTATCACAACATTGTCAATCGCGTCGTCAATCGCAAACAATAATTTATTCAAACTTCTCTAACTACAGAACTACCTACAGTAGCTTAATTTTTGGAGGATTAAGAGAAAGCACTAGGGGTGTAACGGTACGTGTATTCGTACCGGACCGTTTCGGTACAGGGCTTTCGGTACGGTGCATGTGTGTACCGAGTGCAATATTTTGTTTGCGGAACATAGGTACATTTTCGTGTTTTCAAGCGAATATATTAAGTGCCGGAAGTCTCCACGTTCAGCGCTAATCCCGCCCTGCAGCTGATTCTAAGGCCGGTGACACACTGGCTGCGTGGCGTGAGCGTGGCGTTTCTGCTGCGTGTCAGGTGCGTGACACCTGCTTCGCATTTTCTGTGTCTTTACACACCAGAATTGTGCCTGACGCAGCGCTAGTGCGCTGCTGCTACTGTAGGTGACATAGAGGGAGACCGCCGACAGACCAGGATCTTGTCTTCACGACAACAATATCTATACTTCATGTTGAGCATAAATATAAAGCCTACTGATAAAGGACACCATCAACAATAGGTGCAATATGCCAGTGTGTCACCGGCCTAATGTTTTCAAAAGGCATTACGCGAGTGTGAACATCACTACAACTAGGAAAAAAACTATTGTAATTCAAACGCAGCTCCTGTCGGCATTTAAACAGACCTTTGCTCTTAATTCGGATCGGTCCAACGCAATAACGAAATCTGAGCAGGTCTAAAAACTGAAACTGTTCATGCTGCACTTTACACTTTGGAAAAGTTATATATATTTTTAAAATATTAGCAGGCCTACAAGCTGGGATTGGTAATGCTGCACTGTAATCATAGTTATTTATTTATATTTTTCATTATATTTTATTATATGATATTGGTTTGAGACTGAGAGTATTTTATTTAATGGAGAACTTTGCAGCAGTATTTTATTTCTTATTCTTTTTTTTATATATATTTTATTAAAAAGTATTTAAAAAAAAGTGTAAACAAATTGTTAAAAAAAAAGTTGATAGTAATAAACAACCTTCAGTTTAATGTTTGCATTTCTTTCCCTTACTGTACCGAAAATGAACTGAACCGTAACTTTAAAACCGAGGTACCTACCGAACCGTGATTTTTGCATACCGTAACACCCCTAGAAAGCACCCATTTGGTAAATGAGCCAGTAGTGAGAAATAATAACTTTTAAGTAGGGTCCGTTGCCATTTCGATACTTTTAAAACGGTACCTAAACAGTGCCTGAACCGATACATTAAAAAAAAGAGCCACAAAAAAACTATGGATAACATTAAAGAACACTACAAATATTTAAAATAAATCCATAGCTTTCACCTTGGATGCTCTCAGTTATTTATATCTTTTGCTGTAGTGTGTCAGAAGGAAATATCAGTTTGCCATTAATTTTAATAATAATCTAGTGCGATTTTGAATGCACAAGCAGTCTGACGACGGCAAAATGAATGTTTGGAAATGTAAACTGATATTTTATACTGACACACTACAGCAAAATATATAAATAACTGGCCGAACACCATTCTTTTGGGTGAAAATACTAACGTGCCTAAGACTTTTAGTGTATGTATAAAGTACGTATGATTAGATTAAGTATATTTAAATAAGTGTAATTAAAGTATGTGTTCGTTCATATGTGTTAAGGGCTAGATTGTCGCTGGACGGAAAACCTGTGGTGTGACAAGCGAAAACTTTACAGTAGCTAGATGAGAAACCGACTGCTCCCTCGTGACCTTTTGTAAACTGTATTTATGACAAAGAACTGCACAGATACTGATATTCTAACAATCTATCGATTAACACATACCTTGTGTCCTCTGTCTCTGTATGAGTCCGCTCGCGGTCTGCGGTTTGAAGAGCGCGCTGAACAACCTGTCCTCCAACCAATACGCCCATATAGGTCGTTTGTCCAAATCCCTGAAATACGACCCATCAGAGCGTATACTACAATTGCGCCCCTATTTGCAAAAGGTCGTTTTCATATTAATGTTTTGTACTCTTTTATTTGCACTCTGATTTGGGTTTCGTGTAGCTCAGTTGGTAGATTATTGCGCTATACATCGATAGGTAATCATGCTATCATGGGTTCGATCCCAGGGAATGGATGTGCACGAAAATGTATATGCTCAATAAATCATAATTTAGCATGATTTCTGTGAGGGTTAGGTTTAGGGGTGGGGTTAGGTGTGGTCATTCGAACGAATAAGCCACCTAGTAAAATATGTAGGAAATACTGTGAGATCGGTGTAAAAAGCCCAAACATTGCATTTAAATAAACGTGCGTTTTGATTGGTAATGACGTTATACGTCATTTCATGACGACAGACGCAACGCGATACTGTCATTATTTTTACGCCCGCTAGAGAGCGCTTAACTTTAAAACGTAAATATAGGTCGTAATAAGGTGCTTGCACAAACAACCTATATGGTCGTTTTTTGTTGGAGGACAGGCTCCGCTGAAAGACGGAGAGGAGACCGGTCTGACGCCGGATTCATTTGAAATTTAAGGGGACTGACTCTGAGGCGATCGGATACCGGTTCCATACCCAACCCTACTTTTAAGAAATATATTTTTTGATAAACGAACCCAAAACTGGCTATGTCCTTGCTGGGGTGTGATGTGATTGTGTCATGTGCAGGTGCGATGGATCGCGTACAAACCAATAGGGTGTCGGAATGGTACCTATATGTTTATACTTCTCATCCAACCACAATCAAATTCACTCCATCCGGATGGCGCGATTTATCTGGAAAGTTTTTTTTTTGTTTTTTTTTGAATGATGACAATTAAGCCGGAATGAAATAGCAGTAACGAAGCTATTTTTAAAATGTAAGGAGTAGAAAGTACAGATACTTGCGTGAAAATGTAAGGAGTAGAAGTAAAAAGTCGGCTGAAAAATAATTACTCAAGTAAAGTACAGATACCCAAAATTTCTACTTAAGTAATGTAACGAAGTATTTGTACTTCGTTACTTGACACCTCTGAGAATATCTCTTTGGATTTGAGACTTCAGTCTTTGCAACTTTACAGATCTCCATTATGCACCAAGAGCTTGTAACACTCCAAAGAGAAAGAACATTTTTTAACTGCATCAAATGACCCCTTTAAAATAAAGGCAGAATGGCTGCTTTACTGTATAGAGAAAGATCCAGAAGGTAGTAATACATTAGTCATGAGTGTGTGTAAATGGTGACATACTGTTTATTTTTAGTGAAATATGTATTGAAGGCAAGTTTTTGTGTGCTTTAGGAGGAGGAATTTAATTGGCTGCTCAAAGAAGAGGTGCATGCGGTGCTTAAACAGCTGCAAGACATTTTGAAGGTAACTTCAGATACTTAAAAAATTAGCTTACTCCAAAACAATTCCGTATTATTGTGCAAAACAGGGCGTTAATAACAACATTTGTTTGCTTTCACCAAAGGAGGCGTCAAGGCGTTTTTCAATGCCGTCACCAGGACAGGAAGGACAGCTGAAACAAGAGAACTTTATTCTGGGCAGCTCAACGTAAGATCTATTAAATGAGACTATCTGTGTGATTAATTTTAGATTTGAAATATGCAATAATGTATGTTTTTTGTTACTACTGTTTTATGGGAAGGTGTACAGAGCTGAAGATGTATTGAAATTCTTGCATTTTTATTTTGCACTTGATTTAGGATGGACCAGGTGAAAGGGGTTTTGACACTGCAAGGAGAAGCTCTAACTCAGGCTGTAAGTGTGTTTCACACCATCATGAAAAGAGTCAGCTTTCAGCATGAATGGAACTGCTTTGCTTCTGGCTTTTTTTTTTTAAATGTATGATATTATATTCAACAAAACATCTTTGTCAGCCAGTGGAATTGCAAAGACACTTTGCAATGCAGTTTATCTGAGCTCCGTGATTATTTTTGTTATTATTAGAATCGATATTAAATGAAAAAAAAAAAAACTATTTTTTTCTTTGCAGGATATTAATATCAAAGCTGCTAAAAGCAGTCAAGTAATGCACTTTGCATTCCGAGATGATAAACAGTGGAAATTGCAGCAGGTAATGTGTCTTTCTCTCTTTCAATTATCTTTAAAAAAAAAAACAAATATATATATATATACATATATATTAATATTAAATATATTATAAAAAAAAGCTGTTAAAACACATCCTGCCCCTCCTCAGATTCAGGATGCCCGAAACCATGTGAACCAGGCCCTGCAATTACTAAGCAGCCATGATGAGAGTTATCACTTCAAAACTGGGGCTGAAGTCAATAAGGTTCGTTTTCACAGATATTTACAGTTAGGGCCAGGGGCCAGATTCAGAAGAAAAAAGATAAGAAATTTCTTAAAACAAATACTTTCAATTCTTAAGTTCTCAAATATTTACTTAAGTCTATTTTGTGCTGCATGCAGTTAACCTTTCTTTTTACTCTCTGCACTTAGTCACTTTTTTTTTAATGCGCCATCTATTTAATTTAGTCAAAGCGCATGTCTCAGTGTTGTGTTCCATCTTTCTTGTCTGCTGCATTTGCGTGTGCACTGCTAAGAGTTAACATGTCCTGCTAAATGTTACCGTAAATTAAAATGAAATAAAAACGAGGTCCCTATTTGATTGTGTAGAGTCCAGCATAAAGTCAAGTTATCTTAAAGGTGCAATGTGTAATATTTACAACGATCTATTTACAGAAATGCAATATACTATACATAACTATGTTTTCAGAGGTGTATAAAGACATTACTTAATGAACCGTTATGTTTTTATTACCTTAGATTTAGCAATTTCTATCTACATACACCGCGGGTCCCCTTACATGGAAGTCGCCACCATGTTTCTACAGTAGCCCTAAACGGACAAACTGCTCTACAAAGCGCGTTTCGACACTTTGTTGTTCTTGCGAATAAAACACTGACACAATGATGAACAAGTACATTAACATTTGCAATACTATCGATTTATTGAATATTTAAGTAAATATAATTCCTTGATTTACCTTTGTAAAAATCTCATTGCTTTTTTTCTGTCTTTTACCGTAGCTTCTCTAAAAGGAGGGGTGAGCGGGGGACAGAGCCGTTGGTTGCAATTCGTAACCACACCGCTAGATGCTGCTAAAATTTACACACTGCACCTTTAACTATAAAAGGTTGATTTTTAATAATGTTACTTTCCGTAATCCTTATGAATCATATGTTTTTTCTCTAGAACATTCTTAAAGGTGCTGTATGTAAGTTTTTGACTCTACTTAAGCATAAAAATACCATAAAATGTTTGCAGATGTCAATTTAACATACTTGTTTATCAGAAAAATGATGCTACAGTCAGTTATTCTCCTTTGAAAAAAGGGCATTCTTAGCCGCAATGTCTGTCTCTTTTGGTTTGTGAAACTCGCCAACTGTCAATTTACCCAATTGTATTTCGGCACTCTGGGTTGCCAGTTAGCGGAAACGCAGCACATTTCATTTCATTCATCGTCAAGTATGCTCCTGCTTGTTACTGTCATCAATCTGGCAACCAGATTGTCAACAGTGTCTCAAGTATGAGGAGGGGCAAAAAAAAAATATAATAAATTCAATATTTTGAATTTAGACTGCAATACCTACTTCAACCACTCGGTGTCTACTTCCAGAACTTTAAGAAATGTTTGTGAGAAAACTGGCCCCTGGTTTTCTTCATGTGTACTTGTGTGGTTCATAAGTGCAGGATTGAACTCTCCCGTGAGTACATTTGAAGCAGTTGTGTGCTACAGGTTACTCTGGATTAGGAACATTCACTGGTACTGTATGTGAAGTAGAAATTAGAAATGCACTCAATGACGTTATTCGTGTTTCAGCTTATGGATGCAGTAATGCTTCAGTTGACCCGAGCCCGAAGCAGACTCACAACCCCTGCCAGCATGACTCTTCCTGAGCTCGCAGCCAGTGGCCTAATGGTTAGTATGTGGATCTTCACTTTACGCTTAATGAGGAATTCTCCATGTGCTCTTGTGAATGTTTCTCCGGTTCTTTCTAGAAAATGTTCACACCTCCAATGCCTGGTGACATGATAGTGAACTTCTATATCAATCTCAGTAAACTGTGTTTGACGGTGTGTCAACTACATGTCCTGCAGCCTAACACTACCAAGGTATCAAGCCATCTGCACTAAAAAAAGGAAAATGACTAGAAAATAATTTTTTAGGCACTCTTATCAGGAATGTGTGTTTTAAAATGCACAATCATTTTGTTTTCTGTTAGAACTTCAAATCAGCAGGAAGTTCAGTGCTGCATAATCCAGGAGCAATGTTGTAAGTGCTCACATTTTCTGTTTTCATGCTGCAGCACCAGCAGTCAGTCTCAGTTTTTCTTTTTTAAATGGTCTGGTTGATAACGTTTTTGTCACATTTGCTTTTTCTCCTTAAGTGAATACAACAACACAAAGTTTGAGGTCAGCCAGGTCCATAAGGTGGAGTGCGTGGTGCCGTGGCTAAATGACACGCTGGTGTTTTTCACCATTTCCCTGCAGCTCTGTCAGCAACTCAAAGATAAGGTTTGTGTGTTGATATAGTAGAGATTATCATCTCACCTGCAGAGTCACTGTTATAATTTAAGAACAATGCATGTTAACAGAATGACATCAGAGGGTTATCAGAGCTTCTGGGCAGTTTAGAATTAGTGCTGCTGCAGTAATTATTTATTAATTACCTGATACTGTGATAACTAATCTATTATAATTAGTTTTGAATATATTATTATAATATAGCACATATCTATTATAATTAATAGAATTACTAGAATCATTACAAATTACTAGCAATGATTTAAGATTACATTTATTTATTTTTTGTGAGAAATATATAAATATATATATATAAGGTCATTACCATTTTTTTTTTATTAGTGTCTCATGCTCACCAAGACTGAATTTATTTGATCAAAATTACAGTAAAAACAGTAATAGTTAATATTGAAATTATTGCAATTTAAAATAATAGTTTTCTATTTGAATATATTTTAAAATTGAATTTATTCCTATGATGAAAAGCTGAATTTTCAGCGTCATTACTCCAGACTTCAGTTTCACGTGATCCTTCAGAAATCATTCTGTTATGCTGATTTACTGCTTAAGAAAGGAACATTTATTAATGTTGAAAAAATGTGTACGTTTTAATCAATTCAATGCATCCTTGCTGAATAAAAGAATTTATGTCTTAAAAAAAAAAAAAAAACTTTGAACAGTAGTGTGAAATGTGTATCAGACCAGGTAAACTCACCAGTTGTTCTTAATGATTGTCCTGTAGACTAATTCAAATACCTGTGATCCACCAAAACACAAAGCAAAACTTTGACACAAAGGGAGCAGATCTAAATGGAATGCTTACAATGCTGTAATCAATACAATTTAATTAGTTTCCTAATAGAAGATAAATTTACATGTTAATTTCTTTCCTTTTATTTGCAGATTTCGGTCTTCTCCAGTTTCTGGAACTACAGAGCATTTTAAGCTATTTCTGACCAAAACTCTACAGTGAATAATAATAAAAATGATCAAATGAATTATGCGCTAGGATGCACTAGGAACAAAAAAAGTTCCGTGAAATAATCTGTCGTGACTTTACTGTATGACCATGTATTAATTTTGTGTGCTTATTGTTCAGCAGCAGAGGTAGAGTGCGCTGTGTATGTAGTATATGGACTGAATTTGTTCATTTGAAATGACAGGCTCTTCAGATGAAGGTATTCAGTGGCATATTTTTTTGTGTTTCTGCAGTATTTGTCATTATCAGTGTTGACGGTTTGTCAGTAATCTTGCCTATATTGAAGTTAACCTCATCTAATATGCGTCTAGGCTTTAGGAAGGAAATGCAAATACACAGTGCTTACATTCATATTTATTCATATTTGTCACAAAAACCGTGAAATACTCCAAATGATTTGTTGAGCGACCTCTTCAGACTCATTTTACCAGTGTTTTTACCTTTTAGTCTAGGGGGTTGTAACCTTTAACACTTGAACATTATCTGATGCCAGGGACTATCATCAGTGCACAACAGTAAAAGCATTGAGACCATTAGCATATGCTTATGAATGTGCATTAATGAACAACAGCGTATTTGCCATCCTGACTCAGCATATGACTATATTAACACTAAATGACAGATAACAGTGAACATGTCAGGGCTTCATATTCCATTACAGTTATACACATTCCTGTGAATGGCTGCTTAGGGAGCCAAATTCGGAGTTTCTAATAAGCATCATTCCATCATGAAAAGGAATATTATGTTGAGCGATAGTTCAGATGCCGTTCAGGATTTGAGATCATTACCGTTAATTAACTTTGTCAGCTTTTATTGCTAATTTTTATTTATTTCATGTTCACTTGATTTGTGTCCTCATTGATTTCCTGCATGTTAATTTGAATATTGATTCATGTTTTAAGTGTTTAACTATTTTCATGTATATTTCAAGCTTAATATGGAATATTTTGTGCAATAAACATACTATGAACATTATGAAATTTACATTGTTCTCGTCTCATTTCTCAAAAATCTTTACACTGAATAAATTATCCAGTGCCATTGTCTAAATAAAGTACCATGTTTGATATTTAGGGAAAATTATATTTTATTTGCTATTAATTTGAAGGTATGTATGTATCAAGTTGTTTACAAAGTCAAAAATTTATACAAACAATGTGGTACATTTAAAAAAGTTAAATATTGACACTCGTTTTTTTTCAAAGGTACAGTTTTCATACCACTTATCAGTGATTATCAGTATATGAAGTGTCATCAGTCAAGTTATTTAAACTTTTTTTTCCCTCTTCTGTAGTGTGTAGGTTATATATATATATATATATATATATATATATATATATGATTTAAAAGTCAAGCATTTGAAAGAAATCTACTAAAAACACTTGGAGAAGGCTAATTCAGTGAAAATGTGTAGGCTAAGTGGATTCAGTCTTAACAGCCAGGTACAAGATTAACAGATTAAACATGATGTTCAATGGACAACTAAAAACAAGCTCTTTTCAATAGAGGCCATTTGTCAAGGGCCTGCATTGGTTCTACACAATAAAGTGTGTAACCAGAAAGTAACCAATGTCTTCAAAAGTGGTGTGCATGCTTGTATATTAAAATCTGTTCTCTCTGATGAAGTGGATATGGTATCTACAATGAAATGTAAATTCAATCATGTGATTGATTTCCAGGGTAAATATTAACTGCATTTTTTCACAGTAGGGAAAGGTTTTTGCTTTTATCATCCCTTTAAGTATCTACCTAAAATATTTTTCTCCTACCTCCATTATTTTACTTGTTCACGTATAAACAGTGATTAGGTGGCAAAACTGATAGGAAACAAAAAGTGGATGTAATGGTGGCTGTTGTTTCTGGAAGATCACGGCTCCATTCCCATATTGTCGATGCCCACCTTCTGTCTTCTTGGCTGTAATGTCATGACAGTTGTATTGTTTCATGAATCTATAGATGTATAGTTATCTGTGAGATTACACCAGTAACATTCTGACCTTCTCATCACAGCAGCAGCAACAACAGCAGCGGATGAGAACCAAGATAACCAGCAACAGGACCATTCCTATGGACATTTAACACTGACTTAATGATTCTTACTTGCTTATGTTCATTTCTTATTTTTGCTTAATTCTACTTGCCTATAAAGATGAAGAAAACTGCGAAAGAGGCAATGTCCCAGTCTGACTGAAACATCTTCTTTGACTGTAGTCTTGAGACCACATCATTGAACTGGTTCTCAAAATCCTGTTGTATGTTCTTATCCATGACTTCAGTAAGAAGATTCCTAGATGGAGGGAATTATATAAAAAATACGAACTAAGAAAATGCAACCCTAATGCCCAGAAACGAACCCAACCTGTTCAACATTCAAATGACATCATGAATAAACGAGAAGTTTTGTCTTTACTAGTTTTCGACCAGGAGAACTGAAATAAACTTGTAATAATAAACCACAGCGAGAATCTTAAGGTATAAATTAATATTTTAAACTTAAGAAAAATATATTTTGATTTAAGAAACTGAAACAATACAGGGAAAAAATGGCTGCTTCGAAGATCTAGTCATTGTTTTACACGTGTATCCAGTTAAAAAATGAAGGACTAATTGCTGAAATACATGCGTTTAACATTTATAACAATAATTAAAATATTTTATGGTTTCTTTTTATAAGCTAACGTTAGTCTCACGATCGTCAAAATTAGAAAAATAAAAGAACTCGACCCATCGTTATGTAGATTAGCTAATCGTATATAACAAACATTTATTTTTGTATAATCAGCCTAATTTGTGATAAACTGTCCGAATGTATCTTTCATCGGTCACTCACCTGTTGTTTTCGTCTGTCGTATTTCCGGGTTTCTGCGTTACACCTGTCGCTCTGAGGGCAGCTCAAGATGTTTTTTAGCGGAAGTGGGATGATTGCTCAAAACCATACAAAACTACATGAATCTATATCTAGTCATAATAAAGTCAGTTGCCTTTAATATGGTGCTGACAAAATATTAACTAGAGGGCCAGCTCAAATATAAAACAGCTAACGCAGTCGGTATTCCATTCAATAAATCACCATTTCTTTTAATTTGCAATCTATTCCATGTTTTTATTCAGATTCATGTAGCATTAAGGACGGTAAACACATGAACAGGATTTAAATATATCTACAACAACAACAGTAATATTACTAATAATATTAAAAGGATAGTTGAGGGTCATTAAGCGCTATATAATACGATAACAGAACGACACTAATAAGAAATAAACTAAAAGAATGAAAGAAGAAATATTGTGATGGAGGGATTTGTAACTTACCAAACATCCACTAAAGAGGTCGCTGTCTCAGTTTACCCCATATGAGAGGAATGACCTCTGACCTTTTGTTTACGTGGAAGGAGAGCTGTTCGTGCTTCCGGGTTTTATTTCTGAAGTTACCTGCTCGGTTTTAAAGAGATGGCTACGTTACCGGCCCAGTCTCTCCGGGTCTCGGAGATTAAAGACCCTACGGTTTTATTTGAGCGGTACAGTGCGGAGGAGATTCGCGCTATCGAGAGGAAAGTGCGCGGAGAGATCGAGCAGAAGAAGGAGGAACTTCGACAGATGGTCGGTGAACGGTACCGGGACTTGATCGACGCCGCGGACACGATCGGGGAGATGAGACAGTGCTCGGAAAGTGTCGTCGAGTCCATCCAGGACATGTACCGGTACTGCCACAAACTGAAACAGCCCAAACAAGGCCCTCAGTCCAGCGGCACAGCTGAGGTAAAGCTATCGTGCTCACACTCTGGAGAACTGGGACAAAACGGCCTGCAAAAATGATTTTATTCTTACTTAATTTACTCATTTCGGTCAGAGATTCTCGCCTATATGTGTGCAACTTGCTTCTTTAATTTTCTCGTCTCTCAATATAGGTCCACACCGCCAGATACAAACACAATATGTCATGTTTGTTATAAACATTGGCAAATATAGTTTTCATTTCTTTGAAATAATGCCTCAAGACTACAGGATTCAAACTATTCACTATCCTCAGCTCCATCTATTGAATTGCCACCATTGTATGAAATAAAATCACAATTACAGTGTTGACAAGATATCACATGATCCCTTGGAAATCATTATAATATGCTAATTTACTGCTCAAGACGCATTACTTATTAGTTGCAATGCTGAAAACTTTTTTTTTTCAGTATTCTTTGAATAAGTAGTTTTTTAAAAATCTATTTGAAATTTAAATCTTTTACAAGACAGAATAATTTTTAATTATTTAAAAAAAAAAAATCTTACTGACCCCAAATTTTAGAAAGAGATATAGAACTTATCCTGTAAGTCCATACCTCAATTCTGTATTGGTGTCCAGTTTCGATCAACATACAACAAATCCTTAAAACTCAATTTAGATGTTGATGAGATGTGTTGGGAATGTGTTTTTGTTGCTGGCAGGGTCGGAAACAGTCACAGGAGAGATTCTACATGATGGCATCACAGATAAAGCTCCTTTTGGAAATCCCAGAGCGTGTGTGGAGCGCGATGGAGTCGTCGCAGTACCTGCAGGCCACGCAGCTCTACCTGCTGTGCTGTCACCTTCACAGCCAGCTGCACCTGGAGGGAGGAGGGCATCAGTACAGCCCCGTCCTCTCTCGCTTCCCCATCCTGGTGCGCCAGGTAGCAGCTGCTGGTCATTTCAGGTGCGTTATTGATTCACATAGCTGTGAAAGGGATAGTTCACCCAAAAAAGAAAAGTCAGTCATCATTTACCCACCCTCATGTTGTTCCAAACCCATAAGACACACATTAATAGTCATATGAGATTGTTAATAAGATGCAAATATGGTATTTTTATATATATTCATAAGATTTGTTGTACAGTGCCTTTATAACCTTTTTACATCTTTTATGTTTTAATTACCTGGACTTTCAGTCAGGGAACAGAAACGTACTTTAATATGTTTTTTGAAGATTAACCAAAATCTTACAGGTTTGGAATGACTCAGAATTCTGGGTGTACTATCCCTTTAAATGCATTTTAAATGCACCATTTGGTTTAGTTTATTTCTCTTACTAAAAGCTAGTTGTCTTTGTCTGTAGGTCTACCATCTTATTGGAGAGTAAGTCTGTGCTGCGCGGCAGGGCTGTGTCTGATCAAGCGATCGCTGAAGCACTGGTCTCCACCATGCTTCTGGAAGACAGCTCCCCTCGCCAGGCGCTTGCGGATTTCCTGCTGGCTAGGAAAGCATCCATTCAGCAACTGCTCAATCAGCCCCAGCATGGTGAATAACCTTAATAATATTAACAACCTTTTAGTTTATGAATACTTCAAGCTCGTTCTCTTATTTGTTCTCAGTTTATGAGAATCAGTGGTTATATTTGCATGCAGTCGTTCTTCATTCAGATGTGTTGCTGTCCATCTCTTAGGTGCTGGTGTTAAAGCACAGGTTTGTTCTTTGGTGGAGCTGCTGGTAACCACTCTGTACCAGGCATACGCTGTGTTTTACATGCCTCCAGAGGGCCAAGTGTCTGATATCAATTTGGGATGTGGCCTGCTTTTCACAACTTTGGAGAATGTGACCTCCAACACATCCTCTGGTGAGTTATCAATTTTTCGTTTGCATTGTGATGCTCAAACATTGGTGTAAGGGTTCACCAGGGTCGAAAATTCAAGCTTGGGGCAAAAATGCCACCAAAAGGGAAAAAAATGCACTTTAAATTCAAGATTCACAAATGTTTCTGGCCAGTGCAGTAAATGGCCAATCAGAGGTGTTTAGATGAGTCACCGCTTAAGACAGCAGTTTTGTTCAGTGCTCACTGCTTACGCTCTGCACTCTTACAAATGCATAAAAAGCATAAACAGTTTTTCGCTTGTTTTGTCTGTATAGCCAGAATATGATGTGCAATTTCCCCAAATGCAAAAATGTTATGTATTCTGTTAATCAACATACACAGTCTTTATTAAAATGAGTTTTTAAAAAATATTGTATTTATGTACTTTATGTTGGCTATTTAAATTATGCAATGTGTAAATAACAAAACAGTCTGTGTGAATAAATGTAAATGCCAAGTCATATGCAGCTTCTGTGCCACCTTTGCAGTATATAGATAGCTTTTCTTGATGTTGACACTATTTTATTGGTAAAAGTAAGTATAAAAAAAAAAAAAAAAAAAAGCCACAGGAAATCAATTCCAGGCATTAAATATTGCCAATTAATTGAAAAGTTAATAAATTTTGTGTACAAACCAACGTGACACCTTGTTCTTTTACTAACTAACTTGCCTAAAAGAAACCTTGTGATTTTCTGTGAAATCCAGGGAAAGAGAATAAAGTTCTGGACAAGGAGATGAGCACAGGAAGCTGGTTTAAATATCTTCCCCCTTCAGTGATGAACTTCCAGCCTGTCCTCCGGACGCTAGCGCAGCCGATACAGAGGGAGCAGCTCAGAGACACGCTGCAGCAGTGGATAGATATGTATGTCCCTCCCACAAATGTTCATTTATATTTCTATGCATTTGTTTTAAATGCTCATTTGTCTTTTAATAGCTGTAAGGAGGATATCCGCAGTGGAGTCAGTAGCCTTCTGGTCTATGTGAAGAGTCTGAAGGGTCTGGCTGCGATTCGGGATGCTGTATGGGAACTGCTCAGCAGCGAGTCCATCAGTCAGCACTGGAGTACTGTGTGTCAGTCCCTCCTCGAGCGACCTCTGGCCTTGTGGGATGACCTTTTGCAGCAGCTCTTTCTGCAGCGACTTCAGGTACTCGTAACCAATTTAACCAGTTGAACTAGTCTGAAAAGTGTGTTAGCACTGTTTACAACTCCTATTAACATACACTTGTGATCCCATCACAAGTATTCAGGCAAGACCGATTGCTATTCACACCGGAAGTAATATGTGGTTTAAACAAAAAAAGTTGTTAAAAAACACTGTTATTCTGATAATTAGAATATTATTTTGATAATCCATAAATATATAATTTTGGTCATTTTTAAAAAAATACTTGTTAACCCTTGATCTCTCCAGGCAATCACGCAGGAGGGCACAGAAGGGATCTCCAGCAGCTCCAGACAGCTCTTGTCTTCAGCTCTGCGGGATCTGCAGGGTCAAGCAGCAGCCGGGAGCTTCAGCCGTGGGGCGCAGTATGAAAGTGACGTTGCAGCTTTCCTGTGGTCCGAGTCTCAAGGTGACCTGCTCAGCGACACAGCCTGGGTCAGTGTAGCCCAGCGCTGCCCGCAGCAGAAGAGCGGCCTGTCCATGAAGACCCAGGCCCTCACCCCCTGTGTTCAAACCTTCTGCTCCTCCCTGGACTCCAAGCTCAAAGCCAAATTAGATGATCTGCAGCACTACTTGCCCTCTGAAAAAAATGGCAAGGAGCTTTCAGAGATGGTCCCAGTCACAACTAACTCCCCTATTAACCGCCATATGGATGCTGGAGCGGTGGAGGACACTCTTAGAGAGCATTGCCTGGCATGTGTCAGGGATATCCTTTCTAGTGTGCGCGCTGAGCTCACTAATGCCCAGACTAAGACTCCCAGCCCCAGCCAGTTAAGTTCGGTGCTCTTTATGGCCAGACTATGCCAGTCAATGGGGGAGCTGTGTCCTAGTCTGAAACAGTGCATTCTGGGGAAGCAGGGGGGCTTGGATCCCGTGAGCAGAGGCACTCCACGACAGGGCAAGAAGTTAGGCAAAGGCAACACAGCCAAGGCTGCGGATGTCAGCCCAGCACAGGCTAAGTGGAGCTGTCTGAATGAGGAGCTTCTGTCCTGCAGCATGAAGGCCTACGGTATCTGGAGCTCAGCACTCACCAGGGTAAGATGAGGAACACACTCCGTTTAAGAGCTGGAGGTGTTGACTATACAACCTGAGAACAGGAAATCAATAGAGTTCGTTCACCAGAGTGGATGGTTTTGTGAAGAGAACATATATTAGGGAAGCTTTTTAACGTTTATATTCTTCAATAAAATAATAAAATAAAAAAACAATAAATTTCAGGCACTTGTGGGCAGCTTTGCTACGACTCTTCATGCTGGAACTGCTGGATCCATCCTGAGTACTGCAACCAATTGGGAAGAGCTTGAAATACAGGAAGAGACAGAGTCTGGAAACAATATAATGTCCAAAATACGCCTCCCTGTGCAGGTAACGGCTCCATTTATCCTTTTTGTTGTTATTAAAGTTATTATATTATCAATATATTGAAAACATTAATAAGACCTAATGTGGGACACTCCGTTTCAGTAAGATTTTTAAAATGTTTTTGAAAGAAGTCTCTTATGCTCACCAAGGATGTATTTATTTAATATTTATTTTATGTAATACTGTGAAATATTGCTACAATTAAAAATAACTATTTTAATTTTAATATATGTAACGTAATATATTTTGTGGGCTCCCTAGCACCCCCTTGTGGCCACCTGCTTTGCAAAACGTTTCATTGAACTGAAAGGATAGTGGTATATAAATGATTAAATAATCACTAATTTCTTTCTCTCTCTCTCTACAGCCATCATGGTATGTTAATTCATTACTCTTCCATCTGTGCCTTGAGGTCAATCGGGTCGGAGGTCATGCGTTACCAAAAGTCACGCTCTTCGACCTCTTGCGGGGTTGTCTAGACCAAGTGGTGAGTGAGTATGAAAAACTCACTCAGGACACACAAAGCAAGGTGAGACGATCAAATGTCTCTTATATCCTTCCATTCCTGCTTTTTAGTCACTATAATAACGGAATGATTCCATAAAACGATTTTCTTTTGTCTCCCGTCCTTCCTTCCTCATTCTCTCTAGGATGCAAACCTCCCCATGACCCAGAACAGAGCTTTGCAGCTGCTGTTTGACCTTCGCTATCTCAGTGCCACTCTAGGGTCCCGCCTTGAAGAGGGCAGGAATTCCCGTTCTCAGCAAGACCCAAGGTAACCCGTTCATAAGCGAGGGTAACAGCAATGATTGGTGATGAAAACACAATCATAGAGTGACTTGACCTTCCAACTTCAAAACAAAGCACAACCGATTACACCAAGAATAGCTCTTGCCTAAGCAGCAGATCTCTATGACGTTCCCTTTATTCTTGCTGTTTGTTTAAGGATCCAGCAGGTCTGCGACTCCCTGGAAAGTCACATTGATCCATTTGACCTGGATGTTTTCACTCCACATCTTAACAGTAACCTGAACCGGCTCTCACAAAGGACGTCTGTAAGCAAAGCCTAACTAACCCTGTTTTAAACATCCTGCAGTTTGATTGGCTCGTTCAGTTTGCCTAGTGTTTTGTCCTGTGTGCAGAACTGTGCAACCTAACGTTGACTCGTGTTGTTTCTAGGTGCTTTTAGGATTGTTGACTGGCACAGAGAAGCAGTTTACCTCCAGAACAAACAGTCTCAACTCTCAGGAACCATACAACATCCTTCCTTTGGCAAGCAGCCAGATCCGGTGACTATGACACTCTTATCTTACCCTTCACACTGTTTAACTCGTTGTTAAATAGTTATGGCTAGTTAATTGCTGTCATGCTGTGTGCTTCATTATAGTACAAGATAATAAAAATGTATTTATTTAGAAACATAAACTGTTTTAATGGCACATTTTACTGACTATATAAATATTACTGTAAATTTAAAGTGTAAAATAAAATTATACTAATATCAGGGTTCCCACGGCCCTTAAAAATTCTTAAATTGAGTTGGATGAAATGTAAGGCCATAAAAAGTTTTAAATTGAACAAGAAATTCTTAATTATGATTTCTGAAGGTCTTAAATTTGGGGACGGAAAGACCAGTATTGTGACACGGCAAAAGGCTATAATTTTATTAAATAAACACAAGTGCTGTACATTTCAAAGTCCAGTGCTGCGTATTTGTTTACTGCCATTTCCAGGGAAACAGTGATATTTCTGCCGTTCCGAAAGCGCCTCCTTCTGGCAGAGAATGAATGTGCTTTTTCAATAAGCCTGTTTTATTGGAGTAGGGTATTCCTGTAATACTGGAGGCTGCAGTTTCAGGACCGCAGTTATAAGTCCCTATAATTTTTATTATTTTGTTACTGTCTTACTATTCAATTCTGTATATTATTATTTTTAAGGAATTATGTAGTTGTTTAATTGTATACACCTGTCCTAACCAACTCCTAACCCTATACATCCCTTTTGGTAACCCTCTTGAAATAATTAACTTTATTTATTTCATTATATAGGCGCTCTTTCTCTCTCCCACTGCGGTCCTGAAGCTGCAGCCTCCGTTATTGCAGAAACATAGTATTGGGGTTGTTTTTGTTCAGACCAATGTGAAAATCGACCCATGTTTTTACCCTACAAACAACAGAGCTGTAAATGAACTGGTGGATCGATAAGAAGATAATGTATTATAAATGCATTACAATAAAACTTATCTGTTTAGTTATTTAAGTGTTATAACAGTTTATTGATCATAATTGTTTGTTACTTTTGACTCATGCATTTTATTAAAGGCTGAAATGTTAAGTGTATAATTTCATAAAACCTTTTGCTTTTGTGAAAAAGAACTGTAAATCATGCTTTTTTTCAGTCATTTTATGGTTTAATATGTAGCTATAGACATTGCCCTGCCCTGTTCATATGGTATTAATTTTATTTATGCAAGTCTTAAAGGCCTTAAAGTCTTACATTTGAGCTTGAAAATCCTGCAAAAACCCTGAATATTTTTTTAAACCAATATTTTTAAATGTTAAATTTTTCATCTATATGTAAATGTTTTATTATATTAATACATTCTTTAAAATTTATGTAATCATTTCACTCATTTATGTATTAATACATTATATTTTTCATTATACTATGTTTGTTAGATATTTAATTTTATCTATAAATATATAATCAATTCTACAAATATTTTCCCTCTTTAAGGTTTGGTTTGCTGCCACTGAGTATGACAAACTCTCGAAGGACTAATTCAGCCACACATGGAGCAGATATCACTAGACCACTGGTAGGTTGTTAAAGCATTTGGTGTGTACAGTGCTAAATACCTAAATATATATATATTATTCTTTTTTTTTTTTTTTTTTTAAAGTAGCTCATTGAGTGATAAAAAAAAAAGTTCAGTTGGTGTTTTATGTTATCATGGCTATGCAAATGAGTCACTTTCTATCAATGCTCCCAGTTTTACGTGGCCTAGCAGAAGAGCTACTGGATCTCAAGGCGATAGGTGATGATATATTGTGTGCTGTCATTTCAGTTTTTGCAGTGAGCTTGCAATGCAAAGTTTTGGATTTCCTGAATTTGAATCACTCAGCTGATATGCTCTGTGACTGTAACACGTGGCAAAGCAGCACTCAGATGCAACTAATACATAACGAACATTGAGCAGTATGAGGATCGAGGCTGTCGAGCAACAGATTATTTTGAGCTTAATACTTGAATTCTTAGCAAACAAGCATCATGTAATTAGAGATTTCTCCACTTGCCTTAAAACTGCTAAAACCTTTGCTTGGTGTGACACTTTTTGGCTCTTACTGTGTGGAAAAACTATTTAAAGCTCTGTGTCCCAACATTATGAGATGAAAATCAATTCTTAAGGAAATGTACATGATTTGTTCTATTTTAGGTGGCTCCCTCCTCTGCTTCTGCTCCACAGGATACTTTCCGGCCAGGAAATCTCTTCAGGCAGTTAGCCAATCAAGAAGAGGAATCCACAGCCCCTTCTCTCTTTAAATTAGGCTGGCTTTCTGGCATGGCCAAATAAACTTTTAATATAAAGTTGGTATTTTTTTTTTAACCCCATACAACAATATATGTATTATAATATTTAAAATACAGTTTGAAATGTTAAACTGTGTCCTGTATTGCCTATTCTCACAAATTCACGATAAATAGAGAGAAATTGCAACGCAAAGCATATTAATAAAAGGGAAAGATTAAATGAAAATTACACCTTTGTATTTATCAAGCACATTAGCTATTATTTTGTGGCTTTTAAGTATTTTATTTGAATAAAAATTGTTATTGAGTTGAAAGTAATTTTTTGTTTTTGTTTACTATTTAATTAAAGGTATTTGAATAAAATGGCTTTTTGACTTTAGACCTGTAATTTAAATTCAATTAAATTGATTTAAATTAAGAAAAGATTAGCAACATTTTCGAAGAAGCTTCTCTCACACTTCAGGCATTATTACAACCGTCATATCACACTGAACATGCTGTCTTTATTGTTTTACACTTAAAGACATACAGGTATTCACCATGACTACAGCACACATACAAAACATCTTCACACTATAATGAGAAACTGCTATTCAGATAAACAGATTTAAGGTAATCACTGCATGGAAATGAGTGTGATCTGAAAATGCAGTATTTAGCAAACTACAAAAATATATATCATTTGGATGTAGCAATACAAATTATAGGAACTAACTGTTCGGCAGTCGTATGTACATGGCTTGTTAGGTAAAGCATTTTCAGCATGCATCTCTGTCTCTGACTTTCTATTTGCGATCTAGTTTGCTGGCCATCAGTTTTTTAATGTCTATGGGTCCAGCTGCGGCTTCTGCCTTTGCTTTCTCTTCCTGCTCCTTCTGCCAGGTGATGATGGGGTCGATGCTCGGCCTGCGGTTCCTCATGTTCTGCTGCAGCTGGGCCTCACTGAGAGGGGAGGGGGACAAGCCTTTTTATAGCAAAATACTGTTGGTTTGGTGACACGTTTTATTTCTTAAATCGCTTGTGTAGAAATTGCAAATAAGGCTCAGTATCAATATCCACAAAATGTACAAGTACACTGAGAAACCATTTGGTGCATAAACAATTTTCATTTTAAAATTAATACATTTCCCAAACAATTACAAAGAAATGGCAAGTAACCCAATGCATTAAACAAGAAATGCTGAAGCAATACAACTGGAACAGTATTTTTGTGTAAAGCATACTCTAATATACAAACTCCAATCTTGGTTATATTTCCAACTTGAGAAAAACACTTTTATAGGGTACAAATGCATATAGAAAAAAACTGACTTACGTGAAATTGTGTGGTGCTGGTGAAATGGCCTTTTTCTGCATTTCCTTGTAAACTGGTGATTTCAGGTAGCGATAAAAGGTATCCTAAATAAGAAATATAGAGTTTAGAGAAATTATAAATATCTGGTGTCATCATTAACCACAAAAATGTTTAAATGCATGGCAAAGTTCTAATTACTAAGCATACAGACTGCAGTTGATCAGACAAGGATCATACCTTTTTCATCAGCATGAAGATGTGAGTTTGGGCAGCATCTAGTACGTATCGGTGAGGATGTTCCAGTCCCTTTACTGTAAGACCCATTGTCCTGCCATCAATGTTGATCCAGCGTGGTGCTCCTGGGGCCAAAAAGGTTCTACAAAAGAAAAAAAGTGAGAAATGGAAGCCTGACATGTAAAATACATGTAAAACTATGACATGAAAAAATGATGTGCATCTCACTTGAAAATTTGCTCTGCTTTCTCTGACATAGAAGCTGCCGTGCCCCATTTCAGCTCCTCAGCAGCTTCCCAGAAAGCTAGATTCTCACCTGCAGTGAAAATAAAAAACATTTTCATTTACTTTTAGGTTTTCCTTTTGTGTACCATAGAAGAAAGAAAGCCATCTGGGTAAGTAAATGATGACAGATTCTCTTTTTTGTGTATGTGTGTGTGTGAGCAGTTGTTTTTCACTTTATACTAACAAACTGTCAAAACTTGAATGAAATAAATCTCAAACCGCTGAATTCTTTCTTTAGGAAAATCTTGAAGTCTGCACGGCCCCGTGAGTCATTAAGCAACTCGTAGAAGCTAAAGGACCAGCGCTCCACTCTCATCTTTGTGGGAATTTCAACACTGTGGACAAAACACCAAAAGTGATTTCAAATCTAGTTCATATTCACTACTATAAATTTAGAGAGCTCTCAGGGAATCTTACTCTGGCGCATTCAACTCCCAGTAAGAGTCGTCATCGGTTTGCCAGGGATTGCTGGGGAGGCAGGGAACGAGGAATGGGTCGTGGTTCTTAAATGTTGTTATATACTTGGCCAGGCTGAATGCAAAGAAAAAAAGCCCATGAAGCACTTATACACTGGAAAAATCATATTTACAAGTTTTCCAAGATTATTGGGGTATGTTTTACAAGAACATATTTCAGTTGTTCTACTTCAAACTTCCACGTCTAATTCAAGGTGTTACTTGCCGTGTTACCTGTGCTGTGATTGTTTGTGAAAGTTACTACCGATTTCTGAGTGAAAATTGTTTCTACGCTATTTTTTTCAGTGTAGATGCCATCTAAAATCATTAACTCCAACTGTACAGTTTTAGTAAGCTAATTTTGACTCACGCTCCAAGAGACACTGAAGACTTGACCCTTGACCTCATGACGGCCTGTTGTGTGTAGATGATCTAAAATATACAATTAGAACCAACTAGTCAATATCAGTAAATGACAAAACAACCAGTTCTCTAAATTTGTGTAAAGAAGCGCTATCACTTACAATTCTTCTGTAGTAATCATAGGTTTTTTTCTGAAGAAAATGGAGAAACAACATCCTGTTACGTTACAGAAAATGCTTCTGATAAGACACCACAAGACACACTTGCTACACGCTATCCTGCCAAGTACAGGTGATATCTGAGTGTGATATCTACATATACTGCCAAACACAAACTAGCATGAGGTAAAGCAAATTGGGACAGTCATTTTAATACAAAATGGTCTGAAATAATGCTCAGGGTACAGAAGCAGGGAAGTACTGTTGCACACTATACATATAAACTTGCTTTTTTTCTGAGTGTCGGCATGATATTCAAAGCTGAAATTAGTAGTTTGTGCTCTTGTGCGTGTGTGTGTGTGCGTGTGTGGGAATCATCTTGATAACCGAAGACATATTAGAAGTAAAAAATCTGTGTGGAAAGAAAAGAGAGACAAAAGAGATCGTCACACCAGTAGAGTCACAGTAAAGTCAAAGCAGTCCAAGTTATATACACCGCATATTGTCAATTTACATAATATTATCATGTTCAGAAGTTTGGGGTTGGTAAGATTTTTAACAAATGTTTTTCATGCTCACCAATGCTGCATATATATGATCACAAATACAGTAAATACTCTAATTAGGGGCCAAGCACTCCAGTCCTGTCCCATGATCCTTCAGAAATCATTCTAATATGATGATTTACTGCTCAAAAACCATTTCTTATTTTCATCATACAGTTGAAAAACCGTTTGCTGCTTAATATTTTTGTGGAAATGAAAATATTTTGTAACATTATACACGTCTCTTCTATTACTTTTTTTCACAAAGTATTTATTTTAAAAGTAAAAATATTATTAACCCCAAGCTTCTGACGGATAGTGTAACTTATGCTATGAATTCATGCATTTAAAGATTTAAAGGGATAATTCACCCAAATATACAAAAAAAACCTGTCCATCATTTACTTACCCTCATATTGTCCTTTATGACTTTCTTTATTCTGTGTAACATGAAATAATATATTTAGAGAGCTGTCTGAGCATTTTTTGAGCCCCACTTCAGTCATTCTCCAAATTATATTTTGAAAGAAAGTCATTCAGGTTTTAAACGACATGATGGTGAGAAAATGATGACAGAATTTTCCTTTTTGAGTGAAACATCACGTGTCAAAGAGTAATATAATATCATATCATCATCATCTATTCACATTCAAACAGACCCTTTGTTTGGGTGTTTTAATATTTCAAACTGGGTTTAAAGGACTCAAAAAAAAAATAATCACAGATGTAAGCAGTAAAGCAGTAATGCAATAGCGACCCAATGATAGGCTTTCTAAAAGGCTCTTTGAGGGGAAAGCGTGGGTGGGTTGGAGGGAAACTCCTCAGAGGATCAGCAGGTCAAGAATCCTCTTATATCACAAAGCAGATTGTGAGAGAATCTACATGGCCATCCCAGGACTGAGACAGACACCCTGCTAATCAGCTCTAGAGTTAGAGCCTCTACATCCAGCAGTATTGCCTATGAAACCTCAACTCCCTCCTACAGTAACATACACAACAACAACATATATGATGTAAATGATGACAGAATCTGGGTGAACCATCCCTTCAACTCCATAATAGCCTTAATGATTGTTAGCACTGATCCTTCGGAATAGAATCAGCAATGACATCAATCTTGAGTGATACTCTAGAAGAGTGAGTGTGGTGACATTAGCTTAAAAGATATTTAAGGGGTCACACGTAAACTTACCAGTTACCTCCTCCGCATTAGGGTCAATATGACGATCCAGGCCGTAATCCATAGCGCTGTGAGTTTGAGGCTATAGACAGAAAAGAAAATGTACCCTCCTTATAGTGTCTTCAAAGCAACTGTACACTAGCAGCTTCTGCCAAGCACTTACTGGAGGCCTGTGGACAATCCAGTAGGCTCTTTCCTGACAGTCAAACACAACCCTGTCTGCCTTCTGACGCGCCTTCCCAGCACTTGAAAGACAGAACACAATAACATGAAGGAAGTACCAATAACAGAAAGTATTGAAGATGAAGAATTACAGAAAGGGAAGAAAAAGGCCAAACCACATGACACAAATATAGCTGACAGAGACCAGAAAAATGAACCATGTATGTTTTTAAAGAAAGCAGGAGAGTAGTGAAACTCACTGGTACTGCTCTTTCGCTTGCATCACAATAAAATCCCATTTGTGGTTCATCCATTTGTGAAGCCTGCTGTATTCCTCCTGTTAAAATACACATTAATGTTGCAGTATTAACATCGGCATGAAAGTGAATGATTGATCTTATTTTTAAGGATTTGTCTATTAATATGTGTATTTGTTTTATAAAAAAATTTGAGCCTGTCATTTTTAATCAAAATGTCCTATCGCGATCTTACAGTGAAATGACAGACTTCTCTCTAGTGACGTAGACATCTCCATCATTTCACCTGCTTAAATCCCACCACTTTCTTACAGTCAAGCTTACATTCAGAACTGCCTTCATCCAATTAACCAAACGATGGATAGAACCAAGTCCCAAAGATTTTTTCTTTCTTTTTTGATTATCCATTACGATATACTTCACAATTTGGAAGACGTTTTTAAAATGATCAATTTTAAAATTATTATAAATAATAAAAAATGAGTAATCAAATGAATATCTTTACATACCTGCTCATAAGCATTAAGCACTCCCTTTTTTCGAATGTTTCTCTTTGCCAGATAGATTGCTTTAGTGGCAGAAAACACTTTTATTAGGGGATGGTGACGTACAAACATGTCTCTTTAAATGGGTAACTGAAAGGCCTCTGGCCAGCAACTCAGATTTTGTTAATAAATGGAAGATTACAAACCATAATCAGTGTCCTCAGCCTTCCATTTCTGCACAGGCCAAAAATAGGGGGTCTAGACAGTGGGGAAAAGTGACCAGTTTACTATGCATCTCTATTAAAACATTTTTAAAGATACAAGGTCTCCTGACACATTTACCTGAAAGCGGTACACACTGCCATCTGGTCTGAGGACAAGCTTTTTGTGGTCCTGCAGAGGGTAGATATACCCGAATGCCACAAGCATTGTGCCAAATGCTTGAGCCTCTGTCAAAAATCATTCAAGGACATTTTTGTGCAGGTAATGTATTCAGACATATTTAAAGATATTTATTCCAGACCATTATTTGTTCAAAACTGTATACTTTCAAAATTACCATCATTGTCGATGTTCATATTTTTGGTGATCCATGCAACAATATCCTGACCTGTCAGGAAAACAGACATAAAATTTAATATGAAGGACCTCAGTGTATGTTTAAATATTAAATTGTAGTAAATTCTTTAGAAAGTATTTACAGGAATTTTCAAGAATTTTGCACATGTGCTTTACAAATCTCAAGCCCATTACTATAAGAACCAGTTAAATGTAAGACCAAGTTAAATTTCCTGGCTCGCTAGATTTGTCAACAACCCTTGCAAAGATTAAAGAGCAACTTTGGAACCTAAAGTACCAAAGATCTCATCCAATTGAAGGCTGCTGTATATAGCCGGCGCCGTCAGATTACGATCTAGCAGCACAATACTTGTTTCTGTACATAGAACAAAAGGGAACGTACAGAATAAAATGCATGGTGATCTGTGAACAGTGTTAGGATTCTGTAAGATCCTCACCAAATTATAAACTCACCAGTAATGACATGGGGAATGACTGTAACGTTTAGCTTCTGATCTGTTCCCTTCACTCCAGTCGAAGGGACCTGCATCTGAACCACTGTGGCCTCCAACTGAGAAATTCAGGAAAGTTGTTTAATAGGTAAAATATTAAAAAGGTAATATATAAAACGGAATGCTCAGTAAAGGACAGTATCAGTCCCCACAACTATAGATGTTCAATGTAGGAACAGCATTCCCCATTCAGCTACATTTAGGATCAACAAGGCAAGGTTTATTTGTTCATTTTGCTCTTTGGTTAATGTCCTCTAATGACAAGTTCCATATGTATATGGATTACTCTAGTATTGGTTATTAAAGCAGCATAGTTGGTTCTGGACAAAGCATGTATTGTACCTAGGCTCTGCATGGCTACAACAAGGTTTAACAAATAAAATGCATAGTTGTTACAGTTACCAATTAGTCCAGACCTAAAATGAGTTTGACACTTGTGTGCTATGGCAACATGCATGACCTTTGAAATTAGAGTAAGACATGAAGGCAAGCTGTCAGATGTGGCATGAGGCCAGGCTAATTGGCTTTTAATCAGAAAGCTCTTTTAGACCGAATCTTTACAATGACTCCAAGATCTCTTCAAGAAACTAATAATAAACTCCAGAAACAGCACCAAAGTAATATAACATAAAATAAAAAATACAGATTTCGATATTCTATGCAAAGGCTGAGATAAAAAATGATTTTGGTTTCTATTTAAATCACGACATTGTGCGAATCACATATTATAGTATTAATGATTAAAAAAAGATTATACATTTAAATATATATATAATAATAAAAAAAAGAATATGTTGGAAAGTCACTCAAATTTATGAAACATTACACTAAGCAGTTAATATAGCCTGTTTTCAACATAATGAACATCGAACCAAATAGCTAATTATAAAATGTATAAGATCCTTAATAGGGAGTTTCTTTTTCAACAATGTTCAAAAATAACTACTTTGCCTTAAGAATGAACTTACCTTTTTAAGGCAGGACATTCGTGGCCGATAACGTTGTCCATGGTCTCGGTTCGATCTTATAGTCATTTTGTAGACCGTCAAAATAAATGATTTTAAGAGCAGAAAACAAGTCTTGTTTTGAGAAAATAATTAGAGGTTTTCTGAAAGAGTGGTGGACAATGCAGGACAGGTCCCTGCTGCACGTCACGCACACGCTCTTGGAGCAGCAAACCTAAGAGAGTGAAGGCGGACCAATCACAGCGCAGCTCTATTCCTCCAATCACTGCTCAGACACACCGACAGGCGGCAGCAGAGAGACCAACACTGTCTCTCGCCATTGTGTCCCTTTGGGAACTACACTTCATTTCATTTTATCTGCGCTGTTTTTCCATCAACAGAAATTGCCGTTTCAGTTACAGCCTGATTAAAGGCCTGTAAGAAAACCGTCAGCTGGGCAAGTCTGATCCACTGAATGTTATCTTTCAGAAACAGTAGGCAGATGCCTTGTAAAGGTGCCTTAATATTGGGATGTCAACAAGCAGTCCCCATGAACATGTAACCTGCTCCAAGTAAAGTATAATATAGCTAATTTTAGAAGACTGGTGTGTCTAATTATCATCTCATGTGATTGTAAATCATTTTATGATATTTCTCAAAAGTGCTTCTGTATCATATTTGATAAATTAATCACTAAGATCTCTAAATTACATTTACATTTAATCATTTAGGAGGTGCTTTTATCCAAAGCAATCAAACCAACAAAAGAGCATCAATATAAGTCTTGGATAGCCTAACGAACTGGTTCTTACGCCGAATTCTGTGACCACCGATTTATGTGACTTTAGGCGCAGGAGTGAGGGTAGGTTTAAGATTAGGATTGGGTTTAGGAGAAGGTTGGATTAGCTCAATTAGACCCACTGCTCTGTATGTTTTCCTTGATTCTTGCTTCAGATCATCAGCTCTCCAGGGAGATCCATGAACTGAATCGAGGGCATCAGATAAAAGATAAACAAAATGTGCCGAGTTGTGGCTTCCCAGGACTGGAACTGAGAACCACTGGTCTAACGCAGCACACATTTTTCTTTAATAATAAATAAAATGAATAAAAATAGATAGAATCAATAGGCAAGAGCAAGTATTAGAGGGTCAAGTTATTATTATTTTTGTTATAAATAAAAAAAGAAAAGAATAGAGAACACGAGTGTTAGAGGGTCAGTTGTTTTATAGTAAATAAAAGAAAACAAGTAGACAGAATATACATAGAATAAAGAGGTTTTTTTAACAACATGATCAAAACTCTGCTGAAAAACCTGTTGGACACAATTGTCTATGCTGATTGCCCTCAAGTGCTTCACCTTCAGGTCATGTTCTTTCTGATACTATATATATATATATATATATATATGTGTGTGTGACACAGTCATAAAGCTTGGCATTTCAATATAATTTTACAAAGACATATTATTGGGATATTATATTACAAGCTATCAGAAATGTATCTGTTTTTGGCAACAACAGCTTCACCAAATTGTCTATTTTTGCTCACTTTGGGCCTTTACATAAAATATATGTGTTTTTACTCCTCAAGTGTGAGCTTCATATTTTATATATATATATATATATATATATATATATAATTTAAGGTCAAATAAACTGTTCCGACAAAAAGAAGATTTTTTCTGAATGTAATCGGTTAAAGTGTTTTTTTTTTTTTTTTTTTCTTCGGTAACGTTACATTTCGAAGTTCGAACCCGCCCAAAGCGTTGATCAGCGGGGCAGAGCTATTGCGCGCGCGCAGCTTCACTCCCTACTGTATCGATGAAGTTGAAGACAAAAGATGGCGGATTTCCTGCCGTCCCGGTCCTTTCTATCCGTGTGTTTTCCGAACTGTCTTCTCAACAGCAACGAGGCGGAACAACTAAGGAAATCTAAAGAAATAGACCGAGGTCTTATGAAGGACAAAACCTATGTGAAACGGTTAGTCAAGATCCTTCTGCTCGGCGCCGGCGAGAGCGGCAAGTCCACTTTCCTCAAGCAGATGCGCATCATACATGGCCAGGACTTCGACCAGCAGGCCAAAGAAGAGTTCAGAGGCACTATTTACAGTAATGTTATGAAAGGTATGAGGCGCGTCTCTCATCCAAACACTTGTACAAAGTGCGTTTTGGGGTCTAAACTTGACTTTTAGCGGGCTTGGGAGAGATGAGAGAGGCTAGCAAAATGAGGCTCAGCTAGCGTTAGCTGAAGTTGCGCTGTAACCTGCCCAGGAGAAACGCCCATGTTATTCTCTCAACTTTTCACCGTTGCGGGCTTGAACAATGACCTCGTTTCTGTCTAAATCGTTTCCTGGCTTGCCCTCGCGTTAAAAAAAATGTGAGTTCAATCTTACTCGTGATTTCAGAGGTCTAAGTTACCTAAGACACGACTCTGGTTTGAATTTCATCCGAAATGAAACTCATATTTTAACAGCTTCATGAAGAGCACGACACCCACGATTAATTTGAACTCAAACTGCTGCTTTAAAACTAGCATAAGTGTTCGTTTGTGACATTTTATACTAATAACTACCTTTTAATTTGGGCTTTTTAACCAGATTCTCGGTGTTGTTTCAACAGCTGTTAAATCTCTCCGAGTTAATGCCATAACCGAAACTGAATTATGTAAAATAAACCAAACACGGTATGAAAAGCCTGGCTTAAATTGTAAATCGGCTCTCTCTTGTTTGTTGGTATGCTGAGCCCGTCTCATAAATAACAAAGAGACTGGTGTCTACCGAGGGCACACCACTCAACTCATGTTCAAAGCATAAAAACCCGCATTTGTTGCCTTCATTATGGCATTTTTTCATTTTAAAAGTGATTTTCATATATATATATATATATATATATATATATATATATGTATATGTGTGTAGTAAAGGACTCGTCGGAATCCACGTGTTTGGGCATCTGTGCAATGGGTGGAGTCCAGAGCTCCCAGATGAGCACATGATGAAAACATGGGTTAACAGTGGCACTAAACACTCATGAGCACCTGTTGTGGAAACAAACCAGCTTTAATGTTTCTGACATAGCTTTTCTAGTTTCAGAGCTAAACTTGTCAGATGTGAGGTCGTAGTAATAGCACCTTTTATTAATCGCCTTGGGGAAAATCTGTTTCGGTGGGTTTTCACATAGCCAAACAAAACAACATGAGAGAAAAGAAAAAAGTCAATTTAGAGTTTAAGGCAAGTGCGGCTATTTTTCTCTTAGCAGTTCATGTCGGTTGTCAGCCTCTTTGTCTTTCAAAAGGGGATGTAATGAGTGATCAGTATTCAGTACCAACCTTATATTATACAGGGCTCCCCGTTTGGGCTTCCTCATTTGGGGATTTCCAGCACCCATTGCTGTGAAAAGATTTATGATTTCCTTTGATAGATTAATGTGTCGCGAAGGTCATCATTTGCAGAGGCACCACAATGACAAATGGTTCATCTGTGATCTCGTGGAGATTCGTCTGTAGCATCGCTAACATCATATCATTCTCAAGCGTAACTTCAACAGGAAGCATTTACCGTCAAATGGCTGCTTGGATCTAATCTAAAGGCATTCTAGAAAACACGTTCATTTATCCATATAATGTCTGAAGTCACAGAAAAAGCACTTTTAACAATTAGAAGCATGTTTTAAAATGAAGGAAGGATTGCTCTGGTCTTCAATGCCACATGATCCTTCAGAAATCATTTTAATATACTGAAATATTATAAATAATGTATTGAAAGTCTTTATATTTTTGTGGAAACCATGATAATTCTTTCAGATTTGATCAATTAAATGCAAGCTTACTGAATAAATGCATAAACAATACACATAAATATATATAGGCTATTTTTTTTTAAACCTGATTGAATGCATTTACTCAGGTTTGTACAGATCAGACTCTTTTATAAAAGAAAAAAAAGAGGTCATAAGTGAACTACTTATAATGCAATATAATAGAGCCTGAATCGGACAGGAAGATCTTACAAGACTTTTTTATGAAGTTGAGAACAGAATAACAGTTCTGAGCATTCACATTGTATAACCAGACTGAAACACCAGCTGTGTGTCAGTGTAGTTTATCTTATGAGTTTGTTGGAGAGTATGGATGAAATCCTGCATTCTGTGGTTTTTCTTCCAAGCTGTAGCACTTTGTTTATCTTTTCTATTTCAGGCATGATTCTGTTTTTTTCATCCTAAATGGTTTAGCCCATCATGCATTTGTTGTTTTTTTACTGTTGTTTATAAAATTTTATGTGAAATATTAAGCTCACTGATATCAGTTCTCATCTGCCGAATGTGCAATAAACATATGCAGTTATGGTAAAGATTTAAAAACATGTTTTGTTAGACATAGTCAACTTTAAGGTGCAAGTGCATGTGCATGTATGTTGTGAGGACACCCTCGGAGCCACAGTCACATGGGCGCACTGCTTCACGACAGATGTGGGATGTGTCAAAGGGGTTACGCTTCTGAGCACCTCTGCATTTTCAGTTTCCTGCACATTGTAGTGTTCATCTCTGTTGCCCTGAACGTTTTTCTGTCTGATGCCTCTTATTTTGTATGGGTTGTTAATGTGAATTGACATGTTCTGTGATGTTACATACTATACTAGTTTTCTAAAACTATTTTTGCAGCGTTTTTTTAGCTCCCAAGAGGCTAAATGTGAATTATTTTAAAAACGATTGTCACACTGTAAAACCATTTAAAAATAAACAAACTAATGAAGTGATTAAGTGTTAGATAACTTTGTAGGAGTTGTAGAGACAAGTCACAGGACACTTTTTCACATTTGAACTTAAAATATTTATTTATTTAAAAATATGCACATTATACGTCACCTACCCATACATACTTTTGTTTTTATGTTTATGCTTATGTACACAATAATATATGTAATATATAGTCATTGGCTCATTGTTTGGCCTTGGCATGCCATGGGAAGCTGTGTGTTTAAATTTAGGGGTGAAATTGTTAAGGCCAACTTGCTCTGACTTTGTAGGTAGGGACAGGGTAGAAACTGCACTGTATGTAGTGCATGAGTATTTTAGGCAGAATGGCTGTTTGCTTTTGCTAATGTGCATTGATGGACTGCTGTTATTGATTATGCTTCAGGACGTGTATATAATAGAGACAGCTCTATTTACATGCAGTCTTGTGCTGCAGTAATGGGCTTCTGCTTGGACATTGCAGACCTCTTAAAGGGCTCTTTCAGTTAAATACCCTTTACCTGCCCTCACCTCATGCCAGAATGTGTGGCGAGAACAAGTAAGGACTTATCCTGTGTCAGGATTTGAGGTCCAGAAGTTCATTTAAATCTGGGATGAAATACGCCAGTTTTTTTTTTTATTTATGCAGAATGGAAGATGACTGCAAAGTAACTCCATTCATTAGTCTATTTTATTCTCTATTCCTGGTTACCAAAAACTTCCCACCAAACTGAACGAAAGACAGTTGTCTGTCATTGTGAGACAGAGCTGTAAGTGGAAACTGGTTTAGCAGGTTATTTCTAGTGTGACTGCTTGGAACGCCAGGTTTTGAAAGAGAAAGCCAATTGTAAAAACCAGCTCACAATGGGACTCTACTATGCCGATAATTGGAGTATACAAATCTAGAGACCAACATCACCACTGTTTTCACCACTGATACTCAAACCCTCGCCCAAGAGTGGTGTAGGAAGTTGCAGGCAGCCACATGTCTCGTGCTTGATGCTCGAGACTTGCCAGTGTATTGGTAAAATGTTATAGCCAGGATTTTTATGTTGTTGCTGTACTGCATCACAGAAGTGGATGTTATTGTTATTAAGTGTAAATTATAAAATGTGAAATAAATAATGTCATTGATTTTTTTTGCTCTGCAATGTATGTTGTTTATTTGTCTTGATATCTTTGATGAAAAGTCTCACTAGCCCTGAATTGCCCGTTTTTATGTTAAAATTCTTGCATAATAAACAATACACTAGACTAGACTGGTGATCTGATCACTCACTCTAACAAATTATTAAATTGAACTACAGGAATGTTTCTAGAGTAGAGAAATGCAAAAGGAAAAATAGCTTTTGTAAAAGTAATGATAATCTGGCAACAATACTTAAAGTAAATACTATTAAAACAAAACTAATGTGTTTGAATTTTGAGGAAATCTGTGATACTTTATGTAGATTTCTGCAGCCCTAAGTCATTAGTAATGCTGAATCAGATTGCGTTCCTCTAGTATTTACACAATACACGTGTGTACACTGGAAATGTTAAACCAAGCAAAACTACAAGCCTTACTAGCATGTCACTGCACACTTTTAATGCTTACTTTCATAAAGACCACTTGTCAATTATTACGATAGATAAATGATAAAATTGTGATAATGTCAGTTGTGTGTTATTAATTTGCATCCTAATTTACCATGTGTTGAAAAAAAAAAAACGGGTTTAATGTTGCTTGCTTTGTTACACTAAAAAAGTGTCCTATTGAAATTGTGTACACAACATCATACATAAATGTTAACATTATATTCCTTCTATTGCTGCCATCACAGGTGTTCGAGTGCTTGTGGATGCCCGAGAAAAGCTGCATATCCCATGGGGAGACCCTTCAAACCAGTCACATGGAAACGTCATGATGGCTTTTGACACACGCTCAGCCATGGTGTCGCAAGGGATGATGGAGACCAAAGTGTTCCTGCAGTACCTGCCATCAATCCGTGCCCTCTGGGCTGACACGGGCATACAGAACGCATATGACCGGCGCAGGGAGTTTCAGCTGGTGAGTTTACCAACTGTATTTCTCTTTAAAGATGACTTGAAGTCGTTAATCATTTCTTTAAATACTTTTAAATAATTTCTTTAATTTTAAATCATTCTGTAAATGTGATGCTTTTTTGAGTGAAACCGAATATTAGACAGGCAGTGGGATTGTAACAGTTTTTGAACAGAAAATGTGCACGATGCATGATAGGATTTTTTTAGTGCCGATACCGATATTTGTCACTTCCACTCTTATTTGAAAATTTGGCATCAAAATAGATAGTATTTTGATTAGTGGTTGACCGATATGGGTTTTTGGACCGATTGGAAAGCCGGGTAGCTGATAGCCAATGTAATTTATTTATTTTAATTAATATAAAAAAAAAATTGAAGTCTTTTTTTTTTATTTTTATAATAAAGCCAAGGTAACACTCATTTTACATTCAGCATGCAATGAAAATTACATGAATATGACAGTCAGCAAATTCATAAAGCACAGTATAATTTGAAATAATAAATTAAGAAAACGAATTAAAAACTCATCAAGTAGCCTAGTATGCAGAGTTTCGGTTCATTTTTCTGCGCGAAAGGAAACAGACTGCAGAAAGTGGCATCCTATTTTTCTTTAGGCTTATATTACAAAAGCACAAAGTTTTGTTTTATTGTGAATGTACATTTGCATTGCATTTAAGCTTTGCTGCTTTGACAGTTCAGCCTGTTCATTATCATAATAAAAGTTATTCAAAAATATGGGGGAAAAAACTGTGCCATTAAGTGTTTTTACAAAAAAAAAAAATATTTTACGTGGATTTTTTTAATGTGAGTGAAGTACGTACTAAATAATAATTTGCCATTCAAATACATAGCAGATACGGAAACATATATATATATATATATATATATATAGACACACACACACACAAACACACATATATATATACATGTAATACACATTATATATATTAGTGGTGGGCATAGATTAATTTTTTAAAAATAGATTAATCACACTGTAATCTTGGAATTAATCTAGATTAAAATGGCTCATTTGAATTCTGCCGAAGGCATTCAGAATATGTGTGCTACCCAAATAAAATAATGACTTAAAGTAACGTTAAGTCTTTGAGAACGGGTTTCTCAAGCCAGGATGGTGCATTAGACCAGAAACTCATCTCCTGTTTCCAAAATGCATCACAAAGTGCTTGAGAAAGCTGTAAACTAATTCCACATTGCACAAGGTGCAAACAACCTTATGCCTGTTTCACATATAATCCGTCTGCATTGCGTATGCGTTTCGTTTTTTTTTTTACGCACCCATGTTAATGGATTCCAGCATTCACGCGGTTGCGGTCCGTCAGTACGTTCCTGGAGCGGTGCTTCTGCAGCAGTGCAGCAATTGTTTACGTACCGAGTAGCGGACTGCAAACGCGTCCTGTGTCAAAGCACAATGAGTATGAGTCCGTGCTGCTCCAGCAACACATACGAAATGCACACGGACTGCATACACACTGCAGACGAATTGTGTGAAACAGGCGTGCCTCTTGGCGAGGTTTCCATTGGGAAGCTTCTTAAAAAAAAATTCCCTGAAGCAAACCAGCGGCTTCAGCTGCATCCATGTTAGCACGTCACGTTTGATGTGCTAATTTCCAGGGGAGCAGGGTTTCATATTTTATTGAAGCAGCCCTGGGCGCCGCCATTGGCTAGCTGACCCTCACCTGCTGTTAGCATTCCATTGAATCCCATTCATTTTGGCGTCACTTTTACAGCGAATAACTTTACATCTGAGGAGTTTAAAGACTCCATTTGTCCATTCATTATTTCTAAAGAAACACAAACATGTATAAAAGGCTCCATTACCTTGTATCTTACGTTATGGTCCCGTAGAAGCAGTTTTTGAAAAAAATAGGCTAACGATTGCGTCGTAACCTGCGACTCTGTCGCACAGTAGAAAAATTACCGTAAGGACAGGAGGAGAAGCTCGCAGGCAATCTTTTACTGTCTATGAGGCTATCAGGGGGACGTGGAGGCATAAAGTCAAGGGAGATAATTAATCAGAATACTTACCAAAATTTGCTCCTGTTCATGCTCGCCTTCTCTGCAAGATTCGGTGGGTGATTCAGATTTCTCTTGGCAAAGCTATTAGAAGATTTACAGGTTGCTCACGTGACATCTACGTCCTCAAGCTCAGTTTGAGTCTGCGCAGTACGCTCGACCCCCAGGAATTTCTTTCACTGTCTATGGTAATTTCACAGTAGGCATACACACAGGTTCGAAGACTCGTTCTCGCCCCCTACAGATTCGCGCTAAAATATCAAGGTGAAAGTCATCATAGCTCGCCTAGCATAGACCCAGCCCCCAACCCAACTTTGAGAATAGATTAACGGCAAATAATTAACTTTGCACCACAAAGGATCTATGGGTTTTTTGGCAGTTGACAGAAGTCTTGTGGTGGACAAAAAAAAAAAAATACTTTTAGAGACTTTAGAATCCAAACTGAAAGTTTTCACACATTGGCTTGTCAAGATTGTGTGTGTGTGTATCCAGGAGGATGTGTAAACCCCATCACTGTTGTGTTCAGGCCTGGCTGCTGTGAGATGTTTGAGGAATTTGCTTATCAAACCTAAGTAACAGATTCCTGTTTTTTTTTAAAGCTATCTTATCAATTTGGTTTGGTAATCTTTGATTTTTCCAAGTTAATTCTCAAATAATTCCTCATTAAGGCCTGACATCTTGGCAACTTCAGACTTCTCTAAATGCTCTCAGTTCCTAGTGCATTACTTCCCCATTTTAAACGTTGATTTCACCAAAGCACTTTACACCCAGTGACCGACTCGTACTATTATGATTTGTAGCTATTACTGAGAATGAGAGATTTCAGATACAGACTGATTCACTTGTTTTCCAACATTACTGTCTAAAATTGATGAGAAGGCTTTTGCACTTATACATCACATGATCACGATCATGCATGCAACATGAATGTCACATTATGTCTCTCTTCTTTTAATACTGTAGTACTTTGTGCCACATTGATGCTAAACAATTTAACATGCATTGCAAGTGCAAATTGGTTATCTTCATGTTGTGTGTATCAAACATTCACTGCGACTTGAATAAAACTTGATTGATTGATTTTCACTTGATAATTATTCGCAAAGCAATTGTCAGCCAAAATGACATGACCAAGACAGCCCAAGGCAGCTTTATGACCATGATATTTCCCTTTGTTATTATGCAAGTTATAATGCAGTTTATTTCAGCCATCACTGGTGTCATGCACAGACAGTCCAATCTAAGGATTCTCCATTTGCTCTGGTCAAAGGCAAATTTTGTCTGTTACTGTTGAGGTTCTACCATTAAGTAGACAGCCTCTTCCCTCGCTCTGCTACAGGCTCTGATGATTTGCATGCAGTCTGTGTGAGTGAAGGCAACAAAACACTTTTGTGCCCTGTAATCCACAAAACACGTTTGTCGAGTGCAAAACATTATCAGGCTTCCTGCTTTCACAACTCTGCCCCTCCAGCCTCTGGGTGTTGTAGGGTGCATCTGACATGCAACAAAACAAAACGTGTTTCCTGCAGCCAAGATCCTTTCGCCTCTGGCTTCTCCTCAATTCACCCCTCCTCTTATTTCTAGGCATTGTATAATCCTAATCCACTGCTTTATTCCCTGTTGTTCTGCTCTTAATACCTCTGATCTGGCTTCTTTTGTTTGTCTTTTTAAAGTCTGTTTTGCACTAAAAAGCCAACGCATGGTTTATAACGGTCACATTCAGTCTGGTGAATCATTACAATGTTTACTAATAGTCTGTGCGAGTCAGTGAGGTTAATTTTAATTCCATTTACTGAAGGCTTAATCTTAGTTCCCCACAGGATCCGTGATCTCTGCAGATTGAAGTTACCAGAAGAGAGATTTTGATAGGGGACATCCACCCAAGTACGCTCTCTCCTGTGGTCCTAAACACTTATTTCTGTGCTCTGCCCACCCCATAGATAGGAGCATGTAGGATAGGAAAGCGTTAAAGAGTTCTGTTTCTATTTCAACTAGTGTGTGTAGGTGTCATTTTTGTGTGTAGAGAGCTTTGTAGAGAGAAAGATTGCATGATCCATGTAGGAATGTTGAGCTGTGATTTAAAACAATGACTCTTGTGCACTCCTGTAAATCTGAGGCCCGGGGAAGGAGATATTTCACTGACCCTCATTTTCACTGTTATTTTAATGTATAAATCACAAAACTAATTTTTTTTTACAAACATTATAAACAACTTAAATGTGTTTTAGTTTCCCTCACTCTACTACAAGTCTTTTAACAGTATGAAGGACAGAAGATGTATACAATTAAGTACATATAATAACAGTGGCATTGTAAATAACATTTATTATAAATACCAAGTCTAAACAAATGTATTTAAAGTGAAACTAAAATGGTGGGAAATGCACTATACAAATGTACTTGGGGTCATGGCCTCTCTGTGAACATGCGTTTTGATATTCAGATGATAAAAAAAGAACAACTTCTGTTCTGCAAAATATTATTTGTGTATTATTATATTATATTAGTATTTTGTTTCATTTTTATTGAGATTTTGTATTCACAAAAACAGATGTTCACTTCAGGATTGGCTTCAGATGTTGCCAAGTTAAGAGGACTTCCTTTTCAGCGTTGCTCAGAGACTGATATCCTGGTTTGCAGTGACCATGTTGTTCCTATGTTCCCACACCCTTCATTGAAGATGAACAGCACTGTGTGGTTTCGTGCTCAGCTGGGGGAGGGGTACCAGGGGTGTTCTTATGACATAATCCCCTTTTTCTGAAAGCCACCTCAAAAGACCCACATGTACCTCTTGTAGACCTCAGTTATCTCCAAGATGCAAATAATATTTTGAAAGGGTATTTTATGTAGGAAGTGAGGAAGAAATTTTTTTCGACCGTTCCCTCACAGCTTTACTCTACAGTTTCATCATGCACTGAGAAAGATGAGCATCGTGAAGGAAGCAGAACAGAACTCCTTCCTGCTGTCCTGTCAGCATGCCAGACTGTTGAAATTGCAAGAGGCTAATTGGTCTGTTATACATCTGAGCGTCATGGAACATTAACTCAAGGCCTGTTGCTGTTTCCTGGGCAGCTTGTTCCTGTTACTCAAGATTTTCATTTTCCGAACCAGAGCACGCCTTGGTGTGTTCTTCCTCATCCCTGTTAGTCCGTTTTCTAGTGCCCTTGTGTGTTTATTGGTGACCTGCTGTCACACATTCATGGCTGAAGCAGGAGGTGGTAGTACAGCACTAGTACTGTCACCACTATAAGCTGATGCAGATAATCAATAACACTACAGAATTTCCCCTACATGGGTAAACAAAAGATGCCAGTAACATTTGCTTTCAAAATACAATATGCTTGTAATTACTAACATCCTGTGAGAGGGTTTTTCATGAGTCACGTCCATGTGTTCTCATGTTGAATGAGGCCCTCATTACGTTGAGTGCTTATGTCTGCACATTTTACATGTTCCCAAATTGCCAGGTTCGTTTAACTGTAATAACCTTTATGTCATGAACATCAAATAACATGCTTTGGTGGTGTGTATAAGTCCAAATACATCAATTATTATGTATAGTTTGTGCTCTGCTGTTTTCATCTTCACTTTGACTGATTATCTCTGCTCTGTTGTCCTCACAGGGTGAATCGGTGAAATATTTCTTGGATAATTTGGACAAACTCGGAGCACCGGTAAGCATGTGGCTCTCTCTCATCATTCTGTATACACTGTGTCTTCTCACATCACATCTTCTTTCTAGATATAATATTTATGCTTAATATCAATAATTTAATGTGCTTTAGGATGCTTTTAACTGACATTTATTCATTTAGCAGACGCTTTTATCCAAAGCGACTTACAGATGAGGACAGTGGAAGCAATGATATATAAGTGCTAAAGAGCAATGATATATAAGTGCTATAACAAGTCTCAGTTAGGTTAACACAGTACACGTAGCATGGGATTTTAAATAATATAATAAAACGTTGTCCAAATAAAACGATAACCATAATTATCGTTAAATCAGTTTAAAACAATAAGAGTTTGATAAGTGTTCAATATGTTTATGCGCCAAAAGGAGAACGAAAGAGCCACTAGCGAATCATGCCACACGAAGCATTTATCCACTCGGCTTAAAGTCAAAATGGCAGCGCTGCATGAGCTTACTAGAGCACATGCGTTTACTCACTGATCAGTCTTGGTCACGCAGTGCGCTTGAATTCAGTCAAGAACACAAATGACTAGGAGATTTAAACTGCAAACTGTGCTGAAGATACCTCATCAAAGTCAGGCAACCCAAACTTGTTTCATGTTCTAAAACGGTATCACTCATTAGAACATGCAGATACTGAGAATTTTTTTTTTTTTTTTTCTATAAAGATATTTATTTTAAGGAAAAATAAATGGGAAGATATCAAGAATTCAGAAATGTGAAGTGTTTGTCATGTTCTGACCATAAAGAGTAGTTTAAAACCACAATAAACGGTCTGGTTTCTACAACTTTCACTTTGGAGCAAAAATCTGCCTTCAAACTTGAAATAAAGATTTGGAAATTATCAGTATAATAATAATAATACAATTTTTTTGCACATATAGCGCAGCCCTATTCCAAACCTGTCAGTGTCTTCTGTGGATATTTTATAAAAAGAAAATACAAATATTTAAAAACAACAGCAATCCAATATAATTTTTAGGTTGTTTATGGACAAACAAACAAATAAAAAAGCATTTCTGGGACATTTCTCTAAATATTTTGTTAAAAAGTTTCATTTTTTGGTGAACTACTCCTTTAAAGTACGTCTGGATGGAGTGTCCCCAATGCATAATAAATACCTCTTTCAAATAAATATCTTGAGTCTTTACGTGCTTTCAGGAGACTGATCCATTTCATACAGACAGATTAGATAAGTACAGTACTGAAGCAGCTAGCATGGCTGAAGAATTCTTTTTTATTTTCCGCTGATTAATTTCCACAGAGGATGAAGAAAATACTGAATGGCAAACGCTAAAGAGAAAATGTGAGACTTATGAATGCCTGTCTGTTTGTTCCCTCGCAATGCTCTGGGTCATGACAGGGTTGCCCATTCACCAGCCAGCACAGACAGAGAGAAGTGAAACGAGCTCTGCTGACATCAAAGGTCACGTGTGTCAACCCTTTCCCATAAAAGTTTCTATAGCACCTTTTCCCATAACATTTCACCAGTTTTAATGTGTAAGATATTTGAAAGAATCGGTCTGGAAGACTCTGGCGTGTCATGAGGCTGTGTGATTAAAAATGACCATATGACACTTCCTCATCTTCTCATGAGGGTTTTCTTACTCATTCAGATGATCCAGGTGCTCACGCTGAGTAATGATAATTAAAGCCGTATGTTTTCTCAACAAGCAACACTGACCATCAGTTATAACTTGTCCGGATCCAATTTCAGTAGTAATACCAGAGAGTACAAAAAAAGAAAAGAAAAAGAATTAATAGACCAGCCATCAGAATGACTCAAAAATAAAAACGAAAAAAAAACCTGACAGCACAGTTATTACGGTAATTTTGTCATGGGCCCACATCCCTTCTTTCCACATTTAAACCATGATGACAGCACCCAGGTACTGAATTGAGTCAGTATTGCCAATAATGTAGTTGTTGTTTTTGGTATTTTAAGTTTCAACACTTTTTGAGATTATTAAGATTCCTATATTTATGGTCCATATTTTTTCCCACTTCCTTTG